>NC_090437.1:151671232-151987882 GCF_031143425.1 Pleurodeles waltl
CAAATTATTGACAAGGGCAGGGTCTGTAGAATCATTAAACCTCCAGTTAGGAGCTTGCCATCTGCGTCTTCCACTAACCCCAGTGTTTTCTTTTTCTCACACAGGATCCCCCATGCTTCCACCAATTGAGTGTCTATGAATTTCTCAGTAGCACCTGATACCACTAAAGCTTCTCTTAGGTAGATGTGTTCTTTTACTTGAATTTCTAGATCCAGTTTCAAATACTGTGATTTTCTCAATGGTTGTGTCTCTTCCTGAGAAGGGTCTGTGGTAACTCCCAAGACTAACCGTTCCTTGCACTCTGGGGATTTTAGTTTTTCCTGTTCAATATTTATTTTGGTCACAACCTTTTTGGCAACAGCCAATTTGCTCTTTGGTTTTACTGAACACTCTTTAACAAAATGACCTTCCTGGCTACAATACAAGCATTGTCTCTTTTTCCGGCGTAGGTCTTTCTCTTCATTCGTTAAGGACCGCCTGATAGTTCCAATTTCCATTGGTTCCTCATTGTTCTCTTTCTGAACCTGTGATTCTCTATGATCATGAACACGGCAGGAATATTTCTCATTTTTTTTGCGTGTTCCCCTTCGTTCTGCAAGACAATGATCCAGTCTCAAAACAAGGTTGATTAGATCTTGACAATCTGTAGGCTGCGGGTCTATCTGAGCAAGAATGTATTTTAACTCGTCATTGAGTCCTTGTTAGAACAAGGGTGCTTGCTTTTCTTCAGGCCAGATTGTCTCGGCTACCAGCCGATTAAAATGAGCTAAGTAGGAAACTAGATCTTGGTTACCTTGTTGCAAGTCTAATAGTTCACGATTTGCTGACAATGTCACTGTTCTTCGATCAAAAGCTCGTTCAAACTGACGAACAAAATCTCTCCAGTTATAGAGCAAAGAACTGTCTTTACGCACAAGAGGAATTGCCCAGGTGGCCGCGTCTCCAGTCAGATAGGATAGCAAGAAGGCCACCCTGGATTGGGCATCAGGGAAAACACTTGGTCGACAGTTAAAGTAAATTCTACTTGCATCAAAAAGGATTGCGTTTTCAAAGGATCACCTGAGAACCGTTCTGGAGGAGCCAGAGGAATGGCTGAGGGAACCTTGAGAGAAATGTTAGTTGGAGGATTACCTCTTGTACCTTGAGGAGGAGGACCAAGCCAACCCGCACCGAAAGGACCTTCCTCCATCTTTCCCACTCTTTCCTGCAACTGACTCGCTCTCTCAGCTAAGCTGACTGCTATATCCTTTGATGACACTACCTCTGCTTGGAGCTGTGTGATCACTTTGACTAGCTCGTCCAATGTGGCCATGCTGAGAACACACGCAAACCAGGAGGATAATTAATTTGTGGGCTCACTATTCTGTCAGGGAGACCAGATCCTCGGGGCCTGCGCATGTTCCCAACATGCCCACCACAAGACAGCTCTGATAGAAATATCACAGAACCTAAGAGAGACCAAGTGGGGAAAAGGGGATTAGGTAGGGAACAGCTGGGAAGGAGACCTGTAGGAAGCAAAAGGTTAAACAACACAATATCAAGATATAATCACATTGACTTTCACTAGACTATGGTTCTAAGCATTGTCTTACTGTAACCATGGATAATCTAAGAAGTGACTTTAACTAGACCTCAAGAACTCTCTGTTGAATCTAGGGTCCAATGATACTTGGAACATGAAATAACACTCGGTTGAATCTAGGGTTCAATGATACCCGGAACATGAAATAACACTCTGTTGAATCTAGGGTTCAATGATACTCGGAACATGAAATAACACCCTGTTGAATCTAGGATTCAATGATACTCGGAACATGAAATAACACTCGGTTGAATCTAGGCTTCAATGATACTCGGAACATGAAATAACACCCTGTTGAATCTAGGGTTCAATGATACTCGGAACATGAAATGACACTGTTGAATATAGGGTTCACTGATACTCGGAACATGAAATAACAGTCTGTTGAATCTAGGGTTCAGTGATACTCGGAACATGAAATAACACTCGGTTGAATCTATGATTCAGTGATACTCGGAATATGAATTAACACTCGGTTGAATCTATGATTCAATGATACTCTGAACATGAAATAACACTCTGTTGAATCTAGGGTTTAATGAGACTCAGAACATGAACTAACACTCGGTTGAATCTTGGATTCAATGATACTCGGAACATGAAATAACACTCTGTACTGAAGAAACATGAATGGCCTAGAACTAGACTCCAACTAGGCCTCAAAAAATCTTGGTACCTGGAAAAAATCAAGAATGGGTTAATACAATATTTCATATGAGCTTTTCATGAAATATCACATGCTGTCTAGAAATACAAGAACCTTCTAGAATAATGTTTCAGAACAAACATTGCATTTCAAACATGAGGACAAAGGAAATCTGAAACATTCCCTGGAAAACAATGGGAATTGTACTAGATACTTAATATGCACAAGAACATCACATTTTGAATTTATCATCTTCACAGAAAATCCATAGGCTCAGGATAAATGTGTGTACTTCAACAAACATTACACATCAAAGTTTTTACTTGCCATGAAATGATCGCGCACACTATTGCTGATCTGAACACCAAGTTTTACATGCAGGAAATGATTTGCGCAAACTGCAGATTCTAACAAGCATATGTAAATGGCATTAAATGATTGCACAAGCCTTTGTCGATCTGAATACCAAGATTTACATCAGAACAATGATACGCGTACTCTGAAAGTTTCACGAGTAGGCCCAAAGCTCAAGAGTCTTTTCGAACGGGGTCAGGAGCCCAGCCCGACCTCCGTCTTACCACCCTGCTCAAGGATCACCAAGATAAGGCGGGGCAGGCCTGGAACGTCAAGGTAGGCCTCCGGAACAGGAGCTCAGGAAATAGCTGCTGCTCTACATCAGGACCTCTGAATAGTGAGCATGTGGAGCTGGGCTGGATCCCTTATATAGAGTCTGGCCCAGCACCCAAACCACACCCAGTCATGCTGCAGGGAACACTTCTAGAAGGTCCTAGAAAGGGACCACACCCTGATACACTCTGTAAGCATGTAGCAATACCTTGCAAAGAACATTATTTTGCAAACATCATTAATAGTGGTTTCAAGGTAAAACTCTGCAATGCAAAAGGTTAACAAACTGCATATAAACACAATGCATGAATTATGCTCTTGCATAAAGACTGGGTTTTTGCATTTTAGTCGCCCGTAGAGCGCGCACTGTCCTGATGTTGACACTTTCTAAAAGTTGCATTTCTAAAATCGTAATGTAGAATCCAACTTCACCAGTAAGTAGGGCTTCTCACTACCACTCCAACCATACCAAACATGAGAAGTCTATTCCTCTCAGATCAGAAATTACCACTTAAAAGCATATAAAGGAATTTCTAATGCTGGCCTATGAGAACAGCAGGATTCACAGTAACAAAAAACGACTTGGAAGGTTTTTCACTACTAGCACATGTAAAACATATAAGAACATATCCTGCCTTTTACTTACCTAGCACCCTGCCCACTGGGTTACCTAGGGTCTACCTTAAGGGTGACATATATGTAAGAAAAGGGGAATTTGGGACTTGGCAAGTAGTTTTAAATGCCAGATCAAAGTGGCAGTGAAACTGTACACACAGGCCTTGCAATGGCAGACCTGAGACAGGGTTAAGGGGCTACTTATATGGGTGGCACAATGTAGGAGGCTGGACTGGCTTGTAGTGAGTACCAAGGGGTACTTGCACCTTGCACCAGGCCCTGTTATCCCTTATTAGTGTATAGGGTGTCTAGCAGCTTAGGCTGATAGATAATGGTAGCTTAGCAGAGCAGCTTAGGCTGAACTAGGAGACGAGTGAAGCTCCTACAGTACCACTTAGTGTCATATGCACAATATCATAAGAAAACACAATACACAGTTATACTAAAAATAAAGGTACCTTATTTTTATGACAATATGCCAAAGTATCTCAGAGTGTACCCGCAGTATGAGGATAGCAAATATACACAAGATATATATACACAATAGCAAAAATATGCAGTATAGTCTTAGAAAACATGCAAACAATGTATAGTTACAATAGGAGGCAATGGGGACACATAGGGATAGGGGCAACACAAACCATATACTCCAAAAGTGGAATGCGAACCACAAATGGAACCCAAACCTATGTGACCTTGTAGAGGGTCGCTGGGACTATTAGAAAATAGTGAGAGTTAGAAAAATAACCCTCCCCAAGACCCTGAAAAGTGAGTGCAAAGTGCACTAAATTTCCCCTAAGGATAAAGAAGTCCTGTTAGAGGAATAATGCAGGAAAGACACAAACCAATAATGCAACAACGATGGATTTCCAATCTAGGGTACCTGTGGAACAAGGGGACCAAGTCCAAAAGTCACAAGCAAGTCGGAGATGGGCATATGCCCAGGAAATGCCAGCTGTGGATGCAAAGAAGCTTCTACTGGACAGAAGAAGTTGAGGTTTCTGCAGGAACGAAAAGGGCTAGAGACTTCCCCTTTGGTGGACGGATCCCTCTCGCCGTGGAGAGTTGTGCAGAAGTGTTTTCCTGCCGAAAGAACGCCAACAAGCCTTGCTAGCTGCAAATCATGTGGTTAGCGTTTTTGGATGCTGCTGTGGACCAGGAGGGACCAGGAGGTCGCAAATTGGACCAGGAGGTAGAGGGGACATCGAGCAAGACAAGGGGCCCTCTTAGCAGCAGGTAGCACCCGGAGAAGTGCCAGAAACAGGCACTACAAGGATGTGTGAAACGGTGCTCACCTGAAGTTACACAAAGGAGTCCCACGTCGCCGAAGACCAACTTAGAAAGTCGTGCAATGCAGGTTAGAGTGCCGTGGACCCAGGCTTGGCTGTGCACAAAGGATTCCCGCCGAAAGTGCACAGGGGCCGGAGTAGCTGCAAAAGTCGCGGTTCCCAGCAATGCAGTCTAGCGAGGTGAGGCAAGGACTTACCTCCACCAAACTTGGACTGAAGAGTCACTGGACTGTGGGAGTCACTTGGACAGAGTTGCTGGATTCGAGGGACCTCGCTCGTCATGCTGAGAGGAGACCCAAGGGACCGGTAATGCAGCTTTTTGGTGCCTGCGGTTGCAGGGGGACGATTCCGTCGACCCACGGGAGATTTCTTCGGAGCTTCTAGTGCAGAGAGGAGGCAGACTACCCCCACAGCATGCACCACCAGGAAAACAGTCGAGAAGGCGGCAGGATCAGCGTTACAGAGTTGCAGTAGTCGTCTTTGCTACTATGTTGCAGGTTTGCAGGCTTCCAGCGCGGTCAGCAGTCGATTCCTTGGCAGAAGGTGAAGAGAGAGATGCAGAGGAACTCGGATGAGCTCTTGCATTCGTTATCTAAAGTTTCCCCAGAGACAGAGACCCTAAATAGCCAGAAAATAGGGTTTGGCTACTTAGGAGAGAGGATAGGCTAGCAACACCTGAAGGAGCCTATCACAAGGAGTCTCTGACGTCACCTGGTGGCACTGGCCACTCAGAGCAGTCCAGTGTGCCAGCAGCACCTCTGTTTCCAAGATGGCAGAGGTCTGGGGCACACTGGAGGAGCTCTGGACACCTCCCAGGGGAGGTGCAGGTCAGGGGAGTGGTCACTCCCCTTTCCTTTGTCCAGTTTCGCTCCAGAGCAGGGCTAAGGGGTCCCCTGAACCGGTGTAGACTGGCTTATGCAGAATTGGGCACATCTGTTCCCAAGAAAGCATTTCCAGAGGCTGGGGGAGGCTACTCCTCCCCTGCCTTCACACCATTTTCCAAAGGGAGAGGGTGTAACACCCTCTCTCAGAGGAAGTCTTTTGTTCTGCCATCCTGGGACAAGCCTGGCTTGACCCCAGGAGGGCAGAAACCTGTCTGAGGGGTTGGCAGCAGCAGCAGCTGCAGGGAAACCCCAGGAAAGGCAGTTTGGCAGTACCAGGGTCTGTGCTACAGACCACTGGGATCATGGGATTGTGCAAACTATGCCAGGATGGCATAGAGGGGGCAATTCCATGATCATAGACATGTTACATGGCCATATTCGGAGTTACCATTGTGAAGCTACATATAGGTAGTGACCTATATGTAGTGCACGCGTGTAATGGTGTCCCCGCACTCACAAAGTTCAGGGAATTGGCCCTGAACAATGTGGGGGCACCTTGGCTAGTGCCAGGGTGCCCTCACACTAAGTAACTTTGCACCTAACCTTTACCAGGTAAAGGTTAGACATATAGGTGACTTATAAGTTACTTAAGTGCAGTGTAAAATGGCTGTGAAATAACGTGGACGTTATTTCACTCAGGCTGCAGTGGCAGGCCTGTGTAAGAATTGTCAGAGCTCCCTATGGGTGGCAAAAGAAATGCTGCAGCCCATAGGGATCTCCTGTAACCCCAATACCCTGGGTACCTCAGTACCATCTACTAGGGAATTATAAGGGTGTTCCAGTAAGCCAATGTAAATTGGTAAAATTGGTCACTAGCCTGTTAGTGACAATTTGGAAAGAAATGAGAGAGCATAACCACTGAGGTTCTGGTTAGCAGATCCTCAGTGAGACAGTTAGTCACTACAGTCACTACACAGGTAACACATTCAGGCACACTTATGAGCACTGGGGCCCTGGTGAACAGGGTCCCAGTGACACATACAACTAAAACAACATATATACAGTGAAAAATGGGGGTAACATGCCAGGCAAGATGGTACTTTCCTACACAACCCCCCCCAAACGAAGGACAATAAGACTAGCCATGACCTGATGAGTCTTCATTGTCTAAGTGGAAATATCTGGAGAGTCCGTCTGCATTGGAGTGGCTACTCCCAGGTCTATGTTCCACTGTATAGTCCATTCCCTGTAGGGATATGGACCACCTCAACAATTTAGGATTTTCACCTTTCATTTGTTTTAGCCAAAGTAGAGGTTTGTGGTCTGTCTAAACAATGAAGTGAGTGCCAAACAGGTATGGCCTCAACTTCTTCAGAGCCCAGACCACAGCAAAGGCCTCCCTCTCTATGGCAGACCAACGCTTTTCTCTAGGGGTCAACCTCCTACTAATAAAAGCAACAGGTTGATCCTGGCCCTCAGAATTAAGTTGTGATAGGACTGCCCCTACTCCTAATTCAGATGCATCAGTTTGGACATAGAATTTTTTAGAGTAACAAGGGCTTTTCAGGACAGGTGCAGAGCACATGGCCTGCTTCAGCTCCTCAAAAGCTTTCTGACAGTTTGCTGTCCATAATACCTTTTTAGGCATTTTCTTGGATGTGAGGTCATTAAGAGGGGCTGCAATGGAGCCATAGTTCTTAATGAACCTCCTGTAATACCCAGTGAGGCCTAGGAAGGCTCTCGCCTGAGTCTGAGTGGTAGGGGGAATCCAATCAATAATTGTTTGGATTTTCCCCTGCAGTGGTGCAATCTGTTCCCCACCAACAAGGTGTCGCAGATAAACCACCTTACCCTGCCCTATCTGGCACTTTGAAGCCTTGATAGTGAGGCCTGCCTTTTGCAGGGCCTCTAAAACTTTCCATAGGTGGACCAGGTGATCATCCCAGCTGGAGCTAAAGACAGCTATATCGTCCAAATATGCTGCACTGAAAGCCTCCAGCCCTTGCAGGACTGTGTTCACCAACCTCTGAAAAGTGGCAGGTGCATTTTTCAAACCAAAAGGCATTACAGTGAACTGGTAATGTCCTCCAATGGTTGAAAATGCAGTTTTAGGTTTAGCATCTTCTGACAATTTGATCTGCCAATACCCTGCAGTCAAATCAAAAGTGCTTAGATACTTGGCAGATGCCAGTGTATCTATGAGCTCATCTGCCCTGGGTATAGGGTGAGCATCAGTTTTGGTTACCAGGTTGAGACCTCTATAGTCTACACAAAACCGCATTTCCTTCTTTCCATCTTTAGAATGTGGTTTTGGTACCAGTACCACAGGAGAAGCCCATGGACTTTCAGAGTGCTCAACCACTCCTAGTTCTAACATTTTCTGCACCTCTTGCTTTATGCAGTCCCTGACATGGTCAGGCTGCCTATAGATCTTACTTTTGACAGGTAAATTGTCTCCAGTATCTATAGTGTGCTCACACCAAGAAGTGGTACCTGGCACAGTAGAGAAGAGTTCAGAGAATTGATCTAGGAGATTTATGCAATGGTCTTTCTGCTCAGCAGTAAGACAATCAGCCAAAACTACACCTTCCACAAGAGCATCTTGTTCTGTGGAAGAAAAGAGATCAGGTAGAGGATCACTGTCTTCTTCCTGTCCCTCATCAGTTGCCATGAGCAGGGTGAGATCAGCCCTGTCATAGTAGGGTTTCAGGCGGTTTACATGGAGTACCCTAAGGGGACTCCTTGCAGTGCCTAAGTCAACTAAATAGGTGACTTCACCCTTTTTCTCAACAATTGTGTGGGGTCCACTCCATTTATCTTGGAGTGCTCTTGGGGCCACAGGCTCCAAGACCCACACTTTCTGCCCTGGTTTGTACTGAACCAAAACAGCCTTCTGATCATGCCATTGCTTCTGGAGCTCTTGGCTGGATTGAAGGTTTTTACTGGCCTTTTTCATATACTCAGCCATCCTTGATCTGAGGCCAAGTACATAATCCACAATATCTTGTTTAGGAGCTTTTAAAGGTTGTTCCCAACCCTCCTTTACAAGTGTGAGTGGACCCCTAACAGGGTGTCCAAAAAGAAGTTCAAAGGGGCTGAAGCCCACTCCTTTCTGGGGTACCTCCCTGTAGGCAAAAAGGAGGCATGGTAACAGGATATCCCATCTCCTGCAGAGTTTTTCAGGGAGACCCATAATCATGCCTTTGAGAGTTTTGTTAAATCTCTCCACCAGTCCATTTGTTTGTGGATGATAGGGTGTAGTGAACTTGTAAGTTACACCACACTCCTTCCACATGGCCTTTAAGTATGCAGACATGAAATTGCTTCCCCTGTCTGATACTACTTCCTTTGGGAAGCCCACCCTGGAAAATATTCCCAGGAGGGCCTTTGCCACTGCAGGAGCTGTAGTGGTCCTTAAAGGAATAGCTTCAGGATATCTTGTGGCATGGTCCACTACCACCAAGATAAACCTATTGCCTGAAGCAGTAGGAGGGTCAAGGGGGCCAACTATGTCAACCCCTACCCTTTCAAAGGGAACCCCAACCACAGGCAGTGGAATAAGGGGTGCCTTTGGGAGCCACCTGTCTTGCCACTGGCTTGACAGGTTTCACAGGACTTACAAAAATATGTTGTGTCCTCAGACATCCTAGGCCAATGAAACAAGGGAACAAGTCCGTCCCAAGTTTTCATTTGTCCCAGATGCCCAGCTAGGGGAATGTTGTGGGCAAGAGTTAGGAGGAACTTTCTGTACTCCTGAGGAATCACTAATCTCCTGGCAGCTCCAGGTTTAGGATCCCTTGCCTCAGTGTACAAGAGGTTGTCCTCCCAGTAAACTCTGTGAGAGTCACTGACATCCCCATTAGGCTGTTTGACAGCTTGCTGTCTTAGACCCTCTAATGTGGGACAGGTTTGCTGTGCCACACTCAGCTCCTCCCTGGCAGGCCCCCCTTCACCCAAAAGCTCAGCAGTGTCTGCTTCAAGCTCCTCTGGTGTAGGTTCTGCACATGGAGGGAATTCTTCTTCCTCAGAAGTAGAATCCACTGTAGAGGGAGGGATGGTAGGAAGTGGTTTGCTTCTACTAGCCCTAGCTTTAGGGAGTACTTGGTCCATTGTTCCAGGATCCAAGCTTCCCTGTCCTTTTTGCTTTTTGGCCTGAGCCCTGGTTAAAGCAAAAATATGCCCTGGGATGCCCAGCATTGCTGCATGGGCCTCCAACTCCACATCTGACCAAGCTGATGTCTCCAAATCATTTCCTAGTAGACAGTCTACAGGTAAATCTGTGGCTACCACAACTTTCTTTGGACCAGTAATCCCCCCCCAGTTGAGATTAACAACAGCCATGGGGTGGCTAAGTGTGTTGTTGTGAGCATCGGTTACTTGGTACTGGTGACCAAGTAGGTGTTGTTCAGGGTGGACCAGTTTCTCTATGACCATAGTCACACTGGCACCAGTGTCCCTGTAGGCCTGAACCTCAACACCATTTATTAGGGGTAGCTGCTTGTACTTATCCATATTAAGGGGACAAGCAACTAAGGTGGCTAAATCAATAGCCCCCTCAGAGACTAACACAGCCTCTGTGGCCTCCCTAACAAGGCCAACCCCAACTAAGTTACCAATAGTGAGCCCAGCTACTCCCTTGGATTGGCTATTAGTAGGTTTGCTCCCACCACCACTGCTATTAGTATGGACACTAGGTGTAGCAGTAGGGGTTGTAGTGGTAGGAGGCTTGGTGCTTTTCTTTGGACAACTGGGATCTGTTGTCCAATGGCCTTTTATTTTACATAAATAGCACCATGGTTTCTTTTCTTTGTTTTGATTAAAGGAGGATTTGGACCCACCACCCCCACCAGAGTGTTTTTGTGGGCCTGATGAAGACTCATTTTTAGATTTGTCCCCACCCTTGTCAGAAGACTTACCATCCTTCTTTTTGTTGCCATCTTTGTCACCCCCTGTATGAACTTTTCTGTTCACTCTTGTTCTGACCCATTTGTCTGCCTTCTTTCCCAATTCTTGGGGAGAGGTCAGATCAGAGTCCACCAAGTACTGGTGCAACAAATCAGACACACAATTATTAAGAATATGCTCTCTCAGGATCAAGTTATACAGGCTGTCATAATCAGTAACTTTACTGCCATGTAACCACCCCTCCAAGGCCTTCACTGAATGGTCAATGAAATCAACCCAGTCTTGTGAAGACTCCTTTTTGGTCTCTCTGAACTTTATCCTGTATTGTTCAGTGGTTAAGCCATAACCATCCAGGAGTGCATTCTTAAGTACTGTAAAATTATTGGCATCACTTTCTTTCACAGTAAGGAGCCTATCCCTACCTTTTCCACTAAATGATAGCCATAGGATAGCAGCCCACTGCCTTTGAGGGACATCCTGTACAACACAGGCCCTCTCAAGTGCAGCAAACCACTTGTTAATGTCATCCCCCTCCTTATAAGGGGGAACTATCTTGTGCAAATTCCTGGAATCATGCTCTTTTGCAGGATGACTATGGGGACTACTGCTGCTGCCACCATGTGTTTCTAAACCCAACTTCTGTCTTTCCTTCTCTAATTCTAAAGACTGTCTATCCAAATCCAGCTGTTGCTTTTTAAGCTTCAGTCTGGTTTGTTCCACCCTCAACTTATTGAGTTCCCTTTCTAACAATCTGTCATCAGGGTTGGGGGGAGGGACATTTCTAGATACAGAGGTATGATGGGAATGAACAGAAGGAGACCTGTCCCTTACAGAGGGCACCCTAACAGCTTGGCTGACAGTGTAATGTGAGAGCACATCATCTGTATGATGTGACTCCACCTCAGTACCAACTATGCTAGACTGTCTTGTAATGGGAAGGCTAAGAAGTTTCTTTCCTGAACCTTTACCTGGGGGAGTCCCTGGATCAGATTGAGAACCATTAGCTACTTTTTCAACAGATTGGGCACTTTTAGCCTTATCCTGTTCTCTAAGCATATTAAGTAACAGTTCCAAGGAAGGATTCTTCCCTACACTCAAACCTCTCTCTATGCAGAGACTCCTTGCTCTTTTCCAGCTAAGGTTATCATATGCAATCTTAGACAGGTCAACATTTTGGCCTGTGCCAGACATTTTTAGAGAGAGTAAAAGTGATAGAAAAAGAGAAAAAAGTTTGTCAGAGCTTTTAGAAAGAGAGAGAAAAAAAACTTTTTAAACTTTTTAGATCTTTTTAGAAAGTTAGAAGTACTTTTCAGCACTTAGAAAAGAGTGAAAAGAGGAAATGCTAAACTTTTTGGCTACGTGTATATACACTGAACTTGTTTTGTATATTTTTCTCTTATGAAAAGTACAATGACAAGAGTGGTAAGTAGTCTCAAAGCACTTATCCCGTCGCTGCTTCCAATGTAGGAGGCTGGACTGGCTTGTAGTGAGTACCAAGGGGTACTTGCACCTTGCACCAGGCCCAGTTATCCCTTATTAGTGTATAGGGTGTCTAGCAGCTTAGGCTGATAGATAATGGTAGCTTAGCAGAGCAGCTTAGGCTGAACTAGGAGACGAGTGAAGCTCCTACAGTACCACTTAGTGTCATATGCACAATATCATAAGAAAACACAATACACAGTTATACTAAAAATAAAGGTACTTTATTTTTATGACAATATGCCAAAGTATCTCAGAGTGTACCCTCAGTATGAGGATAGCAAATATACACAAGATATATATACACAATAGCAAAAATATGCAGTATAGTCTTAGAAAACAGTGCAAACAATGTATAGTTACAATAGGATGCAATGGGGACACATAGGGATAGGGGCAACACAAACCATATACTCCAAAAGTGGAATGCGAACCACGAATGGACCCCAAACCTATGTGACCTTGTAGAGGGTCGCTGGGACTATTAGAAAATAGTGAGAGTTAGAAAAATAACCCTCCCCAAGACCCTGAAAAGTGAGTGCAAAGTGCACTAAAGTTCCCCTAAGGATAAAGAAGTCGTGTTAGAGGAATAATGCAGGAAAGACACAAACCAACAATGCAACAACGATGGATTTCCAATCTAGGGTACCTGTGGAACAAGGGGACCAAGTCCAAAAGTCACAAGCAAGTCGGAGATGGGCATATGCCCAGGAAATGCCAGCTGTGGATGCAAAGAAGCTTCTACTGGACAGAAGAAGCTGAGGTTTCTGCAGGAACGAAAAGGGCTAGAGACTTCCCCTTTGGTGGAAGGATCCCTCTCCCCGTGGAGAGTCGTGCAGAAGTTTTTTCCCGCCAAAAGAACGCCAACAAGCCTTGCTAGCTGCAAATCATGCGGTTAGCGTTTTTGGATGCTGCTGTGGACCAGGAGGGACCAGGAGGTAGAAGGGACGTCGAGCAAGATAAGGAGCCCTCTTAGCAGCAGGTAGCACCCGGAGAATTGCCAGAAACAGGCACTACGAGGATGTGTGAAACGGTGCTCACCCGAAGTTACACAAAGGAGTCCCACGTCGCCGGAGACCAACTTAGAAAGTCGTGCAATGCAGGTTAGAGTGCCGTGGACCCAGGCTTGGCTGTGCACAAAGGATTCCCGCCGGAAGTGCACAGGGGCCGGAGTAGCTGCAAAAGTCGCGGTTCCCAGCAATGCAGTCTAGCGAGGTGAGGCAAGGACTTACCTGCTCCAAACTTGGACTGAAGAGTCACTGGACTGTGGGAGTCACTTGGACAGAGTTGCTGGATTCGAGGGACCTCGCTCGTCGTGCTGAGAGGAGACCCAGGGGACCGGTAATGCAGCTTTTTGGTGCCTGCGGTTGCAGGGGGACGATTCCGTCGACCCACGGGAGATTTCTTCGGAGCTTCTAGTGCAGAGAGGAGGCAGACTACCCCCACAGCATGCACCACCAGGAAAACAGTCGAGAAGGCGGCAGGATCAGCGTTACAGAGTTGCAGTAGTCGTCTTTGCTGCTATGTTGCAGGTTTGCAGGCTTCCAGCGCGGTCAGCAGTCGATTCCTTGGCAGAAGGTGAAGAAAAAGATGCAGAGGAACTCGGATGAGCTCTTGCATTCGTTATCTAAAGTTTCCCCAGAGACAGAGACCCTAAATAGCCAGAAAAGAGGGTTTGGCTACTTAGGAGAGAGGATAGGCTAGCAACACCTGAAGGAGCCTATCACAAGGAGTCTCTGACGTCACCTGGTGGCACTGGCCACTCAGAGCAGTCCAGTGTGCCAGCAGCACCTCTGTTTCCAAGATGGCAGAGGTCTGGAGCACACTGGAGGAGCTCTGGACACCTCCCAGGGGAGGTGCAGGTCAGGGGAGTGGTCACTTCCCTTTCCTTTGTCCAGTTTCGCGCCAGAGCAGGGCTAAGGGGTCCCCTGAACCGGTGTAGACTGGCTTATGCAGAATTGGGCACATCTGTGCCCAAGAAAGCATTTCCAGAGGCTGGGGGAGGCTACTCCTCCCCTGCCTTCACACCATTTTCCAAGGGGAGAGGGTGTAACACCCTCTCTCAGAGGAAGTCCTTTGTTCTGCCATCCTGGGACAAGCCTGGCTTGACCCCAGGAGGGCAGAAACCTGTCTGAGGGGTTGGCAGCAGCAGCAGCTGCAGTGAAACCCCAGGAAAGGCAGTTTGGCAGTACCAGGGTCTGTGCTACAGACCACTGGGATCATGGGATTGTGCCAACTATGCCAGGATGGCATAGAGGGGGCAATTCCATGATCATAGACATGTTACATAGCCATATTCCGAGTTACCATTGTGAAGCTACATATAGGTAGTGACCTATATGTAGTGCACGCGTGTAATGGTGTCCCCGCACTCACAAAGTTCAGGGAATTGGCCCTGAACAATGTGGGGGCACCTTGGCTAGTGCCAGGGTGCCCTCACACTAAGTAACTTTGCATCTATCCTTTACCAGGTAAAGGTTAGACATATAGGTGACTTATAAGTTACTTAAGTGCAGTGTAAAATGGCTGTGAAATAACGTGGACGTTATTTCACTCAGGCTGCAGTGGCAGGCCTGTGTAAGAATTGTCAGAGCTCCCTATGGGTGGCAAAAGAAATGCTGCAGCCCAAAGGGATCTCCTGTAACCCCAATACCCTGGGTACCTCAGTACCATATACTAGGGAATTATAAGGGTGTTCCAGTAAGCCAATGTAAATTGGTAAAATTGGTCACTAGCCTGTTAGTGACAATTTGGAAAGAAATGAGAGAGCATAACCATTGAGGTTATGGTTAGCAGAGCCTCAGTGAGACAGTTAGTCACTACACAGGTAACACATTCAGGCACACTTATGAGCACTGGGGCCCTGGTGAACAGGGTCCCAGTGACACATACAACTAAAACAACATATATACAGTGAAAAATGGGGGTAACATGCCAGGCAAGATGGTACTTTCCTACACACAATCAGTGCTGCAGGCCAGTAGTCGCATTTAACTTTCACACCCTGGGCACATCTGGTGCAGTTTACTAGGGATTTATAGGAACATTAAATATGCCAATTCTGTATGAGCCAATGTTACCATGTTTATGGGAGAGAGCACATTCACTTTAGCACTGGCCAGCAGTGGTAAATTGCACAGAATCCTAAAACCAGTAAAGATTAGATCAGAAAAATGGAGGGAGGAATGCAAAAAGTTGGGGGATGACCACCCTAAGGCTGTCAGGTCTAACACGTGTCCCCCCAGCTGAAAGTGGGGAGAGTTACCCAATCCCCTGGGATCTCTCTTCACTAAGGCAGAAGAATCAGGAGAGATCATTAGCATTGGTATGGTCAATCCCCGGGCGATGTCCCACCGTAAATTCCGTTCCCTGTAGGGAGCTGGACCTCCTCAAGAGTTTGGATTTTCAACCCTCATTTGCATGAGCCATCTCAGGGGTCCATGGTCAGTCTGAAACCGGAAGTGAGTCCCAAACAGGTATGGTCTCAGCTTCTTCAGTGCCCAGGCCACAGCAAATTCTTCTCTTTCAATGACACTCCCCTTCTGTTCCCATGGAAGTAACCTCTGGCTAATGAAGGCTACTGGTTGGTGTGGGCCCTCCTCATTCAGCTGTGCTAAGACTGCCCCATGCCATGCTCTGAAGCATCCGTCTGCACAATGAATGCCTTGGAGTAATCAGGGGCCCTGAGCACAGGTGATGTGCACATGGCTTCCTTGAGAGACTCAAAGGCGCTCTGACAAGCCTCTGTCCAGATCAACAACCAGGGCTGCTTCTTAAAAGTCAGCTCAGTTAAGGGGACAACAATGGTGCCCTACCCTTTAACAAATCTTCTGTAATAGCCAGTGAGGCATAGGAAGGCTCTCACTTTGGTTTGGGCTTTAGGTGTTTGCCAAGCTATACTTGTTTCAATCTTGGCCTGGAGGGACTGCACCTTACCACCACCTACAAGGTGTCCCAAATACACCAAAGATCCCTGCCCAATCTGGCACTTGCTGGCCTTGATTGTCAGGCCTGCCTGTGGCAGGGCATGAAGCACTTCTTGGAGGTGATGCAGATGCTCCTCCCAGCTGGCACTATAGATGGCAATGTCATCTAAGTAGGTGGCACAGAAAGCCTCCTTGCCAGCCAGGACCCTATTAACAAACCATTGGAAGGTAGCAGGGGCATTCTTAAAACCAAAGGGCATGACCCAGAATTGGTAATGGTCTTCAGGATTTGAGAATACTGACCTCTGTTTTGCTCCCTGACTGACAACCTGTAAAGTGTGTTCTTTACAGGGGAACTGTCTCCCGTGTCAATACCTTGGATGCACAGTTGTGTGAGTCCAGGGGTGAGTGAGAACAGGGAGGTGAACGGTCCCAGCAACTGGTAACAGTCAACTTGCTGTGCTGTGGTCACGGTGGCAGAGAGGTTGACACCCTCCATGGACCCATCATTTTCCTGTGCAGAGAGGAGGTCAGCGAGAGGTTCACTCTCTTCTTCCACACCCTCATCTGTCACAAGGAGCATGCTCACTTCGGACCTCTCTAGGTGATGCTTCAGTCTGTCTATTGGCATGGAGCACCGTTAAGGGGTTCCTAGGAGTCTGGAGATCCACTAAGTAAGTGCCTCCCTGTTACGCTCCTTGATCTTGTATGGGCCAGGCTAGCAATCCTGGAGAGCTCTGGGCTCTACTGGCTCTATGACCCATACTTTGTCGCCAGGCTGAATTTCTATTAGAGTGGCCCTCCGGCCATACCAGCATTTCATTGCCTACTGGCTGGCTTTGAGATTGCTCTTCACCGTTTTCCAGAAGCAGCGCATCTGGTTCTGGAGGGCCAACATGTAGCTGATCACATCCTGGGGGTGTTCCTGGATGCCTTCTCCCACCCCTCCTTAACAATGTTCAGAGGTCCCTGACAGGGTGGCATAGAGAAATTCGAAGGGACTGAACCTTATTTCTTTCTGTGACACCTCCCCGTAGGCGAAGAGAGGACATGGCAAGAGGGTGGCCCACTTATGCCTCATGACCTCAGGGAGGTCTGCAATCATGCCTTTCAAGGTCTTGTTGGACCTTTCAACTAGACCATTGGATCAGAGTGTGGTAGGGCGTGGTGAACGTATAATTTGCACCACACACATCCCAGATTGTATCAGAGTCACCAGATCCTCAGGGTCTGTACATGTTCCCATCACGTCCACCACTGAACAGCTCCAAGACTCTGATAGATAAATCACAGAGACTGAGAGAGTTCAAGAGGGGAAGAGTGGATTAGGAAGGGAACAGCTGGGAAGGAGACCTGCAGTAAGAAAAAGGTTTGAACACACAATAAGTAATTATATCTCCTGAAATCAATACAAGACTATGATTCTAAGCCTAGTCACTCTGAAAACATGAACAATCTAAGAGTTAAGTTTAAAATGACTAAGTTTCAAGATGGCCGGATACCTGTAGGGGAATCAAGATGAATTAAATGAAAACTTTCTTATTCAAGTACTTTCCTTTACATGAGAATCAGAAAAACATTCTGACTACATTTTAAACCAGTCATATAAATCCTGTTTTGAGAATGTATCCTATACAATATTGCATCTAGAAACTCTGGCCTTCTGTGTACTCTTAAAATGTTTCAACACAAATTGCGCATATTGCAGATACATATATATATATATATATATATATATATAGTAAACACCATGAAAGGAATGTGCACCATGAATAACACAATAGGGATTCAGGAAACAAATCACATAACTTGTCAACTCAAATATTACATAATAAATATCTTAGAATAGTGGCATACAATAAACAACATGAATTAAACTTGAGGAGAGAATCGTGCGTCTTGCCGATTCGAGTGTCACCATGTAAAATACCAAGAAATGGTAGCACGCAATGAATATCAAAGTCAAATCATCATTAATCGAATCGCGCGTCTTGCCAATTCATAAAACACGATGAAAATGTCAAGAAATAACAGCTCAAAATAAATAACAAGATCAAAGTACAATGAAACGCATCGCGCTTCTTTTGCCGATTCTTAAGCCACCATGCAAATGTCAAGAAATGGTAGCGCACAATAAACAACAAAGTTAAATCCTCATGAAACGAGTTGCAGGTCTTGCCAATTCGTAAAACATCATGTAAATGTCAAGAAATAGTAGCGCGCAATGGACAACAATGTTTAAACACCATATACCACCATGGAGGGTGTCAACCTCTCTGCCACCGTGACCACAGCACAGCAAGTTGACTGTTACCAGTTGCTGGGACCGTTCACCTCCCTGTTCTCACTCACCCCTGGACTCACACAACTGTGCATCCAAGGTATTGACACGGGAGACAGTCACCCTGTAAAGAACACACTTTACAGGTTGTCAGGCAGGGAGCAAAAGAGAGGTCAGTATTCTCAAATCCTGAAGACCATTACCAATTCTGGGTCATGCCTGGGTCATCGCGCGTCTTGCCGATTCTTAAGCCACCATGCCAATGTCAAGAAATGGTAGCACGCAATGAATAACAAAGTCAAACCTTTATGAAACAAATCGCGTGTCTTGCCTATTTGTAAACTACCATATAAATGTCAAGAAATGGTAGCGCGCAAGTAATCTGTTACTCATTTAAGAATTAAACCAAGAATATGAAAATTCGCAATAACGGTGTCGGGATAGTCCAACCACCGTCTTACCGCCTGGAACAATGATCACCAATGAAGGATGAAGGGCAGAAGACTGGAAGATCCAAATAGGCCACCGGGACAGGAGCTCAGGAAGAAGCTGCTGCTCTGCACTGGGACCTCTGAATAGAGAGCACTGGGAGTTGGGCTGGCTCTCTTTTATAGAGTCTTGGCCCAGCCCAGAACCACGCCCATGCATGTTGCAGGGAAAGTCTCTGGAAGGCCCTGGAAAGGGACCACACCCTAACACACTCTGAAAACTTGCAGCAATACATTGCAAAGGAACAGTATTTGTAAGCATATTAAAAATAAGTTTTCAGGATTGAACTCTGCAATGCAAAAGGTTAAACCACAACATATCAGCACAATGCATAAATTACGTTGTTTTGAGAGTGCTGTTTTTTTTTCCATTTCTGTCGCCAATAGAGTGCGTACTGCTCTGGTGTTGACAGATGGGCTTCATGTACGCAGACATGAAGTTAGTGTCTCTGTCAGACAATATTTATTTGGGGAATCCCACACGGGTAAAGATCCCCATCAAAGTTCTGGTAACCACAGGTGCAGTCACCACCCTCAGAGGGATTGCTTCTGGGTAGCGTGTGGCATGGTCCACCAAGTTAAGGAGGAACATATTGCCTAGGGCTGTCTTGGGACCCAAGGGGCCAATGATGTTGATTCCTTTCAAAGGGGGTGCCAGCGATGAGAAGTGGGATCAGGGGAGTTTTCAGCTTTTTCCCTGACTTCCCACTGACCTGGCAGGTGGGACAGGATCTGCAGAATGTGGCTGAGGCTATCTTCATTCGGAGCCAATAGAAGTGGGCAGCAAGCCTGGTGAAGGTCTTGTCTTGCCCTAAATGTCCTGCTAGAGGTATCTCATGAGCCAAACACAGTAGGAAGGCCCGGTAGCACTGGAGGGCCACCAGCAAATGTGCTGCCCCAGCACCTGGAGCCTTATGCTATAGGAGATCATTCTCCCAGTAGATTAGGTGATCCCCAGAGGTTTCACCTACTGCATGGGTTAAGCCCTCAAGAGGTGGACACTCTTTCTGCGCTTTGCAGAATTCCTCCCTGGTGAGTCCACCCTTAACTTGCCAGCAAGCAAGCTCAGGTCGGTCAACTATGGCAGCAATGCCCTCCCTGGTCGGCCCAGGGGTCTTCTCCTCAGGGACCCCGTCAACCTATACTGCTGGAACTTTAGAAACCAGCTTCCCATACCCCTTGCCCCTCTCCTTTGCAACTGCGTGGGCCACTGTTCCAGGCTCCAGACACCCTTGACTCCTCTCCTGGGCAGCCACGGACCGTGTGGTCATAGAGACCCACTCAGACAATCCCATCATCTCCAAGTGAGACCTGAGCCCTACCTCCTTCCAGGTAGTGTGCTCCAGGTCATTGCCTAGCAGACAATCTACTGGCATAGCAGGGCTCACAGCAACTTTCAGAATACCAGAGACTGCCCCACCCGACTCAAAGGGAAAAGATCTACGATTGTCGTCGACTATGACTTGGATTGTGTTTGGTAGGACCTGCTCTGCTGACATCAGCTGACACTTGACAGTTGTCATACTGGCTCCTGTGTCACGCAGAACCTCCACCCGTTGCCCATTAATGGTGACCCACTGCCTAAACTTGGAAGTATTGGCAGGCATGAGGGCATTTGGCACCATATTTGCATCCCCCAGGGATATAGGGTTACCTTTGTCTGTTCCTCAAAGCTGTCTGGGACTATTTTCTCCCTGAGTGCTACGCTAGCCAACCCAGGTGTCTGCCCACCAACAGGGGGCTGTGCCCTCTTGGGACATTTGGAGTCACCCTTAGAGTGACCATACTTGGAGCACTCTGCATATTAGGTTACAAACCTCCTGGTCTTATGGTCAAAGAACTCTTTCTTTTTAGGATCTGTCTGGGACTGGTTACCACTACTCCCTTGGGAATTATTTTGGGGGCCTTTAGAGAACTCCTTATTTTTACGTTTTTGTCCCCCCTCTTGCTTCTGGTGGGAACCCTGCCCATCTTTGTGGGTGTCCCCCCCAAATACCTTTTTGGACAATCTTGGACAATCTAGTGCTAGCCCAGAGGTCTGCCTTCCCAGAAAGCTTCCTGGGATCAGTCAGCTTATTGTCAACTAGGTGTTGGCGCAACTCTGTAAAACAAGTACTGAGCATGTGCTCTCTCAGGATTAAATTGTACAACCTAACATAGTCACTGACTTTTCTGCCCCATACCCAGCCATTCAGTGCCTTACTGGAGTAATCAATGAAACCTACCCAGAATTGGGGGAAGTTGTTACTGCCCCTGAATCTTTGGCAATACGTCTCAGGGTTCAGTTCAAATTTGGCAATCAAAATGGCTTTCATGAGAGTGCACTCAGTCCGGTCTTCAACTTCTAAGGTTAGAAATGTGTCCATCCCAAATGTTGGCACATGTTATCACAGGCCCACCTCCCAGTGCTCTTCAGGAACCCCCGTGCCCTCAGTGCAACTTCATAAGCAGAAAACCACTTGCCAATGTCATCTCCCACCACGTAACTGGGCACCAAATGCTTGATTATACGAACCTTCTTGTCTCCATCAGGTACCGTACATTTGCTGCCACCATCACTGCTGGAACCTGTCTGTCTGGCCTTGAGTTCCAGCTTTATCAGAATCAGTTCATGAGCCAGAAGTAAATTTATCTTGGACTGTCTCTCAGTAGGTTGAATATTTACATCCTGCTGTCCGTGGCAGTGTCATTGTTTATTTACTCATGTTTAGAATGCTAAACCTTCCTAGTGATGGAGCATTTACTTCTTTTTCCCTATCACCATATTTGGGCATACAGATGCCTGGACACTGCACACTAAGGAATCATCTGTGGCCTAGTGGTTAGGGTCTCAGTGTAGGTGTGTCAGCCCAGACCCTCGGCTAACCCACACCACGCACAGACCAGTGGTTATAGAGGGTTGACTGCAGGCCAGGCACTGCAGTCAGTCCCTGCCGTGCACAGCTAAAGGCTTTGCATGGCGCGGGTTTGGGTGGTTATAGAGGGTAGGATGTAGTGCTTGGCCAAAGTCCAGCCCCTGTCAATCCCTGCCACGCATTGGGTGGTGGTGGTCGGATTCACATATAGTAATAAAATTACTTCACTTAAAAAAAAAAACATCTGAAAAAATAAAGGTTTCAAGGACGTTATTGTTAGCTAATTAAATATAAAAAACATAGACATTCACTTAAAAAAACAAAGTCTATAGGGATGGTATAGTTAGGATCTGAATTTACTCTCACAGAAGAAAAAAAACTCAGCTGTTATAGTTAGAATAATTTCAAGTAACTATAACGTGCTCCCTATGGTAATTATAACTTGTGCTCTCACCATACCCTGCTAATTGTCCCAGATATTACAGTAATCATGACAACTTTTATGATGTCATTAAAAAAATCAATAAAACATTAGCAGTCAAATTAATCTGCCACTTTAAACACAGCCTGATTGTTCTTTCCTGAATGTTCCCTCAAGTTTATCTGTTTTCTCACGGCCTGCCCACATTACCTCCAATCTGTCCATTCTCACACAAAATCTTCCTACGTTTCTCAAGTCTGCCCATTCCCTGTCATGATACTATTCACTTTCACTTTCCCCTAATTCAACTCACTTATCTACAGTCTGCTTGCTTTCTTCTGAGCTTGCTTCTTTTTACTTCAGTGTACCCCTTTCTGCCCAGTTTGCTTGCTTTTCACCAGGGCCTGTCTGTTGTCCGTCAGTCTGCTCCCTTACTCCTAGTCTGCCCTTTCTGGCCCTAAACCTGTCTGCTTTCACCTTAGTCTTCCCAGTCATTCCTTGAGCCTGCCACATTGCCACAGCCTGCCCACTTCCACAGAGTCGGCAAAGCCTCCCTCAAGTCTGCCTGTTTTCACCTCAGCCTGCCTGCTTTCTTCGCGTTTTCCCCCAGTTTGCTTACTTGACTATTGAGGTTTCTGTTTTCCCTTAACCTGCCCCTTTCTCCTAATCTGTCTGTTCTATTCCTTAATTTGCCCACTTTCACCACAGTCTATCTGTTTGTTCCTGAGTTCTCCCTCAACTTGCTCATTGTCTCCTATCTTCCTCAAAAGCCCAGCCTGCGTAATCTCCCCTTGACCATGGCCGCTTTCCCCTGAGCCTGCTTTCTCTATCTGTCTCTTGTACTCTTTAGTCTGCCTGTTTTCACTCAGCCTGCTGTTTCTCCCCCATTTGCCTTCTTCCTCCTTAACTTGCCTATCTACACCACTGTCTCCCTGCTTTTTCTCATTTTGCTTATTCTCCCCAGAGTCAGAACACTTGTCCCAAGTCTGCCTGCTCCTCGTCAGGATGCCCATTCTCCACGCAAAATCTGCCTATTTCCCCCTCTTACAACCTGTTTTCTCCAGTTTCTGCACACTTTCCCCCAAGTTTGTCAGTTCCCACACGAGTCAGCCCACTTTGGACTCAGTCTGCTTGCTTTCCAGCCTCTGAATCGTCCCATTTTTCCAACGAATTCCTGCTTTCCACTGATTTTGATAACTTTCCTCTCTCTCTACCCACATCCCCCTGTGTGCCATTTTATAAGAGTCTCCCCAGTTTCATATTATCCTACTCACTTGCGCCCAGTCCCCTTGCTTTCTGCCAGGTTTACTTGTACTCTCTTTACTTCGAAAGATGCACTGGGACACAGTGGCTAGGATTAGATTTGGGGCAGAGGGTGAACTTTCACCCATGGTCAAATCCTCTTCAGGTTTCGTCCAAACCTGTGTGATTGCACCAGTACTCGTCTCTTCCTTATTTATATAAATGGCCTTGAACAATATATGTGCAATATAGGAAAAGATGTACCTCAATTGAAATCAGCAATGCCAGTTTCACTTTACTCAGATGACGCAGTTTTAATCTCGATAAGGACAAATGGTCCACAACGTCTTCTTGATGCTTTTTATACCTTTGTGGAGGAGCTGGATCTTAAAACCAATCTCAGTAAATGTATTTGCTATGTGTATTGACCTAAAACCCACCAAAACTAGGACATTTCAATTAGGAGGAGTGATAAACTCTAAAGTGAAAACGTTTACGTATTTGGGCTCCCCTTGACTCAAACTGAAATTGGAACAGTCTATTTAACATTAGGGCAACACAGTGCCAGAGAGCCACAGAGTCAGTTTTCAGTTCTCAGGTCAAACCTGTGAAAGAGTTAGTCAGTATTTATAAAAGTACGTTTGTTTCATTAGCAGTTTATGGCGCTGGTGTGGGGGTACAAATGTGCCACTCAGTTACAGCAGGTTGAGAATAAATTACTGCCTACACTTCTGGCTGTTCCTCAATTCACACCTTTTATGTGTTACGCTGAGGTAGGATTGGATCCTATGGTGGACAGGATTAAATTGGGCCCTTCACTTTTTTGGCTGGCAATCTGTGGAAATCCAGAAGCCTGTTCTTCAAGGGAACTGATGGCAAACCGTATTTGCTTAGAAAATGCAATGGCCATGGGTTTGCCAGAGGTTTTGTATTACCTAGAGAATGTAGTGGCATGGTCAAAGAAGCAGGTGAAAAATGTGTCTTTGGAGAGGCAAGCTAGACCTCAGCAGCAGGAGTGATGAATTACGTTCTAGATGTAATTATAACTTATTCAGAGGGCCTGGGTTTTGAGTTTTATTTGGTAGTTTTTTTTTATCTTAAGTACAGGCTTTATCTCACAGGATTTTGTTTTAATACTATTCATCTTTTAATGCCATTTCCAAGACAGATCGACTGCCATTCTACACTCCTAAATTTCCCCTGTGATAAATCTTCCCCACAAGGAATTATGCACGTTATGCTCTTTTGTCAACTATACTCTTGCACACTGAAGCATTTTTTGGTTCCAATATTACGCTCTTTTGGTATCAGACAACATAAAGAGGCCATAGGTATTTTTGCAACAGCTTGGATATATTTGTTGCAATGGCTAATTTCACTTGCTGTGTATTTTTAACTAGGAATTGATATGGCACGTTGTAAAGACATTTCATTATCTACATTTTATGTTTCTATTCTGTGATTAGTGTATGAGAACTGTTTTAATCGTGATTTGATTGCTCACTTTGTGTATTGCAATGTTTGAGATGAGGGGGACCCAAACCGCAATACCTAGTATTGTCTGGATGGCCACGACGTCACTAACGCACCCAGAGGCACTTTCTAAGCAGGCTCTGTCTTCCGCACTATGCACTGGGGACTGGGCTTTGGGGGTCCGAGAACTTGATGACATTTCTTGTCATTGAAAATTCCTTTCTCTGTCAGTTTGTGGGCCTTCCAACTAGTACCCCGTGAATCCCTTAAAGATTAGGTATGGACTTGAAGCCTATTATGATGAAAGCAGGGCTTGGGCCTATTCTTTTTTGGAGAAGGGTGTGACCTCTCCCGAGCTCTTCATCTTCCGAGAGGGTCTCAAGGAGGTGATAAGCCTCCCAGGCTCAGGACCTATCCCTTGGCTAAGTGATGTCAAAGAGACCCACACTGATCTGCGGTGTGGTGGCTTGTGAATTGCCTCTCAGGCAGCTGCTAGCACTAGTAAAGCAATCTTTAAAAAGTTGTTCTGGCAGCATAAAATTGGCCTGATTTATGCCAACTCTGCTTCTGGTACCCTGACGCATTGTTTTCTCCAATCTAAGGATGTTTTCAGGTTTGAGCTATTTCGTGATGAGATTGAGCCCCCTCTTGCAAGGAAACTCTACTTACAGTTCAGATACAGTACACTGCCTAATGCAGCTTTTACAAGCAGATGGACCAATAGGCTGAGACCTGGCAAGTTTGGATGCGTCATGTATGAGGCCGACAGAGAGACTGAGAAGCCTGTTCTATTTTTCTGTCCGGCCTTCGCCCAGAGCTGAAGAAGGTGGATAATCCCTGTGTGAATGCAATTAGGGGTTAGGGACCATCAAACTGCCCTTCGAATTTTGAAAACTGACCCCAGGCAACGTTTGGTTTTTGCCATATCACATCTTTTGTTGGCAATATGGTAGGTCAAGCAAAGACAGGGCCGTCAATTAGCCTAACTGCCTGGTCTAGTTTACTTGTGGCATCAGGTATTTATACCTGTGTACCCCTAGCATATTTCAACTCCCTGCTGCTCCTTTACTGTTTGGAAATTTTTATGTTAGTGTGTTATCCTGAACCCTTCAGCCGAGTGCAGCTAAGGAATTTAATTCTTGTCCTCAGAATTTTCTTTTAGATGGGAAGGAGGTTGCGTTCCTAATGATTTTTTCGATTTTTCCTTTTATTGTTTTTTTGGGTATTTTTTGCTTGTTACCTTATTGAAGAGTTTCTGAATGTATTTGTTTTAATGTTACTTTTATCGCAGAATGCCGAAATAAAGTTTTAAATATCAATACTACAATGCATATGTAATGTGAACTATTTTTGGTGATGTATACTTTTATGGCTTTTTTAGCCGAATAAAGCTTGTTGATTGATTGACAACCGTCCCCTCGTTCATCAACTCTCCTCCAAGTTGTCAGTTTTTATATTGTCTCTCTTCTGCCGACCTAGCTTGCCTTATCCCTTCAGCTTGTCCACCCAATCTTAAGATTCTCTGTTCGCTCTGCAGTCTATGCACTCTTCCCTGTCTCTCTCGCTTCCTGCCAGTCTATCCACTCTCTCCAAGTCTCTCTCCTGTCTGTACCTTCTGCCTTCCAGAATTGCCCCTCTCAACTCCTATATCTATTCACTCCCATTCAGTTCACTCGTCCTCACAGTATCGATGCTCACCTTGTTTCACAGCTCTCATTCCCGTCTATCAGCAATCTGTTCTAGTCTGTCCGTTCTCCCTACCACTCCATCCTCACCAGCCATCATCCCTCCCTTCCTGTGTGCGCCCTTTCAAGTCTCTGCTCTCCTCTACCTCCACATTGTCCTCTGTCTGTTGTCCCTTCTAGTATGTCTTTTCTCCCTCCCAGTCTATGCACTCTCACCACCAGTCCACCACTCTCCCTATCTATCTTCTTTCTCCTTTTAGTCTCTTCACTCCCCAAGCCAGTATCTTTGCTCAATTCACTCTCCCCAAACGCTCCCATCCCCCTCTGATCTCCCCAGTGTGTCCATTTTCATGACAATCTGTCTGTCTGTGCTGCCCACCCCACAGGAACTACCCATCTGTGCCCGCTCTGTCTCCCCTCTCTCCTCAGTCTCTTGTAGTTTGCCAGTGCTCCTCCAGTTAATCTGCTCTCCTTGCCAGTCACTCCACTTCATATTACTCCACTCTCCCAAGTCTGTCTGCTTTCCGGGCCGGCCTTAGGGCAGTGTGACCGGTACGACCGCACTGGGTGCTGACCTGGAAGGGATCACTGACCTGTATTTAGTATTAATTTGTGATTTAAAATCACCAGCTGCAGAGTTCCTTGTGCGTCCATCTTTCAGACAGCAAACAAGAAGATGTCAGGATAACTTTGTGATCCTGCTAAAGAGAGATCAGAGTTTTGTCTAGTGGCAGTTCTGACTCACCATAAAGTAACGCAGGGGGTTAATATGCCTGCTGCAGTAAACAGATCTGTATTTTATGTGGATAGCTGAGTGTATTAGTAAAGCCAGCCTTTACCAGCACTCTAAAACAACTTAAATGTATTTCAGAGAAGGGCTATGGAGAGATGAGGGCCATTTTTGCTGGGTGGTAGTAAGCGAATCCGAGGAGGTCATGAGAGGAGGGTGCCAAAAAACATTGTTGCACCAGTGCCATGGTGCTAAAGCCTCCTCTGGTTCCCCCCCACCAGTCTTTCTACTCTCACTACCAGTTTCTCCATTTGTAACTTTGTCTCCAATATCTAAACTTTCCGCTCAGTCTCTCGACTCTCTCCTAAGGCTGTTAGCTCTCCCTTTGTCTCTCTGATGTCCTGCAGTCTGTCTACTGTCCTTGTCAATCTTTTAGTGTTGTGTGCAGTGATGCAACTGCAACGCTGGGGGCTAACATCAGGGGTTAGCACCCAAGGAGAGTTGTATGCATCATCCCTGCAGTGCGGCCCGTGTATGGAATGTTCCCGCTGATCATCTAATGTAATCAATAAATACTGGGGTCAGCCAGGCATGGTCAAGGGAGTGATGGCGAGACCCGTCTAAGTGGGCCACTAGACATGTTACCAATCAGACTTAACGAGATGTTCCTGCAGCACGTGCTAGGCCATAACTGATAATAGCCTAAGGAGCAGCGAGCAACATTACACTAGCGACAAGAGCCCTCATTATACCTGCGCAGCCGCAACTGCAGTGTTCTGCTCCAGATAGGACCGCGGCTTATGTGCCAGCAATTCGCACCTTTCTGACCTGCCGCCACATCGGACCCTTGAGTGGCCCTGCCAGCTTCACCTCCACGTTTTGTCTCAACAAGGAGTACAGAGGTGTGTCTCTTCAGGCCCACGATCTCTCTGCCCAGGCACCCCGGCTCGGACATAGCCACGTACACAGATCAAGTGTGAGTGCACTCCTGCTGGTTCCCTGCTTCCCCAAATATGCACACATGAACAGAGCCATGGACTTCGCACCAGTTCCCTGGCAGGTGAGAAGAGAGTAACTGTAGCATTCGTATTGTGGAGTCCAATAAAAAAAAAAGATAGGGAAGTGGATAGCACCAGCAAATACAAGGGGCAAGACCCGCAGGGAATACCCTCCTCATAAAATACACACAAAAAAATAATAATAAAAGAAAATAGAAATAATAATAAAAGAAATACAAGGGGAAGGCTAGTCTGAAACAAAAATGCTTGGCCGTCACACCATTCTCCCTAACAACGTCACCGTATCACGCAACGTTCCACTAACGCCCAAGACAAGCAGCATCAGTCCATGTTGCTAGTCCACAGTGCACGCTCTGATAGCTAGCCCACTGCAGCACAATGAGCACCATACCAGCCATTGAGCCATTCATCATCGAGGTGTACCTTCGGCTCAAATGTTCAGATGGAGTGACTGGGTGCAGAGAGTACTGCTATACTTTGAAGCCACAAAAGTGAAAAATGCACAGAAACAAGCAGTGGTCATACACTTAGGGGGAAAAGACATACATCGGATCTCTAAAACACTGAATGAGCCCACCCACAAGACACCCCTCACCTTTTTGCAGCCCTCAATGCCCATTTTGAACTCATGACCAATACAGACTATGAACGGTTAGTATTTCGTCAAGGGCGGAAACAGTCCGAGGAGCCAATAGACACATTTGTCATATGAGGCTAAAGGAACTAGCCAGCACCTGCCACTTTGTGGACAAAAATGAAGAAATTAGAGGGCAAATAATCCTAGGATGTGCCAGCCAAATTACGAGAAAGGTTCCCAGTGGAGTCTGGAAGATCATTGGCCAACATACTAACAATGGGAAGGACAAAAGAGTTCTCTAAAGCCGGAACGTCACACATGGAAGCTGTACTGCACAGGCCGGTAAAAGAAATACCAGTCAACGCAGTCACACCGACGTCCAACAAACCCAGACCCAGTGTTTTGCTTGTACTTCAGACTGAGAGGAAACATGAATAAAAGGAATTCCAACAATGCAGAGCTCTTAGTTTGAATAATAAATGTATTAAAGCACTTTTTAAGGTCCGAATAGGGGAAGCATGTAGGTCAAATGCAGCAACATGATTACACTTCTAAAAATAATCACAGCAGTAGAATAATAATGATCATAGGAACTAACAATGAAAATACACTACTTTAATCAAGGATTATATATGTGCATGTACCGACATTATATATTCATTCACAACGCACAGCTAAAAATAAGAATTAAAAATACCTCACCATGGGGTGAGGTAGGGACATCATTTCTTTGCCAACTTCAAGTCGAGACCCCAGGTGATTGCCGAAAGAGAGAAAACAACCGTCAATGGGAACCGTCAAAGGCGTCCCTCCCCGCAATGAGTTTTGTCTCTAACCCAGTCATAATGTTTTACTCTTAAATACCTTGAACAAGCTAGAGAGGAGAATTCTAGAAACTCTCCCCTCCCATATTGTGAGTTGTTGTTTAGATGCTGACTGTACCAGTCCGTGTTGAAAGAGCACGTTAGAGATTTGGCCACATCCCAAGGTGCGCTCCCAAGACAGAACTGTTCCCTGGTGTACCATAAACATTCTTCTGGTACATCCTTATCTTTCCCTCACTCCTCAGTGTTATGTCCCTGCCTGGATGAGCAGAGTGCGCGAAGAGTGAAAACATGAGCGAAAAACACGTTGCATAAGTTGTGCACAGAAAAATACCTGCACCACCAATGTGACAGTGTTTGAAGCTAAGTAAAGCACAACATGGAGTCAGTGGTCAAGATGGAGCAGTGGTTAAATACAGATATCGTTACATCCAGGAAGGACAAAACTGCAACCAGAACATATGCATTCTGCGGTGGGCTAATGCACCGCTCTGCAGAATGCCAGACAAGAGGAAAACGATGCACAGGATGCAGGAAGATGAATCACTTCCTGCAAGGCTGCAGCACAATGAAAAATGCGCTCCAAACACCTCTGTAAACCATGTCCTTGAAGCTCAGGCCAAAAATAGTGCTATGGATGACGACAACAATGGAAAACATTCCATATACTCCATTTTCACGATCCGCACCATATCCTTGATGACACAACACTTACCAAGGTGTGTAGTGCAAGAGGGAGATCACTCGATCTGGGCAGTCTTAGACACAGGGGCTTGTATTAACATCATGTCGTCGGACACACATGACACAATGAATTCTCTTCCAACACTAGGCCCCACAAAGATCCAAGTCTTCACCTATAGGCAGAATACACTGCTAACCATGCAGGGAAAATTCAAGACAACAATCAAGTATGGACCTCACTCAGTTGAACACCAGTTCTATGATGTAGAGGCCGGCCATGGCATGCTGTTGGGGTGCAGATCAGCTAAAGCCCTTGGAATCGTAATTTTTGCATTTGGAGTCCATGAACAATTCATATCAGACATGCTGAGTGAATTCTATGATATCTTCAAGGTATTGGATGCCTGAAAAACAGAGAAATCAAGCTAAACAATGACAGAAGAGTCCAACAGGTAGCCCTCTGCCATCACTGCATCATCTTCGATCTGAGGCCCCAGGTAGAGAAGGAACTGGATAAGCTTGAAGCTGCAGGCATCATCGAAAAGGTGACAGAGTGCACACTGTGGGTGTCTCCGATTGTGGTAGCCAGAAAGCGCAAACAACTTGGTGAGGTGACAATCTGCATTGATATGAGGCTACCCAACACTGCTATCCGGAGAGAGAGACACCTCACCCCCACCATAGATTACCTAATCGACGAGCTAAGCAGAGCCTGCTAGTTCTCCATTTCCACATTTACATGTATGGCTACCCATTCATGGTCGTGACAGAACACAAGCCTCTGATACCCCTTTTCAAAGCAACTGCGTCAAAGCCGCAAATCAAAAAATGGATGCTCCAACTACAGGAGTACAACTGCATGTTGAATATCGCCCCAGGATGAATAACCCAGCAGACTACCTATCTCAACACCAAAGGGCGGCAACGGAGGAAGAGGAAGATGAAGCCCAAGAAACAGAAGAGTACATGAAGTATGTCTCAGAAAGGACGCAGCCTCTCCCCATCTCCAACGAAACCCTTCTCCAAGCTGCTCTACAAGTTGAGTGCCTTCAAAAGGCACTCAGTGCTGTACTAAACAACCAGTGGCATATACTCAAGATGCATTGACCGCAACTCAATCTAGCCTCCAGACGCATTATGGGAAGCCTCTATCATGTTCACAAAGAACTGTCTGCTGAACCGGAAGGATATCTCCTCCGAGGTCATTGTCTGGTAATCCCGTCCATCATCACAGATCAGGCCATTCAGCTAGCCCACTCAGGACACCAAGGTATGGTAAAAATTAACCAGGGTAAGAACCAAACTGTGGTTCTCGTTGATGGATGAAAAAGTAGAGGCACTCGTGAGATCATGCAAGTGGTGCCAAGTCACCCGGGAGTCCAAGACCTCCTGCTCTAGTCGGAACTGAAAGAGGGTCAAGCCAACAGTGGATGTCAGTCAGCCTAGACTTTGGGAGCCTCCCCGATGGCCGACAGACCCTAGTCCTCATCGACGACGAATCAAAATACCCAGAAGTGGAGGTGCTACGGTCACTGACAGCCAGCAAAGTTATCCCCAAACTAGAAAAGATCATAGAAAACCCATGGTCTCATGAAGGAAATCAGGACAGACAATGGACCGCCATTCCAAGGCTAACAGATAGCTTCATACCTGGCCTCAATGGGAATTGCCCACAAGAAGGTGAATCCACGATGGCCCCAAACCAATGGAGAAGTCAAAAGGTTTATGAGAACCCTCGATAAAGTAATCAGAATCACAGCCGCTTGTCAACAAGCTACTCAGCTGGCCATTTACTGGTTTCTCAGGAAATACTACCTGACCCCTCATGCCACCACAGGGCATGCACCAGGGCACCTTTCAATGGGGTGAGTGGTCAGAGACTCCATTCCACATCATTCCAGCTGGACACTCCATCTGATCAATGATGAAGCAAAATCAGAGGGCGTCCAACGACAGAGCCAGCCAGTGAGCAAGAGAATCAGAACTCCAAGTAGGCGATGCCATGCTCATGAAGGATCAGGCAACAGGAAGCAAGTGTAGGCTGCCCTTCGAGCATTACCCATGGACCATCCTGCGGAACCAAGGCACACTGGTTGTCCCCCAAAGCGGATCAGAGGAAATTGCTCTGAACATATCTGCATTCAAGTGATACTACCCCAGCATATCACAGTCTGTCCCCGTGTCAGAGGTAGAGCTAAATATATTTGAACTTGAGCATCCACCGGAGACACTAACATTCCAGTGGCCCCAGCTGAGCTGCCAAGCCGGGCACTAGCCCTCCCATCATTGCTGGAAAGATCCCTAAGTGACCTGCCTGCAGACTGCACTACCAGCACCAGGTATGAGTTGGGATGAAACCCCACACCACCTATCAGGCTAAGAGACTATGGGCCAGATTTACAAAAAAGTGGTGCAGCACAGTGCTGCACCTAAATTGGCAGCACTGCGTCAGTTTAGAAACGCAGGGATGAGCAGTATTTATTATAATACTGCGCACCCCTGCATTTCCCCTACACTGGTGCTAAATTGAGCTGCCTAGTGCCAACACAGGTATCCTTGCACCAGCGTGCAAGGATGTCTGCATTGAGGGGTTTGATTGTTTATGTGCGAGAAGGCGTTCCTTCCTGCACATAAACAATCACTAATGGCGATTTGGCACTTCTGTGTGTGCTTTGGGAGGGATGTAGTGTTGCGCTCAGTGACGCAACTGCAGCGCTGGGGGCTACCATCAGAAGTTAGCACCCAAGGGGAGTTTTATGCATTATCCCCACGGTATGGTGCGTATATGCAATGTTCTCACTGATCACCTGATGTAATCAATAAATACTGGTGCCTGCTAGACGTGGTCAAGGAAGTGGGGATGGGACGCATCTGAGAGGGCCATCAGACATGTTACCAAACAGAGTTTTGAACTGTTCCTGTAGCGCATGCTAGGCCATACCTGATGATAGCCTAAAGCGCAGCTAGTGACATTACAAATCTATCTTCTCTGCCCAGTCTCTCTGCTTTCCCCCATTTTGAAAATTATGCCTTCCAGTCTCTGTTCTCGTCTCTCCACTCTCTACCAGATGGTCTGCTCTCCTGAACAGTGTCCTACTTCTCTCCCTAACTCTTTTTATTCTTATATTTGCAATTTTTAATTGGACACCCAGAAAAATGTAACAAAAGAAACAAAATAATTGTTATAATTAATATTTGGGGTAACATAATACGTAAGGTCCTACCCAAATTATCAGTCAATTCATCAGCCTCACTAAAACCCTGTCCTTTCTCACTAACCCAAGATCTTATAGCTTCCACAAGCCATGCTCTTCAAATGGTTGACGTTTGTGGGAGATTATATTTACACTTGTGATATGACAGGGTAGACAGTGATTAATTATTTGAAAACTTATATTTGAACTACTCCCACATGAGCTCCAAGTAAAATTCTTAAGGCTTATTGAGGTGATAATAATGAGAATGAACACCGATGATCAGTTCTGTGAAGTTGGATCTTTATTGGCCACAGTCATCGACTGCTCCAACTGCTCTCTACAGCTGTACCCTCTAGACTCCACTCCGTGGATCTCTCATTCCACATTCCATGTATAGCGTGGAATGTAGAATGTATGAGATCTCCACAACATCTTCCTTCTCTCTACAAAATGATAACAACTGAATATAAAGGCATTTCAAAATACATAAGTAAAATTATAACAACTGAATATAAATGTATTTCAAAATACAGAAGTAAAAGCATAATCATAATATCTAGCAGGTTTTTTAAATAATCCTCTTACTTCTGTCTTAATAGTTCTTCATTGTTTGCATTCAAACCAGGTTTGTTTTTTGTTCACTGTGATTTTTAATCCCACTTGGCTGTATATTAACATCTTGAAATCTCCCCCCAGAGTCACCATTGTAATCTCCCTTAATTTCACTATTCTGTTTATATTACACCATTCGTGACCTTTGATGTGTACTTTGTTTTTGGAAACAGCGTCTACTCTCTCTGATCTTCTGAATTTGGACAACCACTTAGCCACATGATTGGGATCTCTACTCGTATCCAATCACCTATATTAATTTTGGTTCTGTCTACCCGTGCATTGTGTTTTGTATCATAGTCTCCTTTCATTTTATTCTGAAACTTCTGAAAACGAGGTCTAATGATTTCATCTAAAGACTTAGCTTTATCGGCTTTGGTCTTAACTTCTCTCAACCAAGCAGGACACAGGTTAGAGGCCAAAACAGGACCTCTCATCACTTCAAACAGACTTCAATCAGTAACTGCATTTGGAGAGGAACAATGTGACCACAACATGTTCTCCACTACTTCATTCACTTCTATTTTATTTTGAATTGCCCTTTGTATACATTCAACCAGTGTGCGATTCATTTTTTCAACAAGACCATTTCCTTGAGGTTGATAAAGAGCTACCCGCTTGTGTTGGATGGCATATTTTCCCAAAAATGATTTCATTTGTCTAGAGATAAACTGTATCCCATTGTCTGGCACTAAGGGGGTCATTACAACATTGGCGCTAAATGGCGCTCACCGCCGTGCAGAAGACCGCCAACACACCGCCGCGGCCGCGGAATTCCACCACAGCTATTACAACCCACAGCTCGGAATCCGCCAAAATCCAGACACCCATACAAGTCCCCCCACACCAAAGGTCAGTGATAAACTGGCGATAACAAAACCAACACCTTCACGCCAACAGGAATACGCCCACACTATCACGACCCACGAATCCACGCGGCGGTCTTTCATCCGCGGTATTCCATTGGCGGTACACATCGCTGCGCTCAAAATACACACACTTTTACAAAACACAACCACATTGGACAATTCGAAATACACACACCTGATACACATATACACACCACTCCCACACATCCAATACAATATAAAACACACACCCACATCACCCACAATCCCTTACGACCAAAAATTTAGACGAAGGCCAGAGAGACAGCACAGCAAAGACAACCCCACCATACAGAGGCACACAACACCATCACACATACACATCCGTGCACAAAACACCACACACCCCTAAACATCACCCACACACATCACAGCACACACCACCTCACACATCACCCACACCACCCCATGGCACCGCAAAGACACCCCAGGTTTTCTGAGGAGGAGCTCAGGGTCATGGTGGAGGAAATCATCCGGGTAGAGCCACAGCTATTCGGATCACAGGTGCAGCACACCACCATAGCTAGGAAGATGGAGCTATGACGCAGAATTGTGGACAGGGTCAACGCAGTGGGATAACACCCAAGAACACGGGATGACATCAGAAAGAGGTGGAACGACCTACGGGGGAAGGTACGTTCCGTGGTCTCAAGACACCACATCGCGGTTCAGAGGACTGGCGGCGGAACCCCACCTCCTCCCCCACAACTAACAACATGGGAGAAGCAGGTCTTGGCTATACTGCATCCTGAGGGCCTCGCAGGAGTAGCAGGAGGAATGGACTCTGGTAAGTCAAATCTTTCAACTACTTCATCCCCCACCCTGCCTGCATGCTATCACATACCCCCACCCTCGCCCTCACCCCCATCACTCCAACTCCTCACATATGTCCCACTATCACAAACCACACATCCCAACACCAAGCCCTGCATGCAACACCAAAGCGTGGGCACCCATCACCAATGCATGGCCACTGCACATACCCACACACACCCCTAAACAATTACCACACAAGGTCCTACACAAGAATGCAAGCACTGGGTTACAGGGTCACCCACCCATTGCACACCATGGCACACACAGATGTAATAATCATGCCTTTACACCCCTGCAGGACCCCTACACAACGTCACCGGACAGGAGGTTCCAGACATGTCCTCTTCCCCCACAGAAGAGGCCCACAGTGATGACAGCAGGTCTGTCCACCTGGATCTAGATGACCCGCCCGGCCCATCTGGGACCTCGGGACAGTCGGTTCCCCTCACAGTGGCACAAGTCACAACAAAGCCTCCCACCTCTGGAAACACCAGCACAACACCCACCCAGCGGGCCCATACCTCTGTCCCCAGGACAAGTCAAGCAGCAGTGTGCCCACAACTACAGGGAACCCAGGCTAACCCACCACCCCAACAACAGCAGGGACCTGGGTGCAGTGGCAGTGGGCACACAGTTCAGGGGACAGAGGCCCAGGAACACAGGGGAACTGGGAGGGCTGCAGTGCGACAGGGGGAGGACAGGCCCAGGGAACTCACTCTCCACGAGGCCCTCTCCAACATCATGGAAGCCTACAACCATTCCCAGGAGATGATGGCTACGGTACTGGCCAAGGTTCAGGAGACCCAGCGGCTGCAGGAGGAACAGTATTTGGGGTTCAGGGAGGAACTCAAAACCATCTATACCACCCTGGGCACCATTGTAGGGGTGCTGAAGGAACTCATGAACACCAGGAGGGACACTGTGGCATAACAAGGGGCCCCTGACACTAGCCTGGACGATGAACTGCCCACCACCTCCACCGGCGCTAGTGGACAGGAGACACCGCCACAGGACCACAACACCAGCACCCCACCCCCTGCAGATGGAGAACCACCCCGCAAGCGGGCCCTGAGATCCAGGACAAAGACAGAGAACAATGCCAAGACCCCCGCCAAGAAATTAGACCACCCTGATTGTCATCCTCTTGTCCCACTTTGTCACCCAGTCCATCCATTAACTGCCCCAGCTCCACTTCCTCTGCCCCTTTGGACAATGCACCTGTGAAACTAATAGACTGGACTCTGCCATGGACATTCCTCCACCATCACCCCTGACCATTTTACAACCCCCTCCACTATTTAGCACTTAAATAAACACCCTTAAATCACAAAACTATCTGGAGTCAGTCTGTGCCTTAAAAAATGTGTATTTGCAATAACTGAGGAAAAATGCAATATCCATTGTATTGTCAACATACCTATGTCACACAGCTCTAGTCCATGAGGAAACAAAGCAGATGTCACACAGTGGGACCCACATCTGTGAAATCGAAAGGGAAAGTGACAACTCAGGGTCCATACACTGGGTGAAAGTGACAGACAGATGAGAGGTAGAACAAGTGTATCAGATGTAGCAGGCAGTGAGGTCTTCTTACCTGTGTCTCACTGGAAGTATTGATGAATCACTGTGTTTCTGTTGTCGATATCCTCTTCTTCTGCTTCCTCGTCTTCACTGTCCACAGGCTCCACAGCTGCCAGAAGACCTCCATCTGGACTATCCTCCTGCAGAAAAGGCACCTGTCGTCGCAAAGCCAAGTTGTGAAGCATACAGCAGGCCACGATGATCTGGCACCCCTTCTTTCGTGAGCAGAATAGGGAACCACCTGTCATATGGAGGCACCTGAACCTGGCCTTCAGGAGGCCGAAGGTCCTCTCTATAACCCTCCTAGTTCGCCCATGGGCCTCATTGTAGCGTTGCTCTGCCCTTGTCCTGGGATTTCTCATTGGGGTCCGTAGCCATGACAGGTTGGGGTACCCAGAGTCACCTGCAAATGTCGAGGGACAACTGTTAGACACACACTAACCCTTAGGGACAACCCCAGACCCAGACACCTAGTCACACTGTATAGAGTCCATGTCCTCACCTGATAGCCACACACAGTGCCTCTGGAATTGCCCCATCACATAAGGGATGCTGCTATTCCTCAGAATGTAAGCGTCATGCACTGAGCCAGGAAACTTGGCACTCACACAGGAGATGTACTGGTCGGCCAAACACACCATTTGCACATTCATTGAATGGTAATTCTTCCGGTTTCTGCACACCTGTTCACTCCTGCGGGGGGGACCAAGGCCACATGTGTCCCATCAATGGCACCAATGATGTTGGGAATATGTCCCAGGGCATAGAAGTCACCTTTCACTGTAGGCAAATCCTCCACCTGAGGGAAAATGATGTAGCTGCGCATGTGTTTCAGCAGGGCAGACAACACTCTGGACAACACGTTGAAGAACATAGGCTGGGGCATCCCTGATGCTATGGCCACTGTCGTCTAAAAAGACCCACTTGCCAGGAAATGGAGTACTGACAGCACCTGCACTAGAGGGGGGATACCCATGGCGGATAGCTGACATCAGGTCCAGCTCCAACTGGGCACACGGTCCAATCTGTAGGTGACAATTACATGTAGCTCTTCCATTGTCGACAGGTCCACCAGCGGCCTGTACACCGGAGGATGCCGCCATCTCCTCACCTGCCCCAGCAGACGTGCTCTATGGAGGAGAACAGCAAGCAGAGGGTCAGCCAACACTGAGGTACGAAAACACAACTTTATTACACACATTTTTCAATCCGCTATGTCCCTGTCTTAATGTGTATGCAAGGCCTAGATATGTGTGACGCATTTAAAAATAATGCCATGTGGCCCCCTGAAATGGCGTCTGCCTGACCTGTAATGTGGGACAAGGGGATATGAGGTAACTGCACTGGTGTTGTACACCGTCGCGGTAGGCGGTCGGAGACCGCGGCGCAATCCTGCATTGGTTAATATTGTACCTTATGGGTCCCAGGAGCCAATGGCGATTTACGCCGGGGATGACGGTACACACCGCCGCGGACGTGACCGCCATTTTCTCTATGTTCACTCACTTGATACCTGATCTTCAACAGGAGAGGACCTACACTGCAAGTGCTGCTGTGACCTCAGACTGGAAGAGACAAAGGATCATGTGTCTGGGGAAAGGGGCCCTCCCTTCACCACAGAGGAGTTGGAGAAACTAGTGGATGGGGTCCTCCCCCGAGTACACGCTACTCTACAGTCCTCCAGGCAAACAGGTAAGTACACTGTGAGCATGCTGTATGGGCAATGCCTGTTTGGAGTGGTGTGGATGGAAGATAGGAGAGGGAGAATGAGGCGTGCATGAAACGACTGTGAGTGCATGTGCGTCATGGCAGGGGTAGAAACACGGGCCAATGACTGTGACGGTCCGGACGGTTATATCTTCTCCTTTTCCCCTGTACTATTCCTGTAGGTCAGCGCCCACCAGAAGAAGGATATTTAGTGTGCCATCGCCAAGGAAGTCCGGAACCTGGGGGTCCACCACAGACGGAGCACCCACAGCCGGAAAAGATGGGAGGACATTCCCCGCTGGAGCAAGAAGACGGCGGAGGCCCAGCTGGGGATGGCCTCCCAACGTGGGAGTGGTGCCCGTCGCACCATGACCCCCCTGATGTTCCGGATCCTGGCGGTGGCGTATCCAGAGTTGGATGGGCGCTTGAGAGCATCACAGCAGCCAAAAGGGGGTGAGTACACTGTCATTCAGCTCAATCAGCGCACATTTCAAGGTGTCTGGGTGGGCGAGGTGGGCTGTGGGTTCACCTAGGCCAGTGTTCAGAGCCAACTACACCTAGTCAGGCTTGTGTGACTTCAATGTGTACAGCAATCGGGCATAGGCCTTGTACCCCATGTCCCTGGGATTAATTAGGGAACTCTCAGTGCACGGCGTAGTGCAGAGGTCTTCTGTGTCTGTAGTGTCCGCCAACAGTAGCGGTATTGCATGCTCTCAACATGTCTTTCTTCTGTCTCCCCCCCCTTTTTTTGGTCTCCCTGTTCTTGTGTGCAATAGCATCATCAGACGGAGGAGCAGTGGCACCAGAGCAGGAGGGAGCTGCATCCCACATGGCCCTGGAGGGGGAGACAACGGATTCTGAAGGCACCAGTGGGACGGAGGGCAAAGGGAGCTCCACGGCGGGGACAGGAGCTGAGACCAGTGACACGGACTCCTCCTCTGATGGGAGCTCCCTTGCGGTGGCGGGCCCCTCTGTGCCCCCCTTATCTACTGTTACAGTCACCACCCCACCTACCAGCACCGCCCTCCCAGCAGCCCCTCAGCGTGTGCCCCGTGGCCGTTCACCCAGGAGGGTGGGCATCTCCTTCGCCCCAGGCACCTCAGCCCCTGCCCCTGTTAGCCCTGCTGCCCTCAGTGAGGAGGCCATTGACCTCCTCAGATCCCTCACTGTTGGGCAGTCTATCATTCTGAATGCCATCCAGGGTGTAGAGAGGCAGTTGCAACAGACAAATGCATACCTGGAGGGCATTCATTCTGGTCAGGCAGCCCAACAGCGAGCTTTTCAGACTCTGGCCTCAGCACTGATGGCAGCCATTGTCCCTGTGTCCAGCCTCCCCCCTCCAACTTCCACTACCCAGACGCAAACCCCTGTACCTCAGCCTATCCCAAGCACACCATCAGACCAGCATGCACACACCTCAACACACAAGGGAAGCTCTGGCAAACATAAGCACCACACATCCCACAGGCACTCACACAAGCATCATACCCATGCAGACATACCAACAGACACTGCCTCCACTGTGTCCCCCTCCTCCTCGCCTCCCTCCTCCTTCCCTGTCACGTCTCCAGTCACACCTGCATGCACTACATCTTCATCCACTACGTCCATCACCAGCACACCCATCACCACACACCACTCACGTGCACTCACCTCTCCCATTACCATTCACACATCCCCTGTGTCCTCTCCCAGTGTGTCTGTGAGCCCACCTCCCAAGATACACAAACGCAGCCACACACCCACCCCACAGCCATCCACCTCACGACAGCCTCCAGCCCATGCACCTTCACCCAAAGTCAGCAAACGTACACCTCCTACAACCACTACCTCTTCCTCCACTCCCAAACCCCCTCCATCTACCCAGTGTGTCTAAAAAACTTTTCCTGTCCAACCTTGACCTCTTCCCCTCACCTCCCCCACCCCTTCAGTCCCCTAGGGCCCGCCTTTCCAGGTCCCAACCCAGCACCTCAGCCACCACATCAGCGGGAACAGTGGTGCCAGCAGTAACCGGCTTCTGGAGTGCGCCAAGCAGCAGGGCAGCCAGTGTGCCAAGGAGCCAGACCACGGACAGTCCCCCACCTCAGAAGCATAAGAAGTTGGCCACTGCCCAGAGGGAGAAGGGCAAAACACCTGCCACCAAGGGCTCTCCCAGGACTAAAGTTGGGAGTGGGAAGACAGCTGCGCCACCATCCAAGGTGGGGAAGGGGCACAGAAAGAAAGGGAAGTCGCCGCCAACCTGCACGGCGGACAAGACCGCCACCAGCACCGCTTCCCAGGACACCGCCGCCACCAGCACCGCTGCCAAGGACACCGCCGCCAGCAGCACCGCTTCCCAGGACACCGCCGCCACCAGCACCGCTTCCCAGGACACCGCCGCCACCAGCACCGCAGGCCAATGTGCACCGCAAGCACCGCCGCTACTGAGGCCGCCACAAGCAGGATGAAGCACTCTGGGCACCAAGCCCCCTCCAGAACCAGTGGAGTATCACATCCACTACATCTGTCCTTGGCAGGATGAAGCACTCTGGTCACCAAGCCCCCTCCAGAACCAGTGGAGAAAGGCATCAACTCCCTCTGTCCTTGGCAGGATGAAGCGCTCTGGGCACCAAGCCCCCTCCAGAACCAGTGGAGACTGTTATCCACTTGTAAGACTGCGGCTTTGCACTCCCCAGGATAAAGCAGTGGGCAAACCACCCACTGGAGAGACTTGAGAGACTGTGGCTTTGCACTCCCCAGGATAAAGCAGTGGGCAAACCACCCACTGGAGAGACTTGGTTGACTGTGGCTTTGCACTCCCCAGGATAAAGCAGTGGGCAAACCACCCACTGGAGAGACTTGAGAGACTGTGGCTTTGCACTCCCCAGGATAAAGCAGTGTGCAAACCACCCACTGGAGAGACTTGAGAGACTGTGGCTTTACTCTCCCCAGGATAAAGCAGTGGGCAAACCACCCATTGGAGAGACTTGAGAGACTGTGGCTTTGCACTCCCCAGGATAAAGCAGTGGGCAAACCACCCACTGGAGAGGCTTGATTGAGTCTGGCTTTGCACTCCCCAGGATAAAGCAGTGGGCATTCCACCCTCTGGAGAGACTTGAGAGACTGTGGCTTTGCACTCCCCAGGATAAAGCAGTGGGCAACTGTAGGCGGGCGTCGCTCGCCTCGCCTACAGAGTCGGAACATTGGCGTTCATCCGACGCCTTCCCCGACTTCCGCCCACATCGTCAAGGAGACGCGTGGGGGCGGAGACGGAAATCGGCCCGAACTTCCATGTTGCCGGCATTTTAAATGAAGGAGACGCAGCGATCGGGGTGAGGAAGGAGAAGGAGGAATCAGAGCGGAGGAAACGCCACGGATCCGGAGCGCAAGAGGAGCAGAAGACGAGGGCAGACCCCGAACACAAGGAGACGGCCGGATCTGCATGACCGGGAGGGGACGAGACAGCCTGCCACGGCCCAGGAGGGTCGTGGCTGCACAAGGTACGTGCCCTCTTCAAGGGCAATCTCAATAAAGGGGAGAGAAGGGGAGGCAGAGAGGGGAAAGAAGAGAGGGGTGGAAGAAAGGGGGACAAGGAATGGGGAAACTCCCAGGGCACCCTACCACCTGACCTTTAACCTAGAAGAGAGTTCAGACCAGCCTCCTAGCCTCCTTACTAAAACTTAAAACACCACCCATCACTTCCTCTTCCCCTCACATCTTCTCCCCTCCCGCACAAAAATCCCCACAATTAGGAGTGAAGAAAATATCGTCCCACTTACCTGCTTTATCCTTTTCTGTTCTCCCGAGGAAATTACGATCCCAAGAGGAGGACACCGGGAGTTCGCCACCTGAAAAAGAAAAACAAAAAGGAAAACATTAAAGACCGTAGCGGCCCAAAGAAATCGCAGGAAGAGAAGCAAGAGGAGGGAAAAGAAGAACTGCCAAAAGACATTAATTGTTCCACCACTCCTATAACTTAAATAAATCACGGAAATCCCTATCAAGGGTTTGTAAATCCGCGTCCATGTTCTCTGTAGCCCGATCACACACCCACCCCTCACAGTGGTGTCAGAAGTGGGATATTGGGTTCCCGACAGGCATACAGAGACCGTAGTACAATGGAGGTAAAACCCAGTCTCGAGGACATGATCAAGCAACTTGCGGAAGGTCAACGCCACCTCCAATTAGTCTGGGAAGAGCAACAAAGGGAGGCCAAGGAGGACACAGAGGCCCTGCAATCCGCTCTAAAAAGCCAAGCACCTATCATGGCCAGTAATCAACTGGTCCATGAGAATGCTTTAAAAAAACTGACTGACACTATCGCTGCCAGCAAAGAGACTTGAGAGACTGTGGCTTTGCACTCCCCAGGATATAGCAGTGGGCAAACCACCCACTGGAGAGACTTGAGAGACTGTGGCTTTGCACTCCCCAGGATACAGCAGTGGGCATGGAGCCCCCTCGTGGATCTGGAGTCGTGCACTCATCCGGCTGAGGTGCCCCCTCTTCCCTTCCCCCTGAGGTGCCTGTTGTATTTCTATCTGATGCCCCTGCAGTGTTCTCTCTGTTTTGATCAGGTATCTTGTGTGGGCTTCGCCCATGCATTTTGGGCCCAGTGTTCCATGGACTATAAATGGTGCAGTACCTGGAACTTGTATTCTTGGTGTATATATTTGTTAATAGTGTATATATATTTTTGAGTACTGGATTTTAATTGATTACAATTGTTACAATCATTTCATTTTGTCTTTGTATTCGTCCAGGTGGGTTAAAGGGTGTAACTGTAATGTATCAGCATGTATTAGTGTGTGTATTGTAGTGTGTGGGTGTGGGGGTGTTGCGTGTTGAGTGTGTGTGTCACTCTCTTTTCCCTCCCCCCTCCCCTGTGTCGTAGGTGCAGTACTCACCGTGGTCTTCGCCGCCGACGTTCGTGCTCCTGGTAGAGGAGAAGGAAGACAAAGGCAGGTAGAATATGGAGTTCTGGCTCCAAGGCGTCCTGGTTCCTCGTGGGGTGTGTAGAGGTGAGCGTTTTCCCTTCCAAGTCCTGTTTCCACTGTGTTTTTGTTCGCAGTAAATCCGCCCTGGAAAGGTGGCGGATTGGCCTGTTGTAATACTGTGAGCAGTACATTGTCTTCCGCCTGTCTGTTGGCAGTTACCGCTGCAATGTTTGTTTGTACCGCCGAGTGTTAAGGTGGCTGTCTATGTTGGCAGTTTCCGACATGGTTGTGATTCCATTTTTTTTTTCGCCGGCCTGTTGGCGGTTTTACCGCCGCTTTAACACCGACCGCCAGGGTTGTAATGAGGGCCTAATTCTTTAAGGACTTCTTCCCTGGCAAATAATCTCTTCAAACTTTTAATAACCACATTTGTATTGGGTTCCTACATAAACTCTACTTCCCACCATTGGCTATAATAGTCTACCACCACAAACGCAAATCTAGATCTTCTTGCTAGGGTGCTAAAGGGACCAATAAAATCAATGACCAGCTTAATCCAGGGACCCGCAGGGAAAATAGTTGGTGTTAAAGGTGTTGGCTGAGTTTTCAACACTTTGTCACTGTTTGCACAGATCACACAAATTCTCACACACAATAACATTTTCAAGATCTATACATAGCCACCAATAACACTCTCTTATCTTTCTCTTAGTAATGGTTTGTCCTAAATATCCTGGATGACCCTTCATAATGATTTTGTCTCTTAAGCCTCTGGGTGGAATGAATTTAGGGTTCCTCATCAAAATACCATTGTTCTCTAGCAATAATTTGTCTGCAACTTTAGTATAGGCTTGTAAATTTATGGGCAGAGAACTTTCTTTGGGCCAATGATGGGTCAAATAGTTCTTTATACGTACCATATCTTCATCTTTTAATATTCCTTTGTTCCACTCAGTCTCCATAAAAGTGTTCCCATCACATACATCTACAACTGCAATCAAACACCCTTCATCTCCTTCATCCACCAACTCTATTTTCTCGTCTGAATTGATTGGTGAACAAGACAAATAATCATCCCTAATATTTTTCCTACCAGGAATATAGGCCCTCATTCTGACCTTGGCGGGCGGCGGAGGCCGCCCGCCAAAGTCCCGCCGTCAGGTTACCGTTCCGCGGTCGAAAGACCGCGGCGGTAATTCTGACATTCCCGCTGGGCTGGCGGGCGGCCGCCTTCAGGCCGCCCGCCAGCCCAGCGGGAAAGAGGCTTCCACGATGAAGCCGGCTCGGAATCGAGCCGGCGGAGTGGAAGCTGTGCCACGGGTGCAGTTGCACCCGTCGCGTATTTCACTGTCTGCGCAGCAGACAGTGAAATACATTTAGGGGCCCTCTTACGGGGGCCCCTGCAGTGCCCATGCCAGTGGCATGGGCACTGCAGGGGCCCCCAGGGGCCCCGCGACCCCCCCTACCGCCTAGGCAAGGGTCGCTCCCTGGGGGGTGTGGGGGGACGGGAGATCAAATTTATTTTAGGCCATTTCGCAGATCGGCCTATTGTTATCAGGGCGATCTGCCCCCAGGGGGGGCAGAAGCCTCTAGGCGCCAGGGATACATTTTTTTTTTTTTTTTTTTTAGAGTTGGGGAGCGACCCCTTAGGCAAGGGTCGCTCCCCTGAGGGGCAAATTGTACTTAGACCATTTCTGCACCCCTTGGGGGAAGATCAGCCGATTTTTGTTAGGTCAATCTGCCCCCAAGGGGGGCAGAAACCACTAGGCACCAGAGATCTTTTTCTTTGCACCAATGTCACGCAAGGGGAGCGACCCCTTAGGCAAGGGTCGCTACCCGGGGGTGTGGGGGGACGGGAGGTCAAATTTATTTTAGGCCATTTCTGCCCCCCGGGGGCAGATCGGCCTATTGTTATCAGGCTGATCTTCCCCCAGGGGGTGCAAAAGCCTCTAGGCACCAGCAATACTTTTTTTTTTTTAGAGGTGGGGAGCGACCCCTTAGCCAAGGAACGCTCCCCTCGGGAGCACGTTGTATTTAGACTATTTCTGCCCCCCTTGGGGGCAGATTGGCCGATTTTTGTTAGGTCAGTCTGCCCCAAGGGGGGCAGAAACCACTAGGCACCAGGGATCTTTTTTTTAGCGCCAATGTCACGCAAGGGGAGCGACCCCTTAGGCAAGGGTCGCTCCCCAGGGGGAGTGAGGGGGCGGGGGGGCAAATTTATTTTAGGCCATTTCTGCCCCCCTGGGGGTAGATCGGCCTATTGTTATCAGGCCAATCTGCCCCCAGGGGGGGGAAAAGCCTCTAGGCACCAGCAATACTTATTTTTTTTTATTTTTTTTTTTAGAGGTGGGGAGCGACCCCTTAGCCAAGGAACGCTCCCCTCTGGAGCACGTTGTATTTAGACTATTTCTGCCCCCCTTGGGGGCAGATTGGACGATTTTTGTTGGGTCAGTCTGCCCCAAGGGGGGCAGAAACCACTAGCCACCAGGGATCTTTTTTTTAGCGCCAATGTAACGCAAGGGGAGCAACCCCTTAGGCAAGGGTCGCTCCCGAGGGGGAGTGAGGGGGCGGGGGCAAATTTATTTTAGGCCATTTCTGACCCCCCGGGGGTAGATCGGCCTATTGTTATCAGGCCGATCTGCCCCCAGGGGGGGGAAAAGCCTCTAGGTACCAGCAATACTTTATTTTTTATTTATTTTTTAGAGGTGGGGAGCGACCCCTTAGCCAAGGAACGCTCCCCTCTGGAGCACGTTGTATTTAGACTATTTCTGCCCCCCTTGGGGGCAGATTGGCCGATTTTTGTTAGGTCAGTCTGCCCACAAGGGGGGCAGAAACCACTAGGCACCAGGGATCTTTTTTTTAGCGCCAATGTCACGCAAGGGGAGTGAGGGGGTGGAGGGGCAAATTTATTTTAGGCCATTTCTGCCCCCCCCGGGGTAGATCGGCCTATTGTTATTAGGCTGATCTGCCCCCAGGGGGGCAGAAGCCTCTAGACGCCAGGGATATATTTTTTTTTTAGAGGTGGGGAGCAACCCTTTAGCCAAGGGTCGCTCCCCTGGGGGGGGGCACATTGTATTTAGACTATTTCTGCCCCCTTTGGGGGCAGATCGGCCGATTTTTGTTAGGTCAATCTGCCCCCAAGGGGGGCAGAAACCACTAGGCACCGGGGATCTTTTTTTTGTGCCAATGTCATGCAAGTGGAGCAATCCCTTTGCAAGGGTCGCTCCCCGACAGGGATGGGGGGGCAAATTTATTTTAGGCCATTTCTGCCCCCCCCCTATTGTTATTAGGCCGATCTGCCCCAGGTGTGGCAGAAACCTCTAGGCACCAGGGATAAAAAAATATATAATTTTAGTTTTTTTGGTTTTTTAGAGGTGGGGAGCGACCCCTCAGTCAAGGGTCACTCCCCTGGGGTGCAAATTGTATTTAGACCATTTCTGCCCCTCTTGGGGGCAGATTGGCCGATTTTTGTTAGGCCAAGCTGCCCCCAAGGGGGGCAGAAACCACTTAGGCATCAGGGATTGGTGTGTGTGTATGCGTGTGTTTTCATTAGGAGGGCAGCCCCTTGGGTAAGGGTCGCTCCCCAGGGGGGCACATTACTGTTGGCCATATCCGCCCCCCCTGGGGGCAGATGGGCCTATCTTTGGAAGGCCCATCTGCCCCCAAGGGGGGGGCAGAAAGCCAACCAGAGGCCAGGTAAGTTTTTTTTTCAAAAATAAGAGGGTGGGGGTATAGCCATACCCCCACCCCAAATAAATGGGTCCAGCGTTGTTCTGCTCACCAGTGGGCAGATGTGACAATTACCTCGATCCACACCCCGGGGGGGACAAAAAGTCTACTAGATGCCTGGGAATTTGAAAAAAAAAAAATAATATTGGGGTGGTGGCTACCAACCAGTATGGGCCTGTTAACACCCCCACCCCAACTGAAGGAGGTAATAGTCTTTCAGCTCCCCCCACACTCTAAAACATCTTAGCCCACAGCAAGCAAGAAGACATTTGATTATTTTGGGTTTTAGTTTTACATTTGGGCCATGAGAGCTTGGGTAACTCTCAAAATCGTCCCACTTGGAATGGTGAGGGCTGCACTTTATATACTTTGGGACACTGCCATGTAGAAAAATCCACAAGACCTAGACACATCTGAAAACTAAACATCTAGGTGATTCCAGGGAGGTGTGTTTCACATGCACCCGCACCATTTTTGTGCCCACAATCTACTGCAAACCTCCAACTTTGCTGGAAATCACACATTTTTCCCACGTTTTTGTGATGGAACCTTCCGGAATCTGCAGGAATCCACAAAATTCCTACCACCCAGCATTGTCTCATCTATACCAATAAAAATTATGCTGCACTTGTCAGCCTAAAAATGTTTTTTTGCAATCGGCCCTTTTGGACCCCCTTTGGTTCCCCCTCAATATGGACATGTTTTTGGCTCTTCCCTTTCACAAGCACTTGGCCCCCCTACACAAATGAGGTATCATTTTTACCGGGAGACTGAGGGGAACATTGGGTTGCATTAAGTTTGTCCCAGTGCAGTGATCCCACACAGAAATGTGGGAAAATTTGATTTTTTAGCTAAATTTGAGGTTTGCTGAGGATTCTGGGTAAGAAAACATTGGGGGATCCACGCAAGTCACACCTCACTGGGCTCCCTCGGGTGTCTAGTTTTCAGAAATGTCTGGGTTTGGTAGGTTTCTCTAGAAGGCTGCTGAGCCCAGGACCAAAAACGCAGGTGCCCCCCCTGCAAAAACAGGTAGTTTTGTATTTGATAATTTTGATGTGTCCAGATAGTGTTTTGGGGCATTTCCTTTCGCGGGCAGTGGGCCCACCCACAAAAGTGAGGTACCATTTTTATCGGGAGACTTGGGGGAACGCTGGGTGGAAGGAAATTTGTGGCTCCTCTCTGATTCCAGAACTTTTTGTCACTGAAATGAGAGGAAAAGGTGTTTTTTTTGCCAAATTTTGAGGTTTGCAAAGGATTCTGGGTAACAGGACCTGGTCAGAGCCCCACAAGTCACCCCATCTTGGATTCCCTAGGTGTCTAGTTTTCAAAACTGTGCAGGTTTGCTAGGTTTCCCCAGGTGCTGGCTGAGCTAGACGACAAAATACACAGCTAGGTGCTTTGCAAAAAACAGCTCTGTTTTCTTTGTGAAAATGTTATGTGTCTACATTGTGTTTTGGGGCTTTTCCTGTCGCGGGCACTAGGCCTACCCCCACAAGTGAGGTACCATTTTTATCGGGAGACATGGGGGAACGATGGGTGGAAGGAAATTTGTGGCTCCTCTCAGATTCCAGTACTTTCTGTCACCGAAAGGAGAGGAAAAAGTGTTTTTTTGGCCAAATTTTTAGGTTTGCAAAGGATTCTATATGACAGAACCTGGTCAGAGCCCCACAAGTCACCCCATCTAGTTTTCAAAACTGCACAGGTTTTCTAGGTTTCCCTAGGTGCCGGCTGAGCTAGAGGCCAAAATCCACAGCTAGCCACTTTGCAAAAAACAGCTCTGTTTCCTTTGTGAAAATGTGATGTGTCCATGTTGTGTTTTGGGGCAGTTCCTGTCGCGGGCGCTAGGCCTATCCACGCAAGTGAGGTACCATTTTTATCAGCAGACAAAGGGGAACACAGAATAGCAAAACAAGTGTTATTGCCCCTTGTCTTTCTCTACATTTTGCCCTGTAATTCACATGCTAGTATGGGCACCCCCGGAATTCAGAGATGTGCAAATAACCACTGCTTCTGAACACCTTATCTTGTGGCCATTTTAGAAATACAAAGGTTTTCTTGGTACCTATTTTTCATTTTTTAGATTTCAGCAAATTAATTGCTGTATACCCGGTATAGAATGAAAACCCATTGCAAGGTGCAGCTCATTTATTGGCTCTGGGTACCTAGGTTTCTTGATGAACCTACAAGCCCTATATATCCCCACAACCAGAAGAGTCCAGCTGACGTAACGGTATATTGCTTTCAGAAATCTGACATCGCAGGAAAAAGGTACAGAGTAAAACGTGGAGAAAAATGACTGTTTTATTCACCTCAATTTCAATATTCTTTTATTTAAGCTGTTATTTTCTGTGGGAAACACTTGTAGGATCTACACAAATGACCCCTTGCTGAATTCAAAATGATGTCTTCTTTTCAGAAATGTTTAGCTGTCTGGGATCCAGCAGTGGTTTCTCACCCATTTCTGTCACTAACTGGAAGGAAGCTAAAAAAATGTCCCAGTAAAATGTCAAAATTGTGTTGAAAAATTGTGTTTTCTAATTCAAGTCTGCCTGTTCCTGCAAGCTGGGAAGATAGTGATTTTACCACCACAAACCCTTTGTTGATTCCATCTTCAGGGGAAAAACCACGAGCCTTCCTCTGGAGCCCTTTTTTCCCATTTTTAAAAAAAAAAAAAAAGTTTGCTGTATTTTGGCTAATTTCTTGGTCTCCTTCAGGGGAACCCTCAAAGTCTGGATACCTCCAGAATCCCTAGGATGTTGAAAAAAAAGGACGCAAATTTGGCTTGGGTAGCTTATGTGAACAAAAAGTTATGAGGGCCTAAGAGCGAACCGCCCCAAATAGCCAAAAAAACGCTTGGCACAGGAGGGGAAAAGGCCTGGCAGCGAAGGGGTTAAAGCCTTCAAATTCGCATTCGGAAGCTAACGTACGTAAAATTGCCACATTTCTGTCACTAACTGGAAGGCGACTGAAAGCGCAAAAAATAGTAAAAATGGGTTATGTCCCAGTAAAATGTAAAAAATGTGTTGAAAAATTGTGTTTTCTAATTCAAGTCTGCCTGTTCCTGCAAGCTGGGAAGATGGTGATTTTACCACCACAAACCCTTTGTTGAATCCATTTTCAGGGGAAAAACCACGAGCCTTCCTCGGCAGCCCTTTTTTCCAATTTGTTTGAAAAAAGCAAAGGTTTTGCACTCAACAGCCTGCCAACCCTCTCTATAGATCTTTTAAAGGGCGGGGAGGCTTAGGACACGAGGAGCCACCCAGCAGCACCCTGCCTCATCCTTTTCCTCTGGGGGAACACAACTAGGAAAGCAGCCCTAGTTTTCCATCCATATTAAGTCATGCTTTCTCCCGTAGGGTGCAGGATATTTCATTTTCTCCACGAGTGGGAGTTAGTCACATCAGACTCTTGTGTACTAAGTATTGTGGGAAAAGGTTTTGCCCTTCCTTTTCGGGAGTTTCCCCCTCCCGTCCCTCCCCGTCATTAGTTTTGTTCAGAAGATCATCTCCTGTTGCTTCAGCAGGAGGTTCAAGTCCTTTTAGCAAAAGGTGCAGTGGAGTTGGTTCCAGAGCAAGAAAGGGGTAAGGGATGCTATTGGCGATATTTCCTAATTCCCAAGAAGGATGGTCGATTGAGGCCTATCCTGGACCTGAGGATTTTGAATTTGTTCCTCAAACAGGAGAAATTCAAAATGCTGACTCTAGCACAGGTGCTTCTGGTGTTGATTAAGGAAGATTGGATGGTGTCTGTCGACTTGCAGGATGCTTATTTTCATATCTCCATTCTGAAGTTGCATAGGAATTATCTCAGGTTTGTGGTAGGATAGCAACACTTTCAGTTTGCGTTCCTTCCTTTTGGTCTTACTTCTGCACACCGGGTCTTCACGAAGGTGATGACGGTGGTTGCAGCAGACCTCAGAAGGAAGGGAGTATCTGTATTCCCTTACCTGGACGATTGGCTGATAAAAGTCAAGTCCCCAGAGCTTGTGCTGCATCACTTGCAAGTGACAACAAGGTTGTTGTTCAACCTGAGCTTTCCAGTGAACGTGCCCAAGTCTCAACTGGAGCCCTCTCAGTGACTTCTGTTCATAGGGGCAGTACTGGATACCACATTGAATCGGGCCTATCCTCCGCCTCAGCGGTTTCAGGACATTCAGGCATTGATTCCAATATTTCAAAATGGAGTGGTTGTTCCAGTCTTTAAGGTCCTGCGTCTGCTCGGTCTATTTGTTTCTTGCAATCTGTTGGTCACTCATGCACGTTGGCACATGAGGGCTCTCCAGTGGTGCCTCCACAAGCAGTGGTTTCAACACAAAGGGGATCTCGAGGAGTCAATAACGATCTCCAGAGATGCTGCATCGGATCTACGATGGTGGGCTGTGGAGGGCAACCTTTTCCAAGGAAAGCTGTTTTGTCTACCACCTCCAGTGGCCACGGTCATAACAGATGCTTCCACTCTAGGATGGGGAGCTCATCTGGGGGGACCTGGAGGTTAAAGGTCATTGGTCCCCAGTAGAACAGATGTTTCACATCCATCTGTTAGAATTGCAGGCGATACGTCTGGCTCTCAAGGCCTTCCTTCCGTCCCTTCGCGGTCAGTCAGTTCAAGTCTTGACGGACAACACTACCACGATGTGGTACATCAACAAGCAGGGAGGAGTAGGATCGTACCTTCTCTGCCGAGAGACTCTGCGGCTCTGATCCTGGGCTTAGGACCATTGGATTTGCATAGTGGCAAGCTATCTGGCCGGGGTTCTCAACGTACATGCAGATAGTCTCAGTCGGCATTTCTTGGCCGAGCACGAGTGGCATCTCCACCCAGATCTGGTGCTTCACCTCTTACGGATGTGGGGTTTTCCACAGATAGACCTGTTTTCCACAGATAGACCTGTTTGCCCCTCGGGAGAACGCGCACTGCCCGTTGTTCTGCAGCCTCCAGTATCCAGTGCAAAGGGCATTGGGGGACGCATTTCAATTGTCTTGGTGTGGCCAGTTACTTAACGCATTTACCCCATAACCTTGATTCCTCGGGTTCTGAGGAAGATTCGCCAAGACCGGGCTCAAGTCATTTTAATAGCTCCGGATTTGCCAAGAAGGGTGTGGTACTCAGAACTCTCACTGTGCCCTCTGCTCTGTCTCCTCACAGGGCAGCCCTCCTCTCGCAGTCGCAGGGGCAGGTTCTACACCCCCACCTCTAGAGCATGTACCTACATGCCTGGAGATTGAACGGGGCAATCTGAGTTACTTTTCTCTCCCTCAAGAAGTAGTGGATGTTATCTTATCGGCTAGGCGACACTCCACCAAGACTGTCTATGCTAACAGATGGGCAAAATTTGTTGCTTGGTGTGGAGAAAAGCAAATTGACTCTGAGTTTCTCCATTGAGAGGACGAGAGACTTCAGAATTGATGATCAACTCTTCATTGGCTATGTGGGCAAGATGAAGGGCAAAGCCGTCCACAAGAGAACTCTCTCCAGGTGGTCATTCTTTGTATAAAGATTTATTATTAACTGGCAAAGAAGGTTCCTCCTGAAGGTATTAGGGTCCATTTCACCAGGGCTAAGTCTGCCACTTCGGCCTTGGCTAGAGGTGTCCCAGTTGCTGACATTTTTAAAGCCGCAACTTGGGCTTCCTTCCACAATTTTGCGAAGCATTATTGCTTGGACTCTGAAGTTAGGAGGGATGGCCATTTTTCACATTGTGTTGCAGGATTTCTTGGTGTGACCAGTCAGGCACCCACCTCCGAGTGCAGGACTGCTTTTAAATACTATTCATAAGGTGAGGAATCCACAGGTGGTTGTATCCATCGGAAGAACAAGTTACTTACCTTCGGTCACGCTTTTTCTGATGGATACAGTAGCTACCTGTGGATTCCTCACAGTCCCACCCGCCTCCCTGTTGCCTGTCTGGTCATGCCAAGACTTCTTTTGCTAGATATGTATATTCGTTTTTGGTGTTTTTTTATTTAAACAAATATTGTGATTTGTATTTGGATTTGGATTGGTATGTATATGTTGTTCTTATGAAGTCCATATTCACCTGTTCGTCTCAAAGGCATGGAAAAAATGGTGACGCTGACGTCGGCACGCAGGCGAGGACCTCTTGTTGCCACGATGGCATCGGACGGGGTTGCGTGTGGAGCCGTGCGGTTGTGGCATTTTCGTCGACATGGGGGCTGGGGGGTGGTTTCTGTCGGGTGCTGGCGCACTGGGAGGGTTCGTGGGGTAAGGAATCCACAGCTATCTTCTGTATCCACCCCAGAAAAAGCGTTACCGAAGGTAAATAACTTGTTCTTCTTTTCTTACTGTATTGCACAGTATCTGTCAGTTTATTAGAGCAGGTAGTTCTCCACCATCTACTTCCTCTGATGTACTGGCCTTGTTTTCAGCTTGCGTTACTTTTGCTGTACAGAGGGGTGTTTTATTTATTTTTTCCCTCTTCATTTTCCTCCTGTGTTGTCGCTCCTCCAAAACCTTCTACTTTCTTCTTTTCTTGCATTAGAGGCACAGCTCAATATTCAGGTTTTGTGCCTTTGATGTCATGCATTTACATTCAAAAGTTCCAATTTTGTTTGACATCAGTGTTGTCCGGAGCCTGTGTATGTCTCTGGACACTTTCTGCTTTGTTATATCCATGTTCTTACAAGTCTACCCCTCTGTATGGGTTCCATGGCTGGTCTTTCCAGTCATCCTATTTTACCCATTGGTAACAAGCTTTTCGCACACCTTTAGGGTATTCTGTTTGAAAGCCTCCCGTTTTTGCTTTCTGTCTAAGCTCTTTTTTCTTTGTGGTTTCCTATACATGTTCATTCTGCTGTCAGGTTCATCCCTTTCAATGTGATGCTTCTGCTTCTTGAAGTTTTTCAGTAACTATTTTGGTGCAAGCAACATTCCTTATAGCTCCATATTAGATGATTTTGCTCCTCTTCATCTTGCTAATTCATTGGAGCACTTCAATGCCTTATCTGTTGTGGCTCCATCTCCAGTTCGTTTTCATGGCCATTTCTTACACGGCCATAACTTTTCATATCTGCTTGTGATATGAGGGTCTCCTACTTTTCGAGGGTGCGCAACATATTTATTTTGTCTTTCTCATAGATTGTCTGCTATTTCTCAGTTGACCAGTTGTTTCTTGCGAGCATGGGTGAGATGTGTTGGCAGCCCTCCTCCTGGGTTGCTATTGCTCTGGTATCTAATTCTAAGGTAAGGAATCTGCAGCTAGTTGTCTCTATCAGATGAACAAGTTAGTTACCTTCAGTTACGCCTTATCTGGTAGAGACACAGACTAGCCGCAGATTTCTTATCGACCCACCCATCCTCCCCGCTTTGCGAACTGGGTTCTTTGAGTTCAGTCACGCTTCGAGACATTCTTTTGTTGTGTTGTTTCATTTTGGTGGTTGTTACATCATGATTATGTCCACCCTTTTTGGTGTATACACTGTTCCATTGCCAGTTTCTATGTGGCTCAGTGTTGTTTTGCGGTTCAAGTCACAAAAGAAACTGACATCAGCGTCAGGGGAGGGGACTATGTGTACTTCGTCGGCATTGTTTCCTGGGACGTCACTGCAGAGTTGCACGAGGCCCTTTAGCAGCGCGCTAGGGTGCTGCTGAAGGGAAGTTTCCTGTCCGGGCTGCCGCCTGGGGTAGAGTTCTAGGACTGGGAATCTGCGGCTAGTCTGTGTCTCTACTAAATAAGGTGTTACCAAATGTAAGTAGCTTGTTCTTTCTGAACATAAACATCAAATCTCACGCCACCCCCAGATCATCCCATATGATCCTTTACCATCATTCACCCCTATTCTTACCTAGCCAACTCAGCCGCCATCAGAATGTCAATCTCGGGAAACAAACTTAACATAATTGGAGAGAGTGCAAACACTGTGAAAAACTAACCCATTGAGAAAACAGCAGAAAGGCTTAGGCACTGGGCAGTAAATGCCTTCTTACCTTCCCTTTCTTCATGCTATGTGTTTAAGGCAATCCTACACTACATCTCCGAGAGTAGAACAAATTTATGAACAATATTAATCTGTGCATTGGATATGCCAGTGGAGTCCACAAGGTCAGGAAGTTAGAACAACATCTAGATAATGAGCAACTCAAAAAAGATGAAAAGTAAGATTCCTAGATAAGTTTTCGCAACATCTGTCAATTCATTACCTCCTCCATTCCCACTCTGACTTATCCCAAATCCTTTCTACTACTTTCATCTCCTAAATAACTCTGCCTAAGCTCTTCCCTCCGCTTCCACATCTAACTCACCAAACCTCACTCTGCTACCATGACCTCCCACACAACCCTACTAAATTCTCCCTCATTTATCTCACCCTACTACTATGCTCTCCCTAACCCTTCCACAGACTCTTCCCTCCTCCATCCTCCTTTACTCATCCCAAGCATTTGGGTTGAGTAAATGAAGGATATACTCCCAATTAACACTTCTGGATTTCTTACCTCCTCCACCCCTCCATTACTCCAGTCAGTCTAACAAACAAACTCTCATATCCGCGGCTCAAATTAACTGATAATAATTCTAAAACTGTACTCATATTTCCCGATACTAATCCATTACTAATTCTTGTTGGGTTCCAGAGTAGCATGCTACTCACCGAAAAGCACTTCAGCGCCTCGTAAGGGGTATTTTAAGCGCTATATAAATACTATTACAAGACAATTACAATAAAACTACCTTCGGCACATGCCACATCTAAGAATTGCATATTAGTTGAAAGTTTTGCAGCTTGCACACATTGCCCAAAGCCATATTTTATAAAAATGAGACGTAAAAGGGTTACTCGGAGGGACTGGACTTTTAAATATTCCATTATAATGTGCAAATAATCGCAATTTGTCCTTAGATCACATGTACATTTACCAACAGGATCAATCATTGCCAATTTTAACTTAGGATTACCATGACATGGGTTGATACTGATACTCATCCTTAGTAATTTGTATCTAAGCTTATGGTTTGGTACCTTATCCAGGTAGGGGAATCATTCTTCATTCTGGCAAGAATTAAGCATAAACCAGACAAATCTTTTACCCACTAAGCTTTGCTGGTCACATTCTCTAGATGCTTTCTTACCAAGTATCTTAAGATCTTAGAAAGGTCCATTTGTAAATTCTTCACTTGTAACCCCCAGATGCCAGCTAAATCTTGTTCCCGACACACAACACTTAGGTCTTCTCTAAATTAACCACCAATTCTTTTGCTTCACATCATTTCCCTTACAGGTCTATCTCTGTCTGATCAAAACTCACAAGGTCATCTGCATACAGAAGACATGTCACATGTTTCCCATCCACTTTAGAGCTGACACCCCTGTCCACAGCCAAGTAACTAGTGAAAAGATAAGGAGGGCCAGGACACATCCCTGCCGCAACCCATTATAAATAGCTATTTTCTGTGTTAATGTCTTCTCCACACATATAATCACTGGAGCCCATTTGTATACATGCAGCTCCTAAATTAAAACCAACAAACTACTTAGGATGTCTTGTTTTATCAGAGCTTCCCATAACATATGTGTTCCACCAGATCAAAAGTCGCGCTGAAATCCACGTGTAGGAGGCTGGCCTGGCTTATAGTGGGTACCTTGTGGTACTTACACCTTGTGCCAGGTCCAGTTATCCTTTATTAGTAGATTAGAGGTGTTCTAGCAGCTTAGGCTGATAGAGGTAGCTATAGCAGAGCAGCTTAGGCTGAACTAGGAGACATGCAAAGCTCCTACTATACCACTTATATCACTTAGCACTATATCATAAGAAAACACAGAACTCAGAGTTACTATAATATAAAGGTACTTTATTTTAGTGACAATTTGCCAAAAGTATCTCAGAGGATATACTCCCTTAGGAGGTAAGTAATATACACAAACTATACACACACAAACCAAATAAGGTAAGTAAACAGTTAGAAAAGTAGTGCCAACACTGTAGAGCACAATAGAATGCAATAGGGAAAAATAGGCCTGGGGCAACACAAACCATATACTTCAAAAGTGGAATGCGAACCACAAATGGACCCCAGCCCTAGTGTAGTGTGTAGCGGGTCGCTGGGAGTGTAAGAAAACACTAAGGGTGCCCAAAGAGGAGTTCAAAGGGGCTAAAGCCCACTCCTTTTTGGGGGACCTCCCTGTAAGCAAAAAGGAGGCAAGGTAATAGGACATCCCATCTATTTCTGAGTTTTTCAGAGAGTCCCATTATCATACCTTTGAGGGTTTTATTAAATCTCTCAACCAGACCATTTGTATGTAGATGATAAGGGGTAGTGAACTTGTAAGTTACACCACACTCCTTCCACATTGCCTTGAGGTATGCAGACATGAAGTTACTACTTCTGTCTGACACCACTTCCTTAGGGAAGCCCACACTGGAAAAGATTCCCAGGAGGGCCTTTGCCACTGCAGGAGCTGTAGTGGTCCTTAAGGGGATGGCTTCAGGGTACCTAGTGGCATGATCCACTACCACTAGGATAAACCTATTGCCTGAAACTGTTGGAGGGTCAAGGGGGGCAACTATGTCAACCCTTACACTTTCAAAGGGCACCCCAACCACATGATGTGGAATTAAAGGGGCCTTGGGAGTGCCACCAGTCTTGCCACTGGCTTGGCAGGTCACACAAGAGCGACAAAACTCTTTTATGTCCTCTGACATATGAGGCCAGTGAAACAGGGGAACAAGCCTGTCCCAAGTTTTACTTTGGCCCAAATGCCCAGTCAAGGGAATGTCATGTGCCAAGGTAAGAAGAAACTCTGTATTGCAAGAGGATGACCAATCTCCTGGCAGCTCCAGGTTAAGGGTCCCTTGACTCTGTATACAGGAGGTTGTCTTCCCAATACACCTTATGGCTATCACTGACATCCCCATTCTGTTGTTTGACAGCTTGCTGTCTCAAACCCTATAGTGTGGGACAGGTCTGCTGTGCCACACTCAGCTCTTCCCTAGCAGGCCCCCCTGCACCCAAAAGCTCAGCAGTGTCTGCTGCCAGCTCATCTGGTGTAGGTTCTGCACAGGGAGAGGATTCCTCTTCCTCCAAAGGGGAATCTTCTGGAGAGGGAGGGATAGTGGGCAAGGATTTAGCCTTTCTACCCTTAGCTTTTGGGAGCACTTGGTCCATTGTTCCAGGATCCAAGTTTCCCTGTCCTTTTTCCCTTTGGCCTGAGCCCTGGTTAAAGCACAAATATGCCCAGGAATGCCCAGCATTGCTGCATGAGCCTCCAACTCCACTTTAGCCCAAGCTGATGTCTCCAAATCATTGCCTAGTAAGCAATCTACAGGTAATTCAGTGGCTACCACAACTTTCTTTGGACCAGTAACCCTCCCCCCCAACTTGAAATTCACAACAGCCATGGGGTGGCTAAGTATGTTATTGTGAGCATCAGCCACTTGGTACTGCTGACCAAGTAGGTGTTGATCAGGGTGAACCAGTTTCTCTATAACCATAGTTACACTGGCTCCTGTGTCCCTGTAGGCCTCAACCTCAACACCGTTGATTAGGGGTAGTTGCTTGTACTTACCCATATTAAGGGGACAAGCAACCAAGGTGGCAAGGTCAATGCCACCATCAGAGACTAAAACAGCCTCTGTGGTCTCCCTAACAAGACCAACCCCAACTACACTGCCAATAGTGAGCCCAGCTACACCCTTGGATTGGCTATTTGTAGTAGATTTCCCACCACCACTGCTATTACTAGGGGCACTAGAGGTTGCAGTTGGGGTTGTAGTGGTGGGAGGATTGGTGTTTTTCTTTGGACAAGTGTAATCCCTTTTCCAATGGCCTTTTACTTTACATAAATACCACCAATGCATTTTCTGATTGTTAGAAGAGGATTTGGACCCACCACCCCCAGAGGATTTTTGTGGGCCTGATGAAGACTCAGAATGTTTTTTATCTTTGTCCCCACCCTTGTCAGAAGACTTACCATCCTTCTTCTTGCCATCCTTGTCACCCCCTGTATGAACTTTTCTGTTCACTCTTGTTCTGACCCATTCGTCTGCCTTCTTTCCCAATTATTGGGGAGAGGTCAGATCTGAGTCTACCAAGTACTGGTGCAACAAATCAGACACACAATTGTTCAAAATATGCTCTCTCAGGATCAGATTATACAGGCTTTCATAGTCAGTCACCTTATTGCCATGTAACCAACCCTCCAATACCTTCACTGAACAGTCTACAAAATCTGCCCAGTCTTGAGAGGACTCTTTTCTGGTGTCTCAGAACTTAATCCTGTATTGTTCAGTGGTTAAGCCAAATCCATCCAAGAGTGCATCCTTCAAAACTTTGTAGTTATTGCCATCACTTTCTCTGACAGTAAGGAGGCTATCCCTACCCTTACCAGTGAAAGATAGCCACACGATAGCAGCCCACTGCCTTTGAGGGACCAACTGTACCATACAGGCCCTCTCAAGTGCAGCAAACCACTTGTTAATGTCATCCCACTCCTTGTAAGGGGGGACTATCTTCTGCAGGTTTCTGGAATCTTGCTCTCTAACAGGATTGCTATCAAAAACACTGCTGCTGCCACCATGGGAAACTAACCCCAACCTCTGCCTTTCCCTTTCCACATCCAGAGGTTCCCTGTCTAAGGTCAGCTGCTGCTGTTTAAGCTTCAGCCTGGCCTCTTCCAACCTCAGCTATCTGAGTTCCCTTTCCATTAAGTTGTCCTCAGGGTGGGAGGCTTGGGAATTGTGAGACACAGAAGAAATGTGGGAATTGGCAGAGTTGGACCTGTCCCTAACTGATTGGACCCTAGTAACCTGGCCTTTAGGAGTAAAAGGTGCCCTACTAATGTGCGACCCCCCTCCCACTACCAGTGTCACTAGGTGGCCTGCTAGCTGACAGGTCCTTGGAAGAACCCTCCCCAGCAACCTCAGGGGACTCCTTTGAGTCTGACTGTGTACCCCCCTCCTCTACCTCCTGATCCTGGGATGGGCCAGACTGGTTCTGGTCACTTTCTAGGAGAAGGCTGAGGAGAAGATCTTTTGTGGGATTATTTCCAATTGCTAAACCTCTTTCAATGCAGAGACCCCTCTTTTAGATTCCCACATGCTACCTGGACAACTGTGGGAGTAAGTTCTACTGCAGACATGACAGAAAAGGTTTAGGACAGAGAGAGAAAAACATTTTTGGGAACTTTTGAAAGAACAGAGAAAACTTTTTCGAACTTTTTGAAAACGTTCAGAAGTTTTCAGAACTTTTCAGAAACGTTTTAGAAAGTTAAACTGTTTAGTTCAATGTGTATATCTTGAAGTATTTGGTATATGTTTTTCTTATGAAAATCACCAATGACAAAGTGGTAAAGCAGTTACAAGTACTTATCCCACCGCTGCACCACCAAGGTAGGAGGCTGACGTGGCTTATAGTGGGTACCTTGTGGTACTCACACCTTGTGCCAGGTCCAGTTATCCCTTATTAGAAGATTAGAGGTGTTCTAGCAGCTTAGGCTGATAGAGGTAGCTATAGCAGAGCAGCTTAGGCTGAACTAGGAGACATGCAAAGCTTCTACTATACCACTTATATCACTTAGCACTATATCATAAGAAAACACAATACTCAGAGTTACTAAAAATAAAGGTACTTTATTTTAGTGACAATATGTCAAAAGTATCTCAGAGGATATACTCCCTTAGGAGGTAAGTAATATACACAAAATATACACACACAAACCAAATCAGGTAAGTAAACAGTTAGAAAAGTAGTGCAAACACTGTAGAACACAATGGAATGCAATAGGGAAAAATAGGCCTAGGGGCAACACAAACCATATACTCCAAAAGTGGAATGCGAACCACGAATGGACCCCAGACCTAGTGTAGTGTGTAGATGGTCGCTGGGAGTGTAAGAAAACACTAAGGGTGTCCAAGACACCCCACCCCAAGACCCTAAAAGTAGGAGTAAAGTTACCCTTCTACCCCAGAAAGACAGTAAAGTCGAGATAGGGGATTCTGCAAGGACAACAACTGATTGCAAAGCATTGAAGATGGATTCCTGGACCTGAGGACCTGTAAAGGAAGGGGACCAAGTCCAAGAGTCACGCAAGTGTCCAGGGGGGGCAGGAGCCCACTAAACCCCGGATGAAGGTGCAAAAGGGCTTCCTCCAGGTGGAAGAAGCCAAAGATTAAAACAATGGAAGGTGCCAGGAACTTCTCCTTTGGTCAGAAGATGTCCCACTGCGTGCTGGAAGAAGCTGAGTTGTTTCCACGCAGAAAGACCGCAAACAAGCCTTGCAAGCTGCAGGAGTTGCGGTTAAAGGTTTTGGGTGCTGCCAGGGCCCAGGAAGGACCAGAAGGTCGCCCCTTGGAGGAGTTCAGAAGATCTGATCATGATGTTCGACTCAGCACAACAAAAGGGAGTCCCACGAAGTCGGAGTCCAACTCAGCGAGTTGGGCAAAGCAGGACGGAGTGCTGGGGGCCTGGGCTAGGCTGTGCATGAAGGAAGTCTTGCAAAAGTGCACAGAAACCCTAGCAGCTGCAGTTCATGCAGCACACAGGATTACTTTCTGGCGTGGGGAGGCAAGGACTTACCTCCACCAAATTTGGACAAAAGGCCACTGGACTGTCGGGGACACTTGAACCTAGCTCCTGTGTTCCATGGAGAACGCTCGTCAGGATGAGAGGGGACCCAGAGGACCGGTGATGCAGAAGTTTGGTGCCTGCGTTGGCAGGGGGAAGATTCCGTCGACCCACTGGAGATTTCTTCTTGGCTTCCAGAGCAGGGTGAAGGCAGACAGCCTTCAGAGCATGCACCACCAGGAAACAGTCGAGAAAGCCGGCAGGATGAGGTGCTAGAATGTTGCTGGTAGTCTTCTTGCTACTTTGTTGCGGTTTTGCAGGCATCCTGGAGCAGTCAGCAGTTGATCCTTGGCAGAAGTCGAAGAGGGAAGTGCAGAGGAACTCTGGTGAGCTCTTGCATTCGTTATCTGGTGAGTTGCCCACAGGAGAGACCCTAAATAGCCCTCAGAGGAGGATTGGCTACAGAGAAAAGTAGGCACCTATCAGGAGGGGTCTCTAATGTCACCTGCTGGCACTGGCCACTCAGAGCTGTCCATTGTGCCCTCACACCTCTGCATCCAAGATGGCAGAGGTCTGGGACACACTGGAGGAGCTCTGGGCACCTCACCTGGGAGGTGCTGGTCAGCAGAGTGGTCACTCTCCTTTCCTTTGTCCCGTTTCACGCCAGAGCTGGGCTGGGGGGATCCCTGAACCGGTGTAAACTGGCTTATGCAAGGAGGGCACCATCTGTGCCCTTCAAAGCATTTCCAGAGGCCAGGAGAGGCTACTCCTCTCAGGCCCTTCACACCTATTTCCAAAAGGAGAGGGTGTAACACCATGTCTCAGAGGAAATCCTTTGTTCTGACTTCCTGGGACTGGGCTGCCCAGGCCCCAGGGGGGCAGAAACCTTTCTAAGGGTTGGCAGCAGCGGTAGCTGCAGAGAAAACCCCGGAAAGCTAGTTTGGCAGTACCCGGGCTCTATGCTGGAGACCCGGGGATGCATGGAATTGTGACAATTCCATGATCCTAGACATGTTACATGGCCATGTTCGGAGTTACCATTGTGACGCTACATATAGGTATTGACCTATATGTAGTGCACATGTGTAATGGTGTCCCTGCACTCACAAAGTTCAGGGAATTTGCCCTGAACAATGTGGGGGCACCTTGGCTAGTGCCAGGGTGCCCACACACTAAGTAACTTTACACCTAACCTTCACTAAGTGAGGGTTAGACATATAGGTAACTTATAAGTTACTTAATTGCAGTGTAAAATGGCTGTGAAATAACGTGGACGTTATTTCACTCAGGCAGCAGTGGCAGTCCTGTGTAAGAATTGTCTGAGCTCCCTATGGGTGGTGAAAGAAATGCTGCAGCCCATAGGGATCTCCTGGAACCCCAATACCCTGGATACCTAGGTATCATACACTAGGGAATTATATGGGTGTTCCAGTGTGCCAATCAGAATTGGTAAAATTAGTCACTAGCCTGCAGTGACAATTTTAAAAGCAGAGAGAGCATAAACACTGAGGTTCTGATTAGCAGAGCCTCAGTGATACAGTTAGGCACCACACAGGGAACACGTACATGGCATACTTTATGAGCTCTGGGGTCCTGGCTAGCAGGATCCCAGTGACACAGGCAAAAACAAACATACATACAGGAAAAATGGGGGTAACATGCCAAGCAAGATGGTACTTTCCTACACCACGAAGCAGCAAGATTGTCAGACTGACTTCCGTGCTATCCACCAAAGGGAAAAACAGTGGTCTAATGTTAAGTGGCCTCCTTAAAGCCCTCCTGCTCTGGAGGTACAATATGATTTGATTCAGCCCACTCTTTAAGTCTGCCTAATACAATTCTAGCAAACACTTTTTCCCCGACATCCAGCAAGTTAATCAGACTGTAATTCTTTGGATCCTTAAAGTCACCTCTTTTATGGATAGGTCTAATGATTGTTCCTCTCCAATGTTTGGGGATTCTTCCTATTGCCATTATGTTGAGGAACATCTGATGGAAAAATTCTGTCTACCTTTTAGACCTGGTCTTTATTATAACCACCAGCAAATTATCGGGTCTAGCTCCTCTAGTCAAAACCAGGTTTGCTATGGTGGGTTTAATATTAGTTAGTGAAGACAGGGATCTAATATTCTCATCTACACCCACCAAGGGGGTTGATGACCTTACTTGGGCTCCAAACCGGCATCATAAATTTCTCTTAAGTACCGGGCCCAACTGTCCTCTTCCACCACACACTTCATAGCCTTCTGCGTTTTCCGCAACCCATCCTGCACAAACATCCAAATGTTTTTTAGCTCTTTAGTTTGCATTGCTTCCAGTAAATTCCCACAACACTTCTCCTTATAAACTCTTTTCTAGTTTCTAACTAAACTTTATATACTTTCCTTATGCTCTGAACGTTATTGTACCTTTCATAATCAAACCTAAATCTTAGGATTTTCTCCACTTTCATAATCAAGGTCTTTATTTTCCTACATTCGATACTGAAACAGACATTTAGTTTTCTTCAATTGAGTCCTATCTTTCTGCCCCCTTGTACCATACAACAGCACCTCCAAATGTAAAACTGCCTGTTCAATAATATACTCACACCACCTAATATTAGTAGCTGGGGCAGTTGTCAATGCTTGCTCTTTCTGGGAAGATGCTAACTTCTCCATAAATTCCTCAGTGATATTGGTGGTAAGGGGTTTAAGGTATTCCATAGACGGGTGAATTACCCTTTCCCTCAATCTACTTTACCCACTACTTAATGCCAATTTTAAGGGATAAGGGTCACTTCCTTCACCTTGCTCAACCCAAAACCTCCTGACTTTCTCAAAGTTCCAGGCGAGCATAAGTACATAATCGACGGGACAGGCCTGTGACCCATTCTTAAACGTTCGGTACCCTGGGCGATCAGGGTCCACCCGTCCATTGATGCAGAACAAACCGATAGAGCCAAGTAATTTGCTAAGTTCCTCTTCCTGTGCCTCAGTTTTTGTGGCTGGATTAGCCAAATTGATGTTATAAACCGTTGATAAATTTTTATACCAGAGGTCTGTTCTAACTGGATTTAATTTATGGTTAAAATCCTCTACCACAATAAACATATCTTTATGGAACTTTATACACCAGGACTCCACATCGTCCTAAATGTTCCCACTTCATCTGTGCAGTCCTCCCCTTGTGAGGCATTTATGTACAAGTTTACTATTATCGTAGAGTCATACCTTATATCTGGGTCTTGAAGGTACACTCCGCAAGCCATCAACCATTTATATTTCGCTTCTACCGTTTCAAACTTCTTTGCCATTTTAGTAGATATTAAGGTTGTTAACCCCCCTCCAGAGGGGCGACCTTGTGGGTTTCTATTTGCAAACCTATTTGTCTGCACAAAACCCTCAAACATTTGGGTTTCGTCACACAGCCAGGTTCCCTGCAGACACAAGATCTCGTTCAACTTTACCCCGCTTTCAAAACTTCCTAGCTTTAACATACTCACTAAACCGCTGATATTCCATATTAACACCACTCGTCTGTGCGATGACCCAGAGCCCTAATCTGTATTTCTCAGCCACCCCTTCTTGCCGTGGTCTGGTGAATACAAGGGTGCATACCTGTTCTCATGTCTCAGATCATCACAGACCTTAACCATACCGGGGGTTGGTACGGTTATCTCTAAAGTTTCCTTTTCCCTGCCCCTTTCCAATCAGCCTAATTTGTCTTAAACTGAGCGCTGCATGGGGCCTCAGGAAGACCTTTTTTCACTCATCCCCTCCGGAATTTCCATTTCCTGGACAAACTGTACCCCTTCTTTCAGTACCTCGCTTTCTGCATCTACAAGTAGCGTCTTTACTACCCATGAATACAGCAGTACTTTAGGCACTTTTTTCCCCTTGTTGTTTTTCACAAATCCTACTTGTCTGAGGACCTTTACCCTGATTTCTTTAAAAAAGGGACATTTGGAAAAGGCAAACAACAGTGTTGATCTATTTAGGAGTAGTAACTTCCTCGCCCATTTCCCTTTTTTCCATCCTGAGAAGGTTCAAGATTTACCCATAGGTTACTACCAGTTCCATTTTATGTTATATTGGGAGTAGTACTACTCTCTCCCCTACTTGTACTACTCTTCCCTTCTTTTTCTTTTCTACTCCTTCTCTGAACCTCCTGCTATAATGTAACTCCAACATCCCCTACCTGTTCCCTATTCTCAAGTTCCTCTCTGCTTTGGGAGTGGGAGTACCGCCCCCTAATGTCCCCTGAGCTCTCCTTCCATCCTCCTCCTGCCTCAGCAGCATCTTCTCTTCCCTCTGGACCATTATGGATAGTTTCCTACTTTGACCTTTTACTAGGTGGTTACAACGTCCCTCTCGGAGTTTCTTTCTTGCCCCCTTCCTGTTGCTTAACCTCACTCTCTTAGGACAGGGTAATTATTGCCTGTAGCTTGTAAGTTCCTCAACTTCTTAATCAGCAGAGGCTGCCTAGTCACATACACATTCTGCAAGTTAACCGGGAGTGAGTCTGCCCCTTCTGTTTCTTGTTTATTTGGAATTTCTGTTCCTTGCTTATTTTCGTCTACAGGTCTTACCATTGTCGACTTGAGGTCCTTCATCTGCCTTATCTCTCCCACAATTGCCTGAAAGTGATCCTTCTGGGATTTAAGCATATTGTGGCTCTTTACCAACACCTCTAACAAGCCTTGCAGTCTTTTGTAAAATTAGCATTATTATATCTAAATTTGAGGCTGCAGGTGTCACAGAAAATTCTAGATATAAGGTGGAATTTTGCATGGAGCCTTCAGTGACATCTTTAGCTGCAGCCATACATTTCCTCCTAGTCTCCTCCTTCCTCTTCCCACTATCATTATAATCCTTACTAAGAATTCCCTCCTCTACGGCACTATTCCTTAATTCCTCTATACCACAATTCCTTTCTTCCTCATGCAGCCCCCATTTTCAAATAGGGAACAGCCGTGGTGATGAGGACAGTCTTGGCTCTATGCTAAGTTCATCCTTACTCAAAGTATCCACAGTACTTATGGTGTGTAAACTTAAGTCAGTGGGTAGGCTGCTTAATTTCTCTGATTCCCTTGGGGAACCCTAGCCGTAGGTCCCAATTCGGCTCAGGACGTGTTCCATTTAAAAAGCTTGTCCACAAAATCTTTGATCGTTCTCCTCACTGACGCCCCCGCTTCATCCCGTGGATGGTTTGCATATTGGGTTTGCAAACTTCCATTAACCATCATAGTGTTTTTTTCACCTTCCTAAAGGATCCCTTCCTTACTCCCAAAGGCCTGCTTCCTGCTGTTTGGGTGGCATTCTCAGCCCTTTCTTTGATTTACCTCTCCTGGGCACCATTTCTCCTTGGTTCCTTGTCTTTCTTACCCCCCAAATGTATCAATATACCTACTGAGATTCCTTTCTCACCCCCCCACAAGCCTAGACTCTTGCTAGCTCAAGAGCTTTGACCAGTCAAAACCCTGGCGCCCACTAATTTCAAAACTACAGTTTACATGTCTTTGTGCTTTAAAGTCTACTGTTCCACTGCTCCAAAGCACTAATGCTCTCTGTAGGCACTTTAGTGGTTAGCAGGCACTAGTGTCAATTAGCAGGCACTACTGGGCACATACCTCAACCTTCCTGTTGCCAGCACTCCAACGAGAGTCTGCCAGTAAGCTACCGCCACCACTAGCCAAATTGCTTTTCTGGTTCTGACTCTCACCCCTGGTGTCTTCTGTGTGCTCTAATCCCAGGGGCACTTGCTTCAAAACACAGGAGCTTCCCTAGGTTCCTTGCGAGCCACTATTCACAACCTCCTCGGTCTCCCGAGTCCAGCGAGTGCACTGCCATACGATGTGCAACTCACAGCTCCACATGGGGGCCGGCATGGTTGCCCCACACTGTCACCCAGAGGTACGATTGCAATTCTTTTGTGCGGGGACAGTAACAGTCACAGTGGCACGGTTGCCCCACACTGGCCCTGTGGCTCCAACAACCCGCAGGCGGTCCTTTTGTGATGGATTGTTCACAAGGTGGGAGGTTCAGGGTTGCTTCCCGGTAGGGTGACCACCCATCCATAATTTTCACAGAAATGGCTAAAAGTTAGTAGCATAGTGGTGTAGAGTACAGTAGAGTGGCATAGGAGCAGTGGTGTAGAGCACAGTGGTGCAGAGTAGAGTACAGTTGGATACAGTGCAGTTGTTTAGAGTGCATTGGTGTAGAGTGCAGTGGTTTAGAGTGCAGTGGCATGGAGTGGCATGGGACAGAGTAGAGTGGCATAGAGTGCAATGGAGTAGAGTGGCATACACTAGAGTGGCAAAGAGTGCAGTAGTGTAAAGTGGTGCAGTGGCATAGAGTGCAGAGTAGACTTGTGTGGTATAGAGTGCAGTGGCATAGAGTGGTGCAGAGTGGAGTGATGTAGAGTGGTGCAGTGCAGAGAAGAGTATAGTGCTGTAGAGTGCAGTAGCATGTAGTGGAGTGATGCAGAGTAGAGTGGCATAGACTGCACTGGCATAAAGTGCAGTGGCATAGAGTTCAGTAGTACAGAGTAGAGTGGTGTAGAGTGCAGTGGCACAGAGGCAGAGTGTGCAATGTTGCAGAGTAGAGTGTCAGTGTGGTGGTGAAGAGTGGCACAGAGAGCAGTAGAGCAGAGTACAGTGGTGTAGGGTGGAAGGCACAGACAATGATGTGTGGATTTATCTCAGAACTGGGAGCCTGGACTACCAATCAAAGAGAATAAAAGAGGACGATGAAATCGAGATCAAATGGGAGGTTGCTGCTAAGAACAGGATAAATATGGAAGAGAAGAACAAAGTGGGACAGTTCCTAAAATCAGACAAGATGGGTCAGCCAAGACTTTCTGAAGGTATTTGGCACCTGGGGAGTTGTCTCTGCAGACAGGAGAGAAACAGAAGAGGCACTGTCAAGTGTTTGAACAAGCAACACCCACCCACCTTGGCAAACTCTTCTGGTGCAATGGTCCGCTGTTCGTGCTTGTGAAGGGTGAGCAGGGGCCAGACCCCTTGCAAGGTTGTACAAGGCAATTGCGTGCTGTGTCCATGTCTTAAAATGGTTTTGCAATTGAGCAAAAGCAAAAATAGTGATCTAGGTTATCTCTAAGTGTTAAGTACACATAGAATCTTCAAACTATTTGGGATGTAAATTGCACAAACAAAATGTAAACATTTTAAAATGTAATTAGTGTTTCTTTAACATATGGCATTGTTTTTCCCCTTTATATACAATTAGACCTCAGATTGAACTGGGAACTAGTTACCTTTTGATACCTGGTTATTAATATCTACCATTCTCCCACTGATTTGCAGGATGGAAATCTCAGCAGAGCGTCACGGTCCCTTCGAGCCCAGTTTGCTTTTTGGTCTTCTCTTCTGCTTTCTGTAGGGGGCCATGTGGCACTAGTTAAGATGATGTGCTGCCCCATTGATAGTTTTATTTTGCAAACCTTTCCCCGCTCATCCTTCTTTTTTTGTTCAGACATGCCACACATCTGATTTGATCTCTGGGGTGTCGTTGGGTAACTCTTTTCACTCTAAAGCTACCGTGACTGCAGATGGATTAGGCCTTCTGGACTTAAAACACTATTATTCAGCTGCACAGGTCCAATGGGTGGCTCGCTGGCTTTCTGCCTGCCCCCCCTGCATGAGATGGAGGTTTTTCTGTAAAGACTTTTAAGGAGGGCTTACTGCACTGCTCATTGTTTCCTACTGACCATTCTATGGATCACCATCCGGTGTTATCATGCACAACTTTCTTTTGCCTTGCTAGAACTTGTAAACTCACTGACATGAAGAAACCCTGTGCTCCTGCACTACCTTTGCTAAGCCTTCCCACTCGCACAGGATGGCTGTGCTCAGTGCAACTCCATCAGTGGCATGCTGCAGATGACTTAAAATTGGGGGATTTTTTTCTGGATGGATGGCGAGCTACTAAGTTTCCCTTGTGACAGACTACCATCTTCACCTCAGTCACTTCCTTACTTACAGCCATCCTAAACAATAATTAAATGCCCTATTTAATGTCTGCCACCTAGCACTAACCCTGCATGAGGTGTGCCAGAAGCTCTACACCATATGGACTGGCGGCAAACTGTTAGAATGGGTGTACAGACCTTTCCTGCAAAATTGAGACTGCTCCAGGTCTTCTCGTCATACTAACTGGGTGATTGATGTGGCCAAACCTCTGCAAGATACGGACTGGACTAAAATACTGGACTTTCCCCACAAAGTATACCACGGCTGTCACTTTAAGTACATTCATCGAGCTTCCTTGGTAATGCATTCCGCCTGTTGCTTGCCATTGGCTTTGTGGTTTGTAACTCACATTTTGTTGCTTTCAATTTGCTGGCTTTATTTGTTTCAGGCTATGCAGCTTGAGTTCGTCCTTTCCCTTGCCAAACCTTATTTACAGTATTCTTCCAAGTGCTCCCTTTCTGTAAACAGGCCTGTAAATCTAGTTCTTATTTCATCACATTTGCTGTGCATTCAAAGAACAAGGTAAATGTCAAGCTGTGCCTTCGGTGGGAACTTGGTTACTTTTTTTTTCTCTAGCTTCAAAGTGAGAGGATTTATGCGACAATCTTGCTGGATACTAGGGTTAGGAAAGAGTTTTTTCTATCACATGACAACATTTAAATACACTTCAGAATATATCAGAATCAGGAGTACAAATGAAGCCCATTTTAACCTTTATATGATTGAAAAAATCATTACATTAGGTGATGCAATTTCCACACATCATCGTCTGTGCACAGTATAGTTTGATTTGAAAAACTGTATTTCTGTGTAAATGTAATGGTCATTTCAATCAGAAATGTGTTGTCTGTAATGGCAGTGTGTTAGCATACCATCCATACTGCACTCCACTCTGCTCTGCACCACTACAAGCCACTGCACCCTACTCTGTATCACTCTACTTTATTCCACTCCATGCCACTGCACTCTTCTCCATTCGGAACCACTCCACATTATGCCACTGCACTCTATGCCACTTCACACTATGCCTCTCTTCTCTACTCTGTACTCTACTCTATGCCACTGCACTTTACGCCTCTCTACACCATTGCGCTCTGCTCGTCTGCACGCCATACCACTCCAGTCTAGGCAACACCAATCTAATCTGCACAACTCCACACTCTGCAACACTGCACTGTACACCACTGCACTCTAAGCTAATACACTCTATGCTAATGCACTTTACTCTGTAACACTCAACTCTATGCCCCTGCACTCTACTTCAATTCACTGTACATCACTATAATCTACTCTGCACCTCTGCACTCTATGCCACGGCACTCTACATTACTTTACTCTATGCCATCACACTCTATGCCACTTTATGCAACTCCACTCTACCCTGCACTTCTCCACTCTAAGCCACCTCACTCTACTGTAAAATAATCTACGTTATGCCACTGCACTCTTCTCTGAAACAATCTATTCTACGCCACTGTACTCTATACCACTCTGACCACTGCACTCTTGTTCAGTGCACTGTACACCACTGCAAGCTGACACTCTGCAACACTGTGAGAAAGTAGCCTCTTTCTAGCCTTGTTACCCCCACTTTTGGCCTGATTGTGAGTGTATGTCAGGGTGTTTTCACTGTCTCACTGGGATCCTGCTAGCCAGGGCCCAGTGCTCATAGTGAAAACCCTATGTTTTCAGTATGTTTGTTATGTGTCACTGGGACCCTGCTAGTCAGGACCCCAGTGCTCATAAGGTTGTGGCCTATATGTATGTGTTCCCTGTGTGGTGCCTAACTGTCTCACTGAGGCTCTGCTAACCAGAACCTCAGCGGTTATGCTCTCTCATTTCTTTCAAATTGTCACTAACAGGCTAGTGACCAATTTTACCAATTTACATTGGCTTACTGGAACACCCTTATAATTCCCTAGTATATGGTACTGAGGTACCCAGGGTATTGGGGTTCCAGGAGATCCCTATGGGCTGCAGCATTTCTTTTGCCACCCATAGAGAGCTCTGACAATTCTTACACAGGCCTGCCACTGCAGCCTGAGTGAAATAACGTCCACGTTATTTCACAGCCATTTTACACTGCACTTAAGTAACTTATAAGTCACCTATATGTCTAACCTTTACCTGGTAAAGGTTAGGTGCAAAGTTACTTAGTGTGAGGGCACCCTGGCACTAGCCAAGGTGCCCCCACATTGTTCAGGGCCAATTCCCCGGACTTTGTGAGTGCGGGGACACCATTACACGCATGCACTACATATAGGTCACTACCTATATGTAGCTTCACAATGGTAACTCTGAATATGGCCATGTAACATGTCTATGATCATGGAATTGCCCCCTCTATGCCATACTGGCATAGTTGGCACAATCCCATGATCCCAGTGGTCTGTAGCACAGACCCTGGTACTGCCAAACTGCCTTTCCTGGGGTTTCACTGCAGCTGCTGCTGCTGCTGCCAACCCCTCAGACAGGTTTCTGCCCCCCTGGGGTCAAGCCAGGCTTGTCCCAGGATGGCAGAACAAAGGACTTCCTCTGAGAGAGGGTGTTACACCCTCTCCCTTTGGAAAATGGTGTGAAGGCAGGGGAGGAGTATCCTCCCCAGCCTCTGGAAATGCTTTCATGGGCACATTTGGTGCCCATTTCTGCATAAGCCAGTCTACACCGGTTCAGGGACCCCTTAGCCCTGCTCTGGCGCGAAACTGGACAAAGGAAAGGGGAGTGACCACTCCCCTGACCTGCACCTCCCCTGGGAGGTGTCCAGAGCTCCTCCAGTGTGCTCCAGACCTCTGCCATCTTGGAAACAGAGGTGCTGCTGGCACACTGGACTGCTCTGAGTGGCCAGTGCCACCAGGTGACGTCAGAGACTCCTTCTGATAGGCTCCTTCAGGTGTTGCTAGCCTATCCTCTCTCCTAGGTAGCCAAACCCTCTTTTCTGGCTATTTAGGGTCTCTGTCTCTGGGGAAACTTTAGATAACGAATGCAAGAGCTCATCCGAGTTCCTCTGCATCTCTCTCTTCACCTTCTGCCAAGGAATCGACTGCTGACCGCGCTGGAAGCCTGCAAAACTGCAACAAAGTAGCTAAGACGACTACTGCAACTCTGTAACGCTGATCCTGCCACCTTCTCGACTGTTTTCCTGGTGGTGCATGCTGTGGGGGTAGTCTGCCTCCTCTCTGCACTAGAAGCTCAGAAGAAATCTCCTGTGGGTCGACGGACTCTTCCCCCTGCAACCGCAGGCACCCAAAAGCTGCATTACCGGTCCCTTGGGTCTCCTCTCAGCACGACGAGCGAGGTCCCTCGAATCCAGCAACTCTGTCCAAGTGATTCCCACAGTCCAGTGACTCTTCAGTCCAAGTTTGGTGGAGGTAAGTCCTTGCCTCCCCACGCCAGACTGCATTACTGGGAACCGCGACTTTTGCAGCTACTCCGGCCCCTGTGCACGTCCGGCGGAAATCCTTTGTGCACAGCCAAGCCTGGGTCCACGGCACTCTAGCCTGCATTGCACGACTTTCTAAGTTGGTCTCCGGCGACGTGGGACTCCTTTGTGTAACTTCGGGTGAGCACCGTTTCATGCATCCTCGTAGTGCCTGTTTCTGGCTCTTCTCAGGGTGCTACCTGCTGCTAAGAGGGCTCCTTGTCTTGCTCGTCATCCCCTCTACCTCCTGGCGCAATTTGAGACATCCTAGTCGTTCCTGGGCCACAGCAGCACCCAAAAACGCTAACCGCACGATTTGCAGCTAGCAAGGCTTGTTGGCGTTCTTTCGGCGGGAAAACACTTCTGCACGACTCTCGACGGCGTGAGGGATCCGTCCTCCAAAGGGGAAGTCTCTAGCCCTTGTCGTTCCTGCAGAAACCTTAGCTTCTTCTGTCCAGTAGAAGCTTCTTTGCACCTACAGCTGGCATTTCCTGGGCATCTGCCCATCTCCGACTTGCTTGTGACTTTTGGACTTGGTCCCCTTGTTCCACAGGTACCCTCGACTGGAAATCCATCGTTGTTGCATTGCTGGTTTGTGTCTTTCCTGCAGTATTCCTCTATCACGACTTCTTTGTCCTTGGGGGAACTTTAGTGCACTTTGCACTCACTTTTCAGGGTCTTGGGGTGGGCTATTTTTCTAACCCTCACTATTTTCTAGTAGTCCCAGCGACCCTCTACAAGGTCACATAGGTTTGGGGTCCATTCGTGGTTCGCATTCCACTTTTGGAGTATATGGTTTGTGTTGCCCCTATCCCTATGTGTCCCCATTGCATCCTATTGTAACTATACATTGTTTGCACTGTTTTCTAAGACTATACTGCATATTTCTGGTATTGTGTATATATATCTTGTGTATATTTCCTATCCTCTCACTGAGGGTACACTCTGAGATACTTTGGCATATTGTCATAAAAATAAAGTACCTTTATTTTTAGTATAACTGTGTATTGTGTTTTCTTATGATATTGTGCATATGACACTAAGTGGTACTGTAGGAGCTTCACTCGTCTCCTAGTTCAGCCTAAGCTGCTCTGCTAAGCTACCATTATCTATCAGCCTATGCTGCTAGACACCCTATACACTAATAAGGGATAACTGGGCCTGGTGCAAGGTGCAAGTACCCCTAGGTACTCACTACAAGCCAGTCCAGCCTCCTACAAACACTGCACTGGCCGCCACTATACTCTACACCATTCTGCTCTGTACTACTGCACTCTGCACCAATATACTCTATTCCACTGCAATCTATGCCACTCTACTCTGCCCAATGCCACTCTATGCAACTGCACTCTACACCAGTGCACTCTCAACATCTGCACTGTATGCCACTGCCCTTTACTCTGCACCACTGTACTCTACGCCGCTGCTCTCTGTGCCACTCTACTCCACTCGACATCACTGCACTGACACTCTACTCTGCAGCGCTGCACTCTCCACCACTGTACTATACACCAATGTACTATGTACTACTGCATTCTATGCTACTGCACTCTATGCCACTGCACTCTATGCCACTCTACTCTGCATCACTCCACTCTACAGCACTTTGCTCTATTCTGCACCACTCTACACTACGCCACTGCATGCCATGCAACGTGAGTCTACTCGGCAATCTATGCCACTGCACCACTCTACACTACTGCTCTCTCTGCTACTCCATTGTATGCCACCCTACTCCACTGCACTCTATGCCACTCTACTGTCCCACGACACTCAATGGCACTGCACTCTAAACCACTGCACTCTACGCTAACGCACTCTAAACAACTGCACTGTACCCCACTGCACTGTACTTTGCACCACTGGGCTCTATACCACTGCTCCTATGCCACTCTACTCCACTCCACACAACTATGCCACTAACTTTAAGCCATGCTGAACAGCAGCTACTCTGGTGTATAACATTGGTAATGGCTAAAACACATTAGCAAAGCCAATAACTCTTTCATAGATGAGACCTATTGGCTTTGCCAAGGTTTGTTAGTACTATGAGGTACCGAGGTACCTGAAAGAACTGTGAAAAATACAATTACATCATAATAAAGGCTGCTACAAACTGCGCAAATACATTGTGGTTAAATAAAAAAAAAGTGCTTCTCAAATACAGATTTGAATAATATACAGCTTATACCTAGTACTAAACATTTTTATAACACTCCATTAAAACCACACACTCCACAGCTCACCTTGGAACACCATTACAATACCTCTCTAAAAGAAATATCTTTGCCACCAGAAAACTTCAATTGACTCCTTTTAATAAAGTCAATGCAGGTTTTCAAGCCCCTTTGTATTTGCAGATTTACCAGTTGGGCACATTTGCATTTCTTTAGGGAAGGAGACCCCCTGGTCTGATTCTTATCTGTCTGTCCCTCCCTCCCAGCACAGGAGACTCCCTGCCTTCCAGCCCAGCTGGGGAAACTGATCTGCCCATAATTTCACCCTGCCTCAGTTGCCCTTTAGGTGAAAGGCTAAAATTACGGACAAATGCCCTCCCTTTAGGCTTTCATCACGGACAACGGACGGCAGGGCGAAATTACAGACAGTCCGTGAAATTTACGGACGGGTGGTCACTCCTTCCAACTCTTAAAATCTCTTGAAATCACTTTACTGGATTATAGGATCCCCCCAGCAGCGGTAATGTGGCAGCAGTGCACAGCTCACTGCTCTCTTGACAATTTACCGTATTCCGACATTCCGTTTCAAATGGTGGGCGGGCACAAGCACGGCAGCATCCATAACTCTCAACTCCCGAACGTTGCCTTGGTACAACAGAAGGAAGAGTCACACCTCGCCTGTCACTCACGACACCTGTACCAAGATAGTGGATTCCAGGAAACAGACTTATCGTGGTCTGTCAAGGGGGCGTAGTTCTCTCTAGGACCTTACACTACTGAGCTTTTTTCTGGTGGCCCCTCATTCCGATTCCTGCTGACTTTGTATTCTTAGCGCAATCGGTATTACTTCCTGACATTAGGATAATGCCACACTAGATGCTTTGATAAACCAGATATGAACTTCTTTGGGTCAGTTTTCACAATTTACTTGCTCGCACCACTCTGGCTTATTACTGCTTTTTGTGATTATTACACAGAATTACCCCATGGTCCTTTGATATGACTACTCGCCACTCCACGAGTGACAACTTTGGACGTCTCACTTATTTGTGACAGGACGACCAGGCTCTGTGATAGCTTTCCGATTTCCGATACCACCGGCATAGACGTGTTGAATTTCCATTTTCTGTTGAAGATATCTCACATGGGATTGGATCATTTTTTCAGGACATTGGCATTAGCTTTGAAAAGTTCAGAGAAGTGACGTAATGTGTCAGCTGTAGAGGATCAACACTGTGTGCCAGCAAAAGGATTTTAATTTCACCTGCTCCTCTACCCATCCTTAATATGAAAGGATTCTGGACTGGATTTTTATTTTGACTTAATGTGTGCGAAGGGTATCTTTTGTCAAATAAGTCGCAGTGGTTCCCTATGAGACCACTGACCTTTCAGGTCTGGGTAGTACCTGACCAGAAGCACATAGAGTATATGTGCTGCAATTTACGATACCCACTATCACTATTACACATCCAGTGGAGGTGCCATAAGTATACCGCTACTACCTGTAAATATTTCAAACTGCAGAACAATCCTATACAAATTGCACACCCAGAGCTAATAGTTAGAGAGCATCTCCCCGCCAGTCGACAGAAGGACAGACACAATCAGTCACACATATTAACTGAAGCTGGGAGGCAGTCCGCCTTCACCAGCTCTCTTGGCAGGTTGTGATGCAGGCAATACTTATCACTTACACACAGTCACCTTTGTTAACTGAAAATAGAACTCATTCTTCTGGAGTAAGGTACGTGGGAGTGAGCCATCTTTGAAACTCAGAACAATCTTTTAATTACTAATGTGCTATTAATTGTTCTAGAACTCTTATAGTGCTTAGAAGTAGTATATGAGGCTGCTAGTGCAATAGAATATATAGCAATAATATTGGAGCATTTCTTACTTTTTTACATTACTCATAAACGTCCTTGCTGCCTTAATGTTTATCTTTAATGCTGTAACAACTCATAGAATATACACCAGATTAGGGCTTTTGTTTTAAAATTAATATTTTAAAACGTGTATTCCCTTTTCTAGTGATCCTTGTGTGTGTTATTCATTCATTAAAGAGGATTTGGTGTTCCATTAACTGTCCCTGCCATGTCAAATGAGACTGAGCATTACCTAAAACACATGTAATGCAAACACTGCTCAGTGGGTTATGTATGGATTCCAGGTCAACTAGTTTTCTGAGTTAGGTTAGCACATTGACTGAGCCCTTGGTGGCAGGCAATCAGAAAACCGAACCCAGTGATTGTAGACTATTCTACAGAACCTAACACTCTCAAAGGTTAGTCTTTTAGTGTCCAGCTGGACGTCCCTAAACTGCTAATGTTTCCTCATAAAATCTGGCTGTTTGATTTCAAGTAGTTCTGTGTACCAGCTGAAAGGTAAGGGCTGAACCAGAGGCACCAAGCTTGGTTGCCTATCCTCAAGGAGCAGGTAACTCACTCTAGGATGAGAAGACTGTATACTTTTGTGGCCATAAGTGCTGTTGAATGCAAAGCATTGCTGAGATCATATGCATCTAGCCCTGCCAAGCCTGACCCAAGATCAGCAGCATCAGAAGTTGAGCTCTCCATAAACTTGAATAATCTCTGAGAGAGGACTTAACCAAGAAGCCTATAGGGTAGGTAACTTCTGAAAAGCGGATTGTACAAGGCCCTCTTCCTCATCTCCTGCAGCAGACTTTTTCCTGTTCATGGAGTGTCCTGAGGAGTGAGGTTTGCCTATTTATATTCGCCAGTGAGCCTAACTAGCAAACAATGCATCATTTCCTGTGGCTGCTCCATGTCATCTTCTCATGGAGTCACTCAAGGCTTACTGTGATCTGCTGCTGAAGACTGCATGAGTTTGTTTTACTTTGACTCTCTGCGTTGCAACCATGGGCCTGCTGCACTTCTCTGTATCTAACCACCACTCCTCAAAATATGCTTTTGCTTGCTCTCTCATGTTTTACCATACACCAGCCTTCAAGAGAAAAGATCAACTGTTCCATCTCACCACCCTATGATAGTCAAAACCTAAAAAAGAGAAACAGAGGATTGGGTGAGCTCACAGACTTTTCTGCTTTTTTGTTGCTTCACCAGCAATGGTTTGCAGTGACAAAGTCAAGTTATGTAAGTTTTTAGAAAAAAAGTAAAAAAATTGCAAACTAAAAACGTAGAAAGAAAAAAATAGTTGTAAGCAAAAGAAGAAAGTTGTTAAGACTTAGCCAACTAATACATCTCCATGAAAAATATATAGAGAAGTAAGTATGAAGAGACAAAAAATATTTCAAGATGATCATCACTTGAGGAGTTATACATGTGGGACAATGGCTCAGCCAAAAAGCGAGATTAAGAGTATGGGGAGGAGCAAAAATATGGGTTTTTAGAAATACTGGATGCAAAGGATGATTGACAGTGAAGGGTGACAAAACGATGGTCCTGGGGAAATCCCCTTGTTAATTAAAAAGAAAAAAGAATGCAAACATGGAGCAGGGGTGTGCTGTCGTGAATGAGAACAAGTGCAAAAACAGCAAGGTGATGGATGGAATGCTTGAAATAATCTCGGCCACTGGCAGTCGCTCGGGCCGCATCACAATCCAATTTTTTTACCCACCTTACCACTCCAGTTTGGACCCAACCATATGCAAATCAGTCTTGGCCCTGCTCCCTATGGGAACAATCCAGCCTGAACTGGAAGGCCCCAGGTCTTCTCTGGACGGGGAACAAGCATCCTGGTTCCGGTTTTGGGGTATCACCCCTCATCAGCCAGGCTAGCTTAAATCTGGTGGCACAGTGAGCCAGCACCCACTTCTGGGCGTACCCAGCACACTTAGAGTGACAAATGCAAAAACAATAAGCATTCCGTCCATCATCTGTTCTTTTTGCAGTAGTAAATAGGGAGACATGAGTGAGTAGGAGAAAACCTCCCTCCCAATAAATTAAGCATGAAAAACTAGATATAAGGGGACAGGACAAACAAGGGAGAAATACATAATTTTTATCATAACTTGAATTATATTTACATTAAAAAAATCAAATCACAACTTAACTGCCTTGCCCTTTTTTCTCGATTTTTATGGACTCTACATTTTTAAGTCAACAGTTTTACATCCAATTGAGACAAAAGGCAATAGTTGTCAAAATTATTTCCTACTTGTTCCTGTGTGCCATAGGCAGCTTGACGCAATGTTCAGAATTTGTTAGGGAAAGCCCAATCGATTCAGATAACTGAGGAGCGATATGGTTGAAGTAGCAGCCGAGTGGACAGTTCTGCTGGTTTTTAACCCTACCACCCCCAGCATTGAAGGGGACTGAGATCGTTCCTTTGGGAAAATCGTATAGATGGAGTAACCCCTATCATGAAATACCACATCCTTGAAGACCCAAGTACTGGACTCACTGACTTTAGGTCTGGTTGTGCCAACAGAAGGCATGCAACTTCCTTCAGTCAGTAGACTTACCATGTGAGCTGTAGAGGATATAGATGAAGCATCCAAACCCAGTTCCACCGATTCACTAATTTAGGGCAACCATCCCTGCATTACTAGTTCATAGAACTAGTGTGCTCATGTTTTACTCCTAATGGTGAGACCTACTCACAGACTTTCACCACTACCTTTAGTCTTGACCTTTCCAGTCAAGAATTCAAGGCATAGCTCATGCACCAGGTAGGCATGAAGGGTGTTAGGAGCAACTGTCCTAACACCTACTTGCACATTTTTGTTTTCATCTCATCATTTGTTGTGCTAACGCCAAAGTGTGAGACATGTATAGTTAGTCAGTGGCAGTCATGAAAGAGTTGTCACTACCTGTGATGGATAACAGAAGAAGGTTCAAGAGTGCATTAACCACAAAGGCTTGTGGTTCAGAAATATTGTATTCTTTTGCTTTTTTCTTTGAACAAGAAAGTAGGTCTCTTCCTCCCTTTCCAATGGCCTAGGGGATTGCCAGGGAGGGGGTGGGGTGGGTTGCTGGCAGATGGATTACAATCGTGCAACACATTCTTCTGTATTATCCGGTACCACCTACACCATGATGGGTTATTTAAAATTGGACTGTCGTGGAACAAATGTCTGCCAAGTTTCCAGAGATTTATACCTTTGGGAAGAATATAGCAGTTGATGAGTGCTTGACTTTGTACAAAGGGTGTCTTTTGTTCAGGCAGTACCTACTTAGTAAAAGAGCTCATATGACATCAAGATGTACATGTTGTGTGAGAGCTCTACTCTGTATTTGTACACCCTGAAAGTATACACAGGAAAGGACTCCACAAAAATCCTGCATATTGTCCTTCCACTTTAGGGCTTAATTAGAAGGCAGTATAGTAGCTTCATCAATATCTCCTTCATAAAAGTCATAACCTTTATATAGAAAACTTTTATACAGGGGTCCTGCTGTTTAGTAAACTGTACAGAACTGTGGCTTGCAGTACCATTAGAAAGCACAGCAAAGGTTTCTGTCAGGACTTTGTTTGCAAGAAGCTCCATAAATGACAGAGCAGCGCTTTGCATTGCAACAAACTACTCCCTGCCAGGTTCTCAAACAGGTGGGGAAGTATATGTGCTCACTACACTTAACAATGAGAGCACTTCTCCCATTACATTTTGGGGGCAGATAGCCGAAGTCCACAAGCCCACCTGCACACTTTACTACAATAAGTACATGGGTAGAGGAGATAAAAGCTATCAAGTTCTACAACCAATAATGCTAGTCATAAAACTTGCAAATGGTATAAGAAGTTGGCTAATCACCTAATTCAGTTGGCAACATACAAAGCATGTGTTGTCCATTGGCAGACTACCACAGGAAGACTGAGGTCCTTCCTTGACTTTCAGTTGCCTGTTTTGGATAGCCTTACTGCTGTAGAAGCTATAATCTCGAATTTGTCAGTTGTAGAGGATGTTACAAGGGTACAGGATCTGCACTTTGCTGACCACATTCCTGCAACAGAGCATAAGAGTCACCTATATTGATGATGCAGAGTTTGTTCTCAGCAAGAAAAGAGGCAGGAGAGTAGATGTTGGTGTGCCCAGTGCCCATCTCAGCCTGGCCTATATTTGCCAACTTGCTTTACTTTGTACCACACAAAGGTGAGGTTCTGGGAAACTGACTAAAGTAGACTACATTGCTGAGTGGTTACTATCTGCTCCAAATGACTTTTTATAGATAATATAACCTTCCATGGGCATTACTTGAATACCTGTGTAGCCTTGGAAATTAGTCTAATTGAGGCCCTACGTATGTACTGACTCCAGTAAAGAGGTACACGTTGGTCTTGCTTTTGGCTGCTTACCACCTTTATTCCACATCAAAAATGTGGTGGATGTTATGTCCATAGTATTGCAAGTGCATTTCAGTGGGTTCACTGCACATAATAGCCAACAAGATATTTGCCATGTTTTGACTCAGTACCCTGACCACCAAGCCCTAAGGCCCTTAGTCTTTCCAGAAGTGCTGTTTAAAGAATTCAGTATATTCTGCCCGGACGGAAGTTAAGCCCCATTTTCAAAGGTAGATTTGCTTACACTGGCCATGGAATGGTCCACAAATTCAACTCAAACCCTGTAACTTACTTCCAGATCCTGGAAGGAGTTGGATTTAGCACAGTGAGTGTGCTAAAAGCACAAGAAAGCTCAAAAAAGACAAGCCTTCCCTATCTTAGGGAGGCTGCCCCAGGGAGGTGATAGGAAAGGTGAACATAGCACCCTTGTGTTGTTAGACTCCAGGTGAGAGACAGACATGACCAGGTAGCCAAAGGTTTAGCCTAGGTTTAATGTCATCTTATATTATGTTATATTACTAGACTTCTATTGTGCTACAACTTAACCACAAAGAAGTATCTCAGCGCTCCAACTAACATCTCAAAGGGAAGATGGAAAGGCTATTCACTTATGGAAATCTTAAGATATCTCAATTTTTAAGCTTTTCTTAAAAATGTGAAAATTCAGACAAGAACGAACCTCCATGGGCAATAAATTCCACTAAGGTAGGCTCAAGTAGAAGAATGATTGACCACCATGCCTGGTTGTTTAAATCAGATGATGTAATGCCAGTACTGTGTTAGAAGATCTAAGACATTGTCCCAGATGATAAAAAATTACTCAAAATCAAAGATATACAGGCTCTTCCATACACAGATGATGGTGGGCATGGCAGAGAAGTTTAAAAATGCCATGTTACTTAAATAGGAGCCAGTGTAGCAATCTTAACAAAGGTTTTGCGGAAAAGCCTTAAGGAAGATTCCATACTAGGCAAGCTGCGTGTTCTGAATCACCTGTAGTTTGGCAAAAAGCACCTCATTAATTTCAACCATGAGGGTGTTGCTGTTATCTAGACTGCTGGTTATGAGGGCTTGAGTAATAGTTTTCCTGCAGTTATTAGGTAAGTAAGGGAATGTTTTTCTAAGCAGACGAAAAATGCCAAAGCAGGATCCACAGATTGCATTAACCTGTTCGGTCATCGAAAGCTCATCGTCTAGGAAATACTAAGATTTTTAACCACCTGTTTTGGATCTGGGGGAGCCCAGCTCACCTGGCCACCAATCGTCAGCCCAGAGTTCCTTAACCTTTCCAAAAAGAAGACATTTTGTATGCCTTATGCTTACCTCAGCAGCCTCTATGGATAAATTAAACAAGCCAGTGAGATGTGATGATAATAGTGGTGTTAAAGAAGCAAAAGTATGAGCTCGGCCAGCATCGTCTGGCAATCCTGACTTAGTATTTCTTGGACCTCTTCCAGAGTAAATGGTTCAAACTTAACTAATTGACCTGACTCAGCTGGAGAAATAGCACTAGGCCCTGACCCAGTAAATATAGTCACTTTTTGGGCCAAAATCATTGTATATTTTGTTAATGTTAGTGCTAAAATAATTAGCCAAAGAGTCACATAACTCTTCTGAAGCAGGAACTTAAGTCCTGCAGGCTTCTGGCTTTATGAATTCATTTAGCTTCCTAAAGATCTCTTTAGCATAATTGCCAGATATTTCAATCCTATGTGCAAAATAAAATGCCTTACTTGCTTCTCTCAGATTTCTTTGATGGATTGTGAGGGTTAATCTATACGCTCTTCTACCCTGAAGAGTTTTTGACCTGCACAATACCCTTTAAAGTGTATTACAATTCTGTTTTGCTAATTTAAGTTCCTCATTAAACCAAATTGCTTGTGTTTTTCCCCTCCTTTTCTTTGTTAACCTAAGTAGGGCTACTGAATCCATGGCCTAACAGACTTATTCTTGGTGTGAGAAGGAGCATCCTCCGCTGTTGGCCTGACAGATCAGTGAGCTGCCTATGAGGGTGAGGGAAGCTGACTCGAGGTATCCGGTCGGTTGGTGGAAGGTCAGGTGTTTGTTGATGTATGTTGGTATTTTGTTGTGTAGGGCCTTCTAGGCGTAGGTCAGCATCTTAAACTGACATCTCTTCTGAATCAAGAGCCAGTGTAGTTTTTTAGGATGCGGTTTGATGTGGGTTCTTCTGAGGAGGTTGAATACGAGTCTGTATTGTTTGGGGTCTCTTCAGGAGGCATGCTGTGATTCCTACGTGGAGCGTGTTTCCATAGTCCAGTATGCTGGTAATGAGGGCCTGAGTGACAGTCTTTCTGGTGTCTGGTGGAATCCCTGTGAAGATCTTATGGAGAACACAAAGGGCGTGGAAGCAGGCAGATGAAACTGCACTGACTTGTTACTTCATGGATAGATTGCTATCCAGGATTATGCTGAGGTTGCGGGCGTGGTTTGTTGGGGTGGGGGGGGCAAGTTCTGAGGGCCACAATGTGTCAGTCCATGGCGAGGTTTTGTGCCCAAAGATGAGGACTTCTGTTTTTTCGGTGTTGAGTTTGAGACAGTTGTCCTTCATCCACTTCACTACGTTCATCATGTATCTGTGGAAGTTAGTATTTATGGTGGAAAGATCTTCTTAACGTAAGAGGATGAGCTCTGTGTTACCAGCGCAGGAGATGATGTTGAATGCGTGTGATCTGAAGGTGATGGTCAGGGGGTCATGAAGGTGTTGAAGAGGGTCATGCTCAGGGATGATCCTTGGGGGACTGCACAGATGATCTTCTTGGGCTCTGAGGTGAACTGTGGGAGACTGATTCTTTGGGTTCTGCCTGTGAGGTATGAGGTCATCCATATGGGGGCATTTATTGAAACCCAATGTGGTGGAATCTGTTGACCAGGATGTGGTGGGAGACACTGTTAAATGCGACGGACAGATCCAGGAGGATGAAAGCGCCTGTTTACCCACTGTCCAGGAGGGCTCTGATATAATCTGTGGCTGCAATCAGGACTGTCTAAGTGCTGTGGTTAGCTTGAAATCCAGATATGGAGTGGTCCAGGACGTTGTGGTCTGCTAGGTGTGGGGTGAGTTGCTGGTTGATTGTTTTCTCAAGGCCTTTTTTGATGGATCGGGGAGCACAGAGATGGGCCAGTAGTTCTTCAATTTGGCTGGGTGGGCGGATGGTTTTTCAGGAGGGGCCTCACTTGAGCTTGTTTCCAGACCTCCGGGAAGGAGGCCATGGTAATGGAAGTATTCAGGACCTGCCTGTGCTCATTGCTAATTGTCTTGCGTCCAAGGTTGAAGATTTGGTGGGTGCTTCCTAGTATACAGAGTTCACAATGGAGATAGTGGCTAAATACTAAATCAAGTGTATGGCCAGCAATATGAGTTGAACCTACTACCATTTCTGACGGACCTACCATCCTCATGTCCGTTAGCCACAAGTTAACTTCCATATCTGTTGTGCTTTCCCCATGACATCTGAAATCACCAAGTAACAAAAAGTTGTCTGACTCTAAAATTTGAGGGGACAACATGTCTAGTAACAGGAGGCTAAAATATTAATTGGGGCCTGGAGGATGGTAAACAAAGGCCCCCCTTCCCTGTATTTTGAGAAAGAAGATCTAATTTAAACACTACCATCTACAATTCATTAGCAAGATGAGTTCAGATAATAGAAACCTTCACTTTACCCGAAAATGCAATCGCCACACCACCTCCTGCTTTATTCTCTCTATTTAGTCTTGCAAGAGAGTAATTACCAGGAACAGCAATAGTAATGTCTAGGAATTTAGGCCCTCATTACAACCCTGGTGGTCGGTGGTAAAGTGGCGGTAAAACCGCCAACAGGCCGGCAGTAAAAAAACTGGAATTATGACCATGGCGGAAACCGCCAACATAGACAACCACTTTAACACTCCGACCGCGACAGCTGTACAAACAAATAGCATGGCTGTCACCGCCAACAGACAGGCGGAAGACAATGTACCGCCCACACCATTATGACAGGCCAATCCGCCTCCTTTTCCGGGGCGGATTCAACGTAAACAAAAACACGGCGGAAACAGGACTTGGAAGGGGAAACACTCACCTCTACACAACCCACGAGGAACCAGGACGCATGGAGCCTGAACTCCAAATACTCCCTGCGATAGTCTTCCTGCTCTTCTACCAGGAGCACGACCGACGACGGCGATGACCACGGTGAGTACTGCACCTACAACACAGGGGAGGGGGGAGGGAAAAGAGAGTGACACACACACGGAACACGCAACACCCCCACCCCCACCCTCACCCACTACAACACACACACAAATCAATGCTGAAACATTACATTTACACCCCCAACCTCCCCTGGAAGAACGCAAGGACAAAAGGAATTGATTGTAACCGTTGTATTCAATAAACATCCATAAGTCCAAAATTTATATACACTATAAACAAATATGTACACCAAGAATTCAAGTCCAGATACTGCACCTATGTAGTCCGTGGACCACTGGGCCCAAAATGCATGGGCGAGGCCCACACAAGATACCCGATTGAAACGGAGAGAACAGCGGCATCAGATCGAAATAAAACAGGCACCTCAGGGGAAAGGGAAGGAGGGGCACCTCAGCCGGATGAGTGCACAACGCTAGCTCCACGAGGGGGATCCATGCCCATTGATGTATCCTGGGGAGTGCAAAGCAACAGTCTCTCAAGTCTCTCCAGTGGGTGGTTTGCCCACTGCTTTATCCTGGGGAGTGCAAAGCCACAGTCTCTCAAGTCTCTCCAGTGGGTGGGCTGCCCACTGCTTTATCCTGGGGAGTGCAAAGCTACAGTCTCCCAAGTCTTTCCAGTGGGTGGGTTGCCCACTGCTTTATCCTGGAGAGTGCAAAGCCACAGTCTGTATAGTGGATAACAGTCTCAACTGGTTCTGGAGGGGGGTTTCTGCCCAGAGTTCTTCATCCTGCCAAGGACTGAGGTAGTGGATGTATCTCTCCACTGGTTCTGGAGGGGGCTTTGTGCCCAGAGTGCTTCATCCTGCCAAGGAATGAGGTAGTAGAGGTATCTCTCCACTGGTCCTGGAGGGGGCTTTGTGCCCAGAGTGCTTCATCCTGTCAAGGACTGAGGTAGTGGATGAGATTCTCCACTGGTTCTAGAGGGGGCTTTGTGCCCAGAGTGCTTCATCCTGCCAAGGACTGAGGTAGTGGATGTATCTCTCCACTGGTTCTGGAGGGGGCTTTGTGCCCAGAGTGCTTCATCCTGCCAAGAACTGAGGTAGTGGATGGGACAGTCCACTGACGGTGGGGCAAAATGGAAGCTGCCCAGGCCCCTGGAACTGACCACCAGCCACGTACGGATGACCACTGGGGATGGCAGCCATGTCTGCGGTGGTGCCACTGGCTCAGGTTGTCACGGGTCTGCTGGCGGCGGTGCTTGCGGCAGTCATTGTTGCATCGGTGCTGGTGGCAGCCTCACTGACTGCCGTGCTGGTGGCTGGCTCACTGACTGGCGTGCTGGTGGCTAGCTCACTGACCGTGGAGCTGGCGGCGGTGTCAGTACCGGCGGTGTTGGTGGCTGGCTCACTGACCGTGGAGCTGGTGGCGGTGTCCGTGGCAGCGGTGCATGTGGCAGTGCCGGTGGCGGTCTTGTCCGCTGTGCAGGTTGGCGGCGACATTGACATTAATTCTTCAGGCCCTTCCCCACCTTGGATGGTGGCGCAGCTGTCTTGCCACTCCCCACAATTGTCTTGCCTGAGCCCTTGGTGGCAGGTGTTTTGGCCTTCTCCCTCCGAGATGTGGGCAACTTTTTCTGTTTTGGAGGTGGGGGAATGTCCTTGGCCTCGCTCCTTGGGACACTGGCAGCCCTGTTGCTTGGCGCACTCTACAGCCCGGGTATTGCTGGCACCACTGTGCCCGGTGATGTGGTGGCTGAGGTGCTGGGTTGGGACCTGGAAAAGCGGGCCCTATGGGACGGACGGGGGGGGAGGTGTAGGGAAGAGGTCAACATTTAAGAGGAAACGTTTTTTAGACACACTGGGACGGGTAGATAAAGGGGGTTTGGGAGTGGAGGAGGAGGTAGTGGTTGTAGGAGGTGTTCGTTTGCTGACTGTGGGTGGAGGTGCATGGGCTGGAGGCTGTCGTGAGGTGGATGGCTGTTGGGTGGGTGTGAGACGGGTAGAGGACACAGGGGATGTGTGAATGGTAGTGGGGGTGGTGAGTGCACATGAGCAATTTGTGGTGATGGGCGTGCTGGGGATGGAGGTAGTGGCTGAGGATGTAGTGCATGCAGGTGTGAGTGGAGACGTGACAGGGAGGGAAGAGGGAGACGTGGAGAAGGGGGACACAGTGGAGGCAGTGGATGTTGGTATTTGTGCATGGGTATGATGCTTGTGTGAGTGCTTGTGGGATGTGTGATGCTTATGTTTGCCAGAACCACCCTTGTGTGTTGAGGTGTGTGCCTGCTGGTCTGATGGTGTGCTTAGGATAGGCTGAGGTACTGGGGATTGGGTCTGGGTGGAGGAAGTTAGAGGGGGAGGCTGGACACAGGGACAATGGCTGCCATCAGTGCAAAGGCCAGAGCCTGAAATGCTCGCTGTTGGGCTGCCTTGCTAGAATGAATGCCCTCCAGGTATGGATTTGTCTGTTGCAACTGCCTCTCTACACCCTGGATGGCATTCAGAATGGTAGACTGCCCAACAGTGAGGGATCTCAGGAGGTCAATAGCCTCCTCACTGAGAGCAGCAGGGCTGACTGGGGCAGGGTCTGAGGTGCCTGGGGCGAAGGAGATGCCCACCCTCCTGGGTGAGTGGCCACGGGTCACACTCTGAGGGGCTGCTGGGAGGGTGGTGCAGGTGGGGGGGGTGGCGGCCGTACCTGTAGATGCGGTGGGCACAGAGGGGCCCGCCACCGCAAGGGAGCTCCCATCAGAGGAGGAGTCGGTGTCGCTGGTCTCAGCTCCTGTCCCCGCCGTGGAGCTCCCCTCGCCCTCTGTCCCACTGATGAATTCAGACTCCGTTGTCTGGCCCTCCAAGGCCATGTGGGATGCAGCTCCCTCCTGCTCCGGTGGCACAGCTCCTCCGCCTGATGATGCTAATGCACACAAGAACAGGGAGACCACAAAAAGGTGGGGGGAGAAGAAAGACATGATCAGTGCATACAATACCGCTACCGTCGGCAGACACTACAGAGACATCAGCCCTCTGCACTACCCCATGCACTTAGAGTTTCCTAATTAATCACAGGTACATGGGGTACATGGCCTATGCCCGATTGCTGCACACATGGAAGTCACAGGAGCCTGACTAGGTGTAGATGGCTCTTACCACTGGTGGGGATGGGGTGCCACTTAGCCTGCCTCACAAAGGGTCCTTGCCTACAAAGCTTGCCCTAGCCTAGGGGAACCCACTGCCCACCTCCCCCACCCAGACACCTCCAGTGCGCGCAGAGTCAGCTGAATGAGAGTGTACTCACCCCCTTGTGGCTGCTGTGATGCCCTCAAGCGCCCATCCAACTCCGGATATGCCACCGCCAGGATCCGGAACATCAGGGGGGTCATGGTGCGACAGGCACTCCTCCCACGCTGGGAGGCCATCCCCAGCTGGGCCTCCGCCGTCTTCTTTCTCCAGTGGCGAAGGTCCTCCCATCTTTTTCAGCAGTGGGTGCTCTGTCTGTGGTGGACCCCCAGGGTCCGGACGTCCTTGGCGATGGCACACCAAATATCCTTCTTCTGGTGGGCGCTGACCTACAGGAATAGTACAGTGGAAAATGTAAAACTTTTACTGTCCGGACCGTCACAGTCATTGTCCCACGTTCCCACCCTTGCCCTGACGCACATACACTCACCGTCCTACCATGCAGGCCTCATCTCCCGCCCGTATCTTCCATCCACACCACTCCAAACAGGCATTGCCCATACACATGCTCACAGTGTACTCACCTGTTTGTCCGGAGGACCGTAGAGTAGCATGTACCGGGGAAGGACCCCATCCACTAGTTTCTCCAACTCCTCCGATGTGAAGGCAGGAGCCCTTTCCCCAGACACATGAGCCATCGTCGCTTCCAGACTGAGGTCACAGCAGCACTTGCAGTGTAGGTCCGCTCCTGTCGAAGATCAGGTATCAAGTGAGTGAACAGAGAGAAAATAGCGGTCACATCCGCGGCGGTGCGTACCGTCACCACCGGCGTACATCGTCATTGGCTCCTGGGACCCATAGGGCCCAATGTTAACCAATGCAGAATTGTGCCGTGGTCTTCGACCGCCTAACGCGACAGTGTACAACGCCAGTGCAGTTACCACATATCCCCTTGTCCCACATTACAGGTCAGGCAGCTGCCATTTCAGGGGGCCACATGGCATCAATTTTTAATGCGTCACACATATATAGGCCTTGCATATACACAGAGACAGGCACATAGCATATTGACAAATGTGTGCAATAAAATATTTGGCTTACTACCTCAGTGTTGGCTGACTCTGTGCTCGCTGTTCTCCTCCATAGGGCACGTCCGCCGGGGCAGGTGAGGAGATGGCGGCATCCTCCGGTGTACAGACCGCTGGTGGACCTGTCGACAATGGAAGAGAGACATGTAATAGTCACCTACAGACTTGATTGTGCCACAATCCATGAACTGTGTGCCCAGATGGAGCCAGACCTGATGTCAGCTATCCGCCATTCCACGGGAATCCCCCCTCTAGTGCAGGTCCTGTCTGTACTCCATTTCCTGGCAAGTGGGTCTTTTCAAACAACAGTGGCCATTGCATCAGGGATGTCCCAGCCTATGTTCTCAAACGTGTTGTCCAGAGTGTTGTTTGCCCTGCTGAAAGACATGTGAAGCTACATTGAGTTCCCTCAGGGTGGAGGATTTGCCTACAGTGAAAGGTGACTTCTATGCCCCGGGACATATCCCCAACATCGTAGGTCCCATTGATGGGACACATAGGGCCTTGGTAAACCCCCAGGACTGAACAGGTGTACAGAAACAGGAAGAGCTACCATTCAATGAATGTTCACATGGTGTGTTTGGCCGACCAGTACATCTCCCATGTGAACGCCAAGTTTCCAGGCTCAGTGCATGACACTTACATTCTGAGGAATAGCAGCATCCCTTATGTGATGGGGCAACTCCAGAGGCACCGTGTGTGGCTAATAGGTGAGGACAAGGACCCTATCCCCTGTGAATAGTTGTCTGGGGTTGTCCCTAAGGGTTAGGTTGTGTCTAACAGTTGTCCCTCGACATTTTCAGGTGACTCTGGGTACCCCAACCTGTCATGGCTACTGACCCCAGTGAGAAATCCCAGGACAAGGGCAGAGGAACGCTACAATGAGGCACATGGGTGAACTAGAAGGATTATTGAAAAGAACCTTCAGCCTCCTGAAGGTCAGGTTCCGGTGCCTCCATGTTACAGGTGGTTCTCTGTACTACTCACCAAAGAAGGTGTGCCTGATCATCGTGGCCTGCTGTATGCTGCACAACTTGGCTTTGCAATGCCAGGTGCCTTTTCTGCAGGAGGATGGTCCAGAAGGAGGTCTTGTGGCAGCTGTGGAGCCAGTGGACAGTGAAGAAGAGGAGGCAGAAGAAGAGGACATAGACAACAGAAACAAAGTGATCCAGCAATACTTCCAGTGAGACACAGGTAAGAAGACATCACTGCCTCCTACATCTGATAAAATTGTTAGACCTATCATCTGTCTGTCACTTTCACCCAGTGTATGGACCCTGACCTGTCACTTTGCCTTTCCATTTCACAGATGTGGGTCCCACTGTGTGACCTCTGCTATGTTACCTCATGGACTAGAGCTGTATGACATAGGTATGTTGACAATGGAATGGACATTGCTATTTTCCTCAGTTATTGCAAATACATTCCTCAGTTATTGCAAATACACATTTGTGAAAGTACAGACTGACTCCAGATTGTTTTGTGATTCAAGGGTGTTTATTTAAGTGCTAAATAGTGGAGGGGATTGTAAAATGGTCAGGGGTGATGGTGGAGGAATGTCCATGGCAGAATCCAGTTATTAGTCTCACAGGTGCATTGTCCAAAGGGGCATAGGAAGTGGAGCTAGGGCAGTTTAAGGATGGACAGGGTGACAAAGTGGGACAGAAGAATGACATTCAGGGTGGTCTCATTTCTTGGCAGGGATCTTGGCATTGTTCTCTGTTTTTGTCCTGGATCTCAGGGACCGCTTGCGGGGTGGTTCTCCATCTGCAGAGGGTGGGGTGCTGGTGTCGTACTCCTGTGGCTAGCGCCAGCGGAGGTGGTGGGCAGTTCATCATCCAGGCTAGTGTCAGGGACCCCTTATTGTGCCACAGTGTCCCACCTGGTGTTCACAAGGTCCTTCAGCACCCCTACAATGGTGCCCAGGGTGGTATTGATGGACTTGAGTTCCTCCCTGATCCCCAAATACTGTTCCTCCTGCAGCCGCTGGGTCTCCTGAAACTTTGGCCAGTACTGTTGCCATCGTCTCCTGGGAATGATGGTACGCTCCTATGATGTTGGGTTCCCTGGGCCTGTCCTCCCCCTGTCGCACAGCAGACTTCCCAGTTCCCCGGTTTTCCTGTGCCTCTGTCCCCTGAACTGTGTGCCCACTGCCACTTCCCCCAGGTCCCTGCTGTTCTTGGGTTTGTGGGTTTGCCTGGGTTCACAGTAGTGGTGGACATACTGCTGCTGGACGTGTCCTGGGGACAGAGGTATGGGCCCGCTGGGTGTGTGCTATGCTAGTGTTTCCTGAGGGGGGAGGCTGTGTGGTGGCCTGTGACTGTGTCAGGGGAACTGACTGCCCAAGGTCCCAGATGGGCCGGGCTGGTCATCTAGATCCAGTTGGACAGAGCTGCTGTCATCACTGTGGGCCTCTTCTGTGGGAGGGGGTGGACATGTCTGGAACCTCCTGCCCGGTGACGTTGGGTAGGGGTCCTGCAGGGGTGGAAAGGCATGATTATTGCATCTGTGCGTGCCATGGTGTGCAATGGGTGGGTGACCCTGTACCCCAGTTCTTACATTCATGTGTAGAACTTGTGTGATAATTGTTTTGGGGTCTGTGTGAGTATGTGTAGTGGACATGCTTTAGTGATGGGTGTCCATGCTTTGGTGTTGCATGCAGGGCTTGGTGTTGGGATGGGTGGTTTGTGATAGTAGGACATATGTGAGGAGTTGGAGTGATGGGGGTGAGGGCGAGGGTGGGGGTATGTGTTGGCATGCAGGTAGGGTGGGGGATATGGTAGTTAAAGATTTGATTTACCAGAGTCCATTCCTCCTGCTGCTCCTGCAAGGCCCTCAGGATGCAGTATAGCCAAGACCTGCTCCTCCCATGTTGTTAGTTGTGGGGGAGGAGGTGGGGGTCCACCGCCAGTCCTCTGCACTGCAATGTGGTGTCTTGAGACCACGGAACGCACCTTCCCCTGTAGGTCGTTCCACCGCTTCCTGATGTCATCCCTTGTTCTTGGATACTGTCCCACTGCGTTGACCCTGTCCACGATTCTGTGCCATAGCTCCATCTTCCTAGCTATGGAGGTGTGCTGCACCTGTGATCCGAATAGCTGTGGCTCTACCCGTATGATTTCCTCCACCATGACCCTGAGCTCCTCCTCAGAAAACCTGGGGTGTGTATTTTGGGCGTGGCAGTGTGTACCGCCAATGGTTTACCGCGGTTGAAAGACCGCTGCGTGGATTCATGGGTCGTGATAGTGTGGGCGTATTCTTGTTGGCGTGACGGTGGAGGTTTTGTTATCACCAGTGTATCACTGACCTTTGGTGTGGCGTACTTGTGAGGATGTCTGGATTTTGGCGGATTCCGAGCTGTGGGTCGTAATAGCTGTAGCGGATTTCCGCGGCGGTGTGTTGGCAGTCTTCTGAATGGCAGTAAGTGAGATTTACCGCCAATGTTGTAATGAGGGCCTTAGTGTCTAAACAATCCCAGAGCTCTGTGGCATGTTTAGGAATAGACCTGGCATTACAATACATACTCCTAAGAGGGGTCACCTGATTCTTAGGCTATGACACTGGTCAATACCATTTCCTGTCTTGTGACCATCTATGAAGGATTTGGCCTCCCCCTGTAGGTTGAATGATTCTACTGTTATCTAAAGTTGCCCCAAAGGAAAGTTTACATAAAGTACAGAAAAAGGAGCCCATTAATGTGTCCAGAGTATACTTTTTGCCCCCAGTAGACTTATAATTGTTGTGACCTTCTTTCCCTCTGAGGGAGCACAGTTCCTCCCCACATATCTTAATCTTACATCTTCTGGAGTAAAAGAGGCAGCGGCCCTGGTGAATGACAGCTGTTGGCAAATAATAGGCTTTCCTTTGGCACACTGCGCTCATCCCCTGCACTTCAGCGCTTTCTGCTTCCTTAAATATGGTGCCCTGAGTACATTCCATACACTAGAGCACCCACCTCACCAAGATGACGACCGCAAATGTCCCAAAATGGTAGTGGCTATTGTACAAAACGCTCTTTCCGCTAAAGGGTAACAACCAGGGCAGACCGGAGAGCTTAGGAAGTGTACAGTGTTAACAACCAGCATAGGCAATATGCCATGTAGTAATATAGTAAAAAACAAAGAGAATGGTTTTCACCGCCTAACTTTCACAACATCGAAGACTCAAGTTAAAATAGTGTCATATAGATCAAAGAATAAAGTGCAACGTAAACCAATGCCAAATTCACCCTGCACCATTATCTGAGTGTTTGCAATTCCTGCTTCCTTAAATATGGTGCCCCAAGTACATTCCAGCCACTGAAGCACCTACTTCACCAAGATGGCAACCATAAATGTCCCAAAATGGCAGTGGTTTTTGTCCAAAACAATCTCTCCGCCAAACGGTAACAACCGGGGCAGACCGGAGAGCTCGTGAAGAGTACAGTGTTAAAAACCTGTGTACAAACTATGCCCCGTAGGAGCGCAGTAAAAAACACAAAGAAAGTTTTTTAGCCACCTAATTTTCACAAATGTTCTTTCCAAATAAATAAAAAGCCACAAGACTCAAGTTAAAAAGGTGTCACATAGATCAAAAGAAATGAATTCCCATGTAACCCAATGTCAATTTCACCCTGCACCCCCGGCTGTGCATTAGCGCTTCCTTAAATATGGTGTGCTTAAGTACATTCCGGTCACTATCGTGCCCACTTAATCAACATGGCAACCACAAAGGTCCCAAAATGGTAGTAGTTACTGTTCAAAATGCTCTCTTCGCCAAAGGGTAATAACCGGAGCAGACCAGTCATAGAAATGTCATAGGGATCGTTAGGTAGAAGGCAACTGAACAAGGTAGGAGGGGCATACAGATCACTCTTACCACCACTTGTCACGTCATACTCGCTGTGTAACTATTGCACTTCAGTCAATACACTGCAGAAAACAGTGGACATGACATGCACCATATTTTGAGTGAGTACCCAGTACACAAAACCGTAAGATCCTCAGTCTATCTAGAAGTGTACTTCAAGGCTCTCTTGGGTATCTAATTTTCAGAAATGTGCAGGTTTGGTAGGTTTCCCTAGGTGGGGCTGAGCTAGAGTCCAAATCCACAGCTACCCAATTGCAAATAAAGGGTCAGTTTTTTTGTGGAAAGAGGTGACATGCTCACATTATATTTTGGCGACTTTCCTGTTGCAGGGCTAAGGCCTATTCACACAAGTGAGACACAATTTTTATCTGGAGACTTAGAGGAATGGGAGACATGTTGCACTACAGAATAGTAGAATGTTTGTTATTAACAACAGGATTTCTTTGCATTGGTGCCTTCCAAATGTAAGTCTGTGTGGAAGAAAGAAAACATTTTCTAAAATGTTCTCTGAATCACATACTGATATGGGTCCCCACAAGTTCAGAGACGTACAAACAACCACTGCTCCTCAACTCAGCATCTAGTGTACATTTCAGAAATACATAGGTTTCCTTCTTACCCCTTTTCACTCTTTATATTTTACCATACAATTGTACTATACTCAGTACACAATGAAAACCCATTGTAAGGTGCAGCTCAGTTGCTGGCTCTGTGTACCTCAGGTACTTGGAAAATGTACAAACCCTATATATCCCTGAAAACACATACACACTAAATGAGCTTGAATAAATGCTTGCAAAGGAAAAGTCCACACTTGAATGACTGAGACCACAGCAGTTTTGTTTGGTGAAACTTATGTTGCAGGTGTTTTTGGTACAGTAATGAGTTAACTTCAGGTGATTCAAGGGCAGCCAGTGATGATGTGGCCTAAGGTGACTAACTGCCTGATTAGCCAATGAGGACCAGGAATACACACATCTGATGCTGAACCTTCCGTGGTTCACCCCACATTTGGAGCCCATAGTCCAGTTAAAGGGACTCATGCACAGAGACAGAGCGTTATCAGGAAAGCCCATGTGGGACTTCATGCCAATACCATAGAAGCCCTTATGGCTCGGCCCTGGGATGAAAGTGACAGCACCTTTTCCCTTGCCTTGTAATGCTCCAACTCTGTGCATAACCTCTTTCCCTGGACTATAGTGTCAAGATGTGGGGTGAACCACCAAAGGTTCAGCACCAGATGTGTGCATTCCTGATCCTCATTGGCCAATCAGGGTGGCAGCCAGCTGAGGTCACACCATCACTTGCTACCATTATGGAGTGGGTATGACCATAGTTATATTTAAATCCTCATAGCCATGCTCTAACACTACACAAAGCAGTTAAGGAGCAGAGGCAGAAACGACACTCAGCTTGGTCAATATAATCTTGGAGGAAGCTGTGGTCACTAATATCTTAAGAAGATATAGGCCCTCATTACAACCCTGGCGGTCAGTGTTAGAGCAGCGGTAAGACCACCAACAGGCCAGCGGTAAAGAAAAAGAAATCACGACCATGGCGGAAACCACCAACACAGACAGCCAACAAACAGGAGGAACACAATGTACCGCCCACTGTATTACAAGGCACCAATCCACCACCTTTTCCGGGGCGGTACCAACGCCATCAAATGCACGGCGGAAACAGTCTCGACACCCTACTAGGAACCAGGACGCCATGGAGCCCGAGTTACAGGTGCTACCTATGTTGGTTTACCTCCTCTTCTACCAGGAGCAGCAAAGACGGCGGCGACAACCACGGTGAGTACTGCACCTAGCACACAGGCGAGGGGGGAGGAAAAAGAGAGTGACACACACACGCAACATGCAACACCCCCACCCTCACCCACAACACCATACACACAAATACATGCAGCAACATTACATATACACCCGTAACCCTCTGGAAGAACGCAAGGACAAAAGGAAATGATTGTACTAAGTGTAATCATCGAAAAGTCAGATATGGAAACAGGTCTGTAACTGATCATTATATACAAATATGTACAGCAACTACACAAGTCCAGATAGTGTTCCAATCATTGTCTATGGACCAGTGGTCCCAAAATGCATGGGAGAAGCCCACACATGATACCTGACTCTAAACGGTGGGAACACTGCTGGGGCATCAGGTCAAAAATAAACAGGCACCTCAGGGGGAAGGGGAGGGGGGGGCACCTCAGCCGGATGAAGGGACGATGCCACAGCTCCACGAGGGGGCTCCATGCCCACTGTTTGATCCTGGGGAGTACAAAGCCACAGTCTCCCAAGTCTCTCAAGTGGGTGGTGTTAGAAATGGGGTTATAGGTTGGCAGTCAGGTTGCCCTCTGTCCAAGCAAGAACCCTCACTCTAGTCAGGGTAAGTCACACACAATCCAAAATCAGCCTGTGCTCACCCTCCGGTAGCTTGGCACGAGCAGTCAGGCTTAACTTAGAAGGCAATGTGTAAAGCATTTGTGCAATAAATCATACAACACCATAGCATAACACCACAAAAATACACCACACAGTGTTTAGAAAAATATATAATATTTATCTGGGTATCTTCAGGTCAAAACGATCAAAGTTGCAATATGAATTTGTAAAGATATCACTGAAAAGTGATATAAAGCGTCTTAAGTCTTTAGAAAGTAAACAGAGTCTCTTTCAAACACAAAGTACCTGGTTTCTGGTGGAAAATCTCCTCAGAGGGCCACAAAGGAAGAGGTGCGTGGAAAAAGGGTGTGTGCGTCGATTTCTCCCCAGCATACACGGACTTGCGTCGTTATTTTCCACGCGGGGAAGTCGGCGTCGTTTTCCGGCGCGCGGACAGTCTCTTTCTGTGGATCGCGGGGATTACCAGATGTTCCGGGTCTGTGCGTGGATTTTCCTGCTTGTTCTCCGGCTGCGCGTCGGTCTGCGGGGCTGTGCGTCGAAATTACGATCTCACGGCAGGCGTCGCGTCGATTTCTCCTCTAGACTTCGATCTGCGGGGCTGCGCGTTGAAATTACGATCTCACGGCAGGCGTCGCGTCGATTTCTCCTCTAGAGGTCGGGCGGCGTTGTCCTTGCGAGGCCGTGCGTCGGATCTTCGATCGTCCCAAGAGCATCGCGTCGATCAGCGTCGGAGTGCGGCGTTTTTCTCGCCGCGAAACAAGCTGTGCGTCGAAATTTTCGGCGCACGGAGCGTCCAAGTAAAAGAGAGAAGTCTTTTTGGTCCTGAGACTTCAAGGAACAGGAGGCAAGCTCTATCCAAGCCCTTGGAGAGCACTTTCACAGCCAGACAAGAGTTCAGCAAAGCAGCAGGGCAACAGCAAGGCAGCAGTCCTTTGTAGAAAGCAGACAGGTGAGTCCTTTGAGCAGCCAGGCAGTTCTTCTTGGTAGGATGTAGTTTCTGGTTCAGGTTTCTTCTCCAGCAAGTGTCTGATGAGGTAGGGCAGAGGCCCTGTTTTATACTAAGTTGTGCCTTTGAAGTGGGGGTGACTTCAAAGAGTCTCTAAGAAATGCACCAAGCCCCCTTTCAGTTCAATCCTGTCTGCCAGAGTCCCAGTAGGGGGTGTGGCAGTCCTTTGTGTGAGGGCAGGCCCTCCACCCTCCCAGCCCAGGAAGACCCATTCAAAATGCAGATGTATGCAAGTGAGGCTGAGTACCCTGTGTTTGGGGTGTGTCTGAGTGAATGCACAAGGAGCTGTCAACTAAACCTAGCCAGACGTGGATTGAAGGGCACAACAAGATTTTAGTGCAAAGAAATGCTCACTTTCTAAAAGTGGCATTTCTAGAATAGCAATATTAAATCCGACTTCACCAGTCAGCAGGATTCTGTATTACCATTCTGGCCATACTAAATATGACCTTCCTGCTCCTTTCAGATCAGCAGTTGCCACTTCAACAGTGTATGAGGGAAGCCCCAATGTTAGCCTATGAAAGGAGCAGGCCTCACAGTAGTGTAAAAACGAATTTAGGAGTTTTACACTACTAGGACATATAACTACACAGGTACATGTCCTGCCTTTTACCTACACAGCACCCTGCTCTAGGGGTTACCTAGGGCACACATTAGGGATGACTTATATGTAGTAAAAGGGGAGTTCTAGGCTTGGCAAGTACTTTTAAATGCCAAGTCGAAGTGGCAATGAAACTGCACACACAGGCCTTGCAATGGCAGGCCTGAGACAGGGTTAAGGGGCTACTGAGGTGGGTGGCACAACCAGGGCTGCAGGCCCACTAGTAGCATTTAATCTACCTGCCCTAGGCACATGTAGTGCCCTCTACCAGGGACTTACAAGTAAATTAAATAGTCAATCATGGATAAACCAATCAGTAGTACAATTTACACAGAGAGCATATGCACTTTAGCACTGGTTAGCAGTGGTAAAGTGCCCAGAGGTCAAAAGCCAACAACAACAGGTCAGAAAAAATAGGAGGAAGGAGGCAAAAAGTTTGGGGATGTTCCCGTCAAAAAGCCAGGTCCAACATGACCCCCTACCAGCCTAAAGCCAGGGGAGAACAATCACTATCCTGATGTACCTCCCTGTTTGAGGCGACAGAACAAGGACCCAGGCCCACAACAGCAGGGGCATGCTCCAGTTCTTCGCCTTCCTGACTCCAATTGGTTCACTCTGTCCATACTCTCAGGGCCCATTAAGCCAACCCATGGGGAACCTTTCTCCTTACCTGCGGATCCCATCTGTGCAGCACCTAACCTTACTTTGCTCACAGATGTATCCCAGGAGCAGGATAGTACCACCATGACCAACACAGTGGTGTTGCCCACTCTACCCCCGGGGTGTGACACTTGTCCCCTCCCCAGGGATAACTCTGTCCACCCGGACAGCAAGCCACAGTGATTACTGACAGCTGTCAGGGATGAGAGCCAGGCCCCAGGCCTCTCAAAGCTCTCCCACCACTGTGGCTGTGGAGAGTGGGGGGCGGTAGCCCCAGGTGCTGGGCACCCTTTAACAACTCTCCCTTCCACCAGGTCAGGGATGACAGCCTGAACCTGGTCCTCCCCTCGGGGGCTCTGTACCCTCCCTCCTGGAGCGGTACCCCCAGAGTCCAACATGGTCAGGGTGCTTACAGAAGTCGCCCTGTACCATTCCTCCACCAGTGCAGGGCTGTTAACTTGCAACTGGCCCTCCAACCTGGGGCCTGTACCTTCAGGTTGGACTAGGGCCCGGGGTGAGGCTTCCCACCCCCTGCCCTCCCTTCTGGGGTCCAGCACCCTCCAACTAGGAGTGGCCTCCTCAGAAGACAACATGGTAGGGGCACTGTTATCAGTAGCCCCTCCCTCCAGGTCCGGGGGGACACCCTGAACCTGGTCTTCCAGCCCAGGGTCTGTACCCTCAGACTGGATCACTGCCTGGCAAACCAGGACTTCCTGGGAGGCACACCTACCCCCCACCAGGTCAGAGTTTAACCTCTGCACCTGACCATTCAACTCAGAGTCACCACCCTGAAGTTGAACCATTGCCTGGCACGCCAGGACTTCCTGGAGGGCACACTGACCCTCCACCAGGTCAGAGTTTAACCTCTGAACTTGGCCATTCAACTCAGAGTCACCACCCTGAAGTTGAACAATTGCCTGGCACGCCAGGACTTCCTGGAGGGCACACTGACCCTTCACCAGGTCAGAGTTTAACCTCTGAACTGGGCCATTCAACTCAGAGTCACCACCCTGAAGTTGAACAATTGCCTGGCGCACCAGGACTTCCTGGGAGGCACACCTACCTCCCACCAGGTCAGAGTTTAACCTCTGAGCCTGGTTCCCCAACCCAGGGTCACCACCCTGAGGTTGGGCAATTGCCTGGCACGCCAGGACTTTCTGGGGGGCACACCTACCCCCCACCAGGTCAGAGTTTAACCTCTGAGCTTGGTTCCCCAACCCAGGGTCACCACCCTGAGGTTGGGCAATTGCCTGGCATGCCAGGACTTGCTGGGGGGCACACCTACCCCCCACCAGGTCAGAGTTTAACCTCTGAACCTGGTCATCCAACCCAGAGTCAACACCCTGAGGTTGGACAATTGCCTGGCACAGCAGGACTTCTGGGGTGGCACATCTACCCCCCACCAGGTCAGAGGTTAACCTCTGAACCTGGTTCTCCAACCCAGGGTCACCACCCTGAGGTTGAACAATTGCCTGGCACGCCAGGACTTTCTGGGGGGCACACCTACCCCCCACCAGGTCAGAGTTTAACCTCTGAACCCGGTTATCCAACCCAGAGTCAGCACTCTGAGGTTGGACCACTGCCTGGTACACCAGGACTTCCTGGGGGGCACACCTACCTCCCAACAGGTCAGAGTGTATCCCCTGAACCTGGTTAGCCAACCCAGAGTCACCACCCTGAGGTTGAACCATTGCCTGGCAGGCCAGGACTTCCAGGGAGGCACACCTACCTCCCACCAGGTCAGAGTTTAACCTCTGAGCCTGGTTCCCCAACCCAGGGTCACCACCCTGAGGTTGGGCAATTGCCTGGCACGCCAGGACTTTCTGGGGGGCACACCTACCCCCCATCAGGTCAGAGTTTAACCTCTGAATCTGGTCATCCAACCCAGAGTCAACACCCTGAGGTTGGACAATTGCCTGGCACAGCAGGACTTCTTGGGAGGCACATCTACCTCCCACCAGGTCAGAGTTTAACCTCTGAACCTGGGTATCCAACCCAGAGTCACCACCCTGAGGTTGAATCTTTGCCTGGCATGCCAGGACTCCCTGGGGGGCACTCTCACCCCCACAAGGGACACACCGTCCCCAAGGGCCACACAAGAGTCTGGTTGGCGCAGGTCTCCCGACCTCTGCCCATCCGGCAGAGTCTGGGTTTCCCCCAAACCAGAAACGGTTTCACCTGGGTCATACCTGGGGGGCTCTGCTCTCAGAGCTGTCCCCTGACTCTCAAGGTCCTCCACTGGGGTCTGCAACCCCCTCTCAACCCTATGTCTGGACTTCTGCACCCCCTCACTAGGAGGGGTACAGCCAGACACCAGAACTGTTGGGATGCTGGCTACAGTCACCCCCCCAAGTTCTTCTGACACTGCGGGGCTTCCCTCAAAAGGTGGCCCTATGGTACAGGCTAGGCTTCCCTCCTGGTGTTCCCTCATGGAACCCTCTAGGACCTGGGACCTACCTGGGATACTACAATCCTTTCCCACCACACTCGGTTGGGAACCACCTAGACCACTCTCTTCAGGAGCACCCCCAAATGCCTCTTCAGACTCTCTGGTACTCACCCAGAAGTCTGCCTCCATTGTAAGTTCCCTGGGGTCAGAGAACTCACACTCCACCTGGTGTTGGCGTAGCTCTGGAAAATAAGGACCAGACATATGCTCTCCAGCAATTACATCACTCTGCCCTTCACATGTATTAACCACAGTACCCTTCACCCAACCACCCAGTAACTCAACCTTGGAAAAGCACTCTACTTCACCCTCCTGAGACTGGTGAGACAGTATCTGTCTGTCCCTGACACTCAACCCATACTCTTCTGGGATGTCTCTACACTCTATATCCAGGACGTCCACCAGGGGGGAACCCTTTTCTCTGTCACTCTCTGCTAGAGTCAGTAAAGTGTCCCTCCCCCCAGTAGGAATATGACTCCCTGTGCCAGTTCCCCAATCCTTCTCAGGGACCCTGTGCATAACGGGAACTACCTCATACCCTTGAACTGCCTGGGGTGTGTCAACTCCCGTCTTCAAGTTGGGCACCAAATCTCTGGGCTTGTGCCCTTCTTCAGTAGTACTAGATGCAAGATTTTTGCTGCCACCATCTGAACTGGACTCAGCCCTTCCGGCCTCCAGTTTCAGCTCTTTACAGCTCAGCTCTTGAGCTGCAATCTTTTCTTCTTCCAGGGCTAAGAGTCTTTTTGCCTCAACCTCTGCAAGATACTCCTCTAATTGTTGCTCCTGTCGCCTTTGACCTCGGAGCCATTCATCTATTTCTGGGTCACTGTCCAACTCTGAGTAGTCTTCCTCCTCATCTGAGTAGTCTTCCTCCTCATGTGCGTAGTCCTCCTCCTCATCTGAGGGGTACTTAGTCATTTGGTTTCTTGCTGCCTCTCTCTCTGCCCATCTTTTCTCCCCCCAGACTATGTAGTGATGGAGCATCTCCGCCTTAGTAGATCTCCTTGCTACAGGAAGGCCCCATTTTCTGCAAAGCTCTCTTAGGTCAGCCTTAGTGAGGTGGTCAGTACGAACAAAGAATGAGTAGGTAAGCAATCCCATTCTGATAAGATCTTATCAGCAAAAACCAAAATCCAAAGTCCAAAATATCAATAGTATATCCAGGAGGACATCAGAGAACCAAAAGCCAAAAAAAAGATGAAAAATCAAGTTGACCTTCAACTGTGGGTAGGTAGTGAAATACTTAGCTACTGTATGTCACTGCACAAATACAAGTCCTATCCTCACCGCTGATCACCAATGTTAGAAATGGGGTTTTTGGTTGGCAGTCAGGTTGCCCTCTGTCCAAGCAAGAACCCTCACTCTAGTCAGGGTAAGTCACACACAATCCAAAATCAGCCTGTGCTCACCCTCCGGTAGCTTGGCACGAGCAGTCAGGCTTAACTTAGAAGGCAATGTGTAAAGCATTTGCGCAATAAATCATACAACACCATAGCATAACACCACAAAAATACACCACACAGTGTTTAGAAAAATATATAATATTTATCTGGGTATCTTCAGGTCAAAACGATCAAAGTTGCAATATGAATTTGTAAAGATATCACTGAAAAGTGATATAAAGCGTCTTAAGTCTTTAGAAAGTAAACAGAGTCTCTTTCAAACACAAAGTACCTGGTTTCTGGTGGAAAATCTCCTCAGAGGGCCACAAAGGAAGAGGTGCGTGGAAAAAGGGTGTGTGCGTCGATTTCTCCCCAGCACACACGGACTTGCGTCGTTATTTTCCACGCGGGGAAGTCGGCGTCGTTTTCCGGCGCGCGGACAGTCTCTTTCTGTGGATCGCGGGGATTACCAGATGTCCCAGGTCTGTGCGTGGATTTTCCTGCTTGTTCTCCGGCTGCGCGTCGGTCTGCGGGGCTGTGCGTCGAAATTACGATCTCACGGCAGGCGTCGCGTCGATTTCTCCTCTAGACTTCGATCTGCGGGGCTGCGCGTTGAAATTACGATCTCACGGCAGGCGTCGCGTCGATTTCTCCTCTAGAGGTCGGGCGGCGTTGTCCTTGCGAGGCCGTGCGTCGGATCTTCGATCGTCCCAAGAGCGTCGCGTCGTTCAGCGTCGGAGTGCAGCGTTTTTCTCGCCGCGAAACAAGCTGTGCGTCGAAATTTTCGGCGCAGGGAGCGTCCAAGTAAAAAAGAGAAGTCTTTTTGGTCCTGAGACTTCAAGGAACAGGAGGCAAGCTCTATCCAAGCCCTTGGAGAGCACTTTCACAGCCAGACAAGAGTTCAGCAAGGCAGGAGGGCAACAGCAAGGCAGCAGTCCTTTGTAGAAAGCAGACAGGTGAGTCCTTTGAGCAGCCAGGCAGTTCTTCTTGGTAGGATGTAGTTTCTGGTTCAGGTTTCTTCTCCAGCAAGTGTCTGATGAGGTAGGGCAGAGGCCCTGTTTTATACTAAGTTGTGCCTTTGAAGTGGGGGTGACTTCAAAGAGTCTCTAAGAAATGCACCAAGCCCCCTTTCAGTTCAATCCTGTCTGCCAGAGTCCCAGTAGGGGGTGTGGCAGTCCTTTGTGTGAGGGCAGGCCCTCCACCCTCCCAGCCCAGGAAGACCCATTCAAAATGCAGATGTATGCAAGTGAGGCTGAGTACCCTGTGTTTGGGGTGTGTCTGAGTGAATGCACAAGGAGCTGTCAACTAAACCTAGCCAGACGTGGATTGAAGGGCACAACAAGATTTTAGTGCAAAGAAATGCTCACTTTCTAAAAGTGGCATTTCTAGAATAGCAATATTAAATCCGACTTCACCAGTCAGCAGGATTTTGTATTACCATTCTGGCCATACTAAATATGACCTTCCTGCTCCTTTCAGATCAGCAGCTGCCACTTCAACAGTGTATGAGGGCAGCCCCAATGTTAGCCTATGAAAGGAGCAGGCCTCACAGTAGTGTAAAAACTAATTTAGGAGTTTTACACTACCAGGACATATAACTACACAGGTACATGTCCTGCCTTTTACCTACACAGCACCCTGCTCTAGGGGTTACCTAGGGCACACATTAGGGATGACTTATATGTAGTAAAAGGGGAGTTCTAGGCTTGGCAAGTACTTTTAAATGCCAAGTCGAAGTGGCTGTGAAACTGCACACACAGGCCTTGCAATGGCAGGCCTGAGACAGGGTTAAGGGGCTACTGAGGTAGGTGGCACAACCAGGGCTGCAGGCCCACTAGTAGCATTTAATCTACCTGCCCTAGGCACATGTAGTGCCCTCTACCAGGGACTTACAAGTAAATTAAATAGTCAATCATGGATAAACCAATCAGTAGTACAATTTACACAGAGAGCATATGCACTCTAGCACTGGTTAGCAGTGGTAAAGTGCCCAGAGGTCAAAAGCCAACAACAACAGGTCAGAAAAAATAGGAGGAAGGAGGCAAAAAGTTTGGGGATGTCCCCGTCAAAAAGCCAGGTCCAACAGGTGGGTTGCCCACTGCTTTATCCTAGGGAGTGCAAAGCCACAGTCTCTCAAGTGGGTGGGTTGCCAACTGCCTTATCCTGAGGAGTGCAAAGCCACAGTCTCTCAAGTCTCTCAAGTGGGTTGGTTGCCCACTGCTTTATCCTGGGGAGTGCAAAGCCACAGTCTCTCAAGTCTCTCAAGTGGGTGGGTTGCCCACTGCTTTATCCTGGGGAGTGCAAAGCCACAGTCTCTCAAGTCTCTCAAGTGGGTGGGTTGCCCACTGTCTTATCCTGGGGAGTGCAAAGCCACAGTCTCTCAAGTGGGTGGGTTGCCCATTGCTTTACCCTGGGGAGTGCAAAGCCACAGTCTCTCAAGTCTCTCAAGTGGGTGGGTTGCCCACTGCCTTATCCTGGGGAGTGCAAAGCCACAGTCTCTCAAGTCTCTCAAGTAGGTGGTTTGCCCACTGCTTTAGCCTGGGGAGTGCAACGCCACAGTCTCTCAAGTCTCTCAAGTGGGTGGTTTGCCCACTGTTTTATCCTGGGGAGCGCAAAGCCACAGTCTCTCAAGTCTCTCAAGTGGGTGGTTTGCCCACTGCTTTATCCTGAGGAGTGCAAAGCCACAGTCTCTCAAGTGGGTGGTTTGTCCACTGCCTTATCCTGGGGAGTGCAAAGCCACAGTCTCTCAAGTCTCTCAAGGGGGTGGGTTGCCCACTGCTTTATCATGGGGAGTGCAAAGCCACAGTCTCTCACGTCTCTCAAGTGGGTGGTTTGCCCACTGCTTTATCCTGGGGAGTGTAAACCCACAGTCTCTCAAGTGGGTGGGTTGCCCACTGCTTTATCCTGGGGAGTGCGAAGCCACAGTCTCTCAAGTCTCTCAAGTGGGTGGGTTGCCCACTGCTTTATCATGGGGAGTGCAAAGCCACAGTCTCTCAAGTGTGTGACATGTTCCACTGGTTCTGGAGGGGGCTTAGTGCCCAGAGTGCTTCATCCTGGCAAGGACTGGGGTAGTGGATGCTGTTCTCCACTGGTTCTGGAGGGGGCATGGTGCCCAGAGTGTTTCATCCTGCCAAGGACTGGGATAGTAGATGCTGTTCTCCACTGGTTCTGGAGGTGGCTTTGTGCCCAGAGTGCTGCACATGCTGTGTGGCAGGTCCCATTCCCTCACCTGTGTGTGTATGCCACGAGATTGCCTGGGAACAGGTAGCATGATACTCCATGGAGTCAGAGACACACTCCACCCTGCTGCAACTTTGCCTGCCAACTGCTGGTACTAGCAGTGCTGGTTGTGGTGCCTCATGTACGCTGTGCAGGGTCCAGGACATCTCCTGCAGCCTCTGATGGCTGACCACTGGGAATGTTGTCTATGTCAGCTATGGTGGCACTGTCTGTGCACGTCGCGGGGCTGGTGGCGGTGGTTGCGGCGGTGTCTGTGGCGGAGATGCTGCCGGTGGTGCATGTGTCAACACCTGTGGAGGGAGACAGCAGGACGTCTCCTGCAGCCTCAGACGGCTGCCCACTGGGGATGATTCTGGGGACTGTTGCTGAGGCAGCAGATGTGCAGGTGGCGGTGTCCACCGCCATACAGGTTGCTGCTCTGTTTACCAGAAAGGGTGACATCAGTCCCTCAGCCGGAGGCTCCTTGCCCTGTGCTGACTTCCCTTTAGCTTTGTGTCCCTTCCCCACCTTGGAAGTCGCTACTGGGACCTTGCCACTGTCCCCATTTGGCCTGGAGGAGGCCTTGCTGGGTGGTTGGTGCAGCTTTTCCCTACAGGATGTGGGCCCCTTCTTCACCTTGGCAGGTGGCGGAATGGGCTGATCGTTGGCCTCGCTAGGTGGCACACTGGAAGCCCTGATGGGTGCCTCTCGCGATGTTGCAGGACTTGCAGGGACCACAGTGCTGGAGGATTTGGTGGTTGAGGGGCTGGGCTGAGATCTGGACATCCTGGCCCTAGGGAAAGGACGGGGAGAGGTGTAGGGAAAAGGTCAATATTAGCCAGGAAAAGTTTTTTAGACACACTGGGAAGGGAAGATGGAGGGGGTTTGGGGGTGGAGGAAGAGGTAGTGGTTGTAGGAGGTGTACTTCTGCTGAATTTGGGTGAAGGTGCATGGGCTGGAGGCTATTGTGAGGTGGATGGCTGTTGAGTGTGTGTGTGCCTGCATTTGTGTACTTTGGGAAGAGGGCTCACAGACACACTGGGAGAGGACACAGGGGACGTGTGCATGGTAGTGGGGGTGGTGATTGCACATGAGCGGTGTGTGGTGATGGGCGTGCTGGTGATGGGGGTAGTGGCTGATGATGTAGTGCATGCAGGTGTTAGTGGAGACAAGACTGGAAGGGAGGAGGAGGACATGGAAGAGGGGGACACAGTGGAGGCAGAGGATGTTGGTGTATCTGCATGGGAATGGTGCTTGTGTGAGTGCCTGTGGGATGTGTGGTGCTTATGTTTGCCATGTACACTCTTGTGTGTTGATGAGTGTGCATGCTGGTCTGATGGTGTGCTTGGGATAGGCTGAGGTAGAGGGGATTGGGTCTGTTTAGTGGAAGTTGGAGGGGGGAGGCTGGGCACAGGGACAATGGCTGCCATCAGTGCTGAGGCCAGAGCCTAAAATGCTCTCTGTTGGGCTGCCACACCAGAATGAATGCCCTCTAGGTATGCATTTGTTTGCTGCAAATGCCTCTCTGCACCCTGGATGGCATTCAAAATGGTTGATTGCCCAACAGTGAGGGATCTCAGGAGGTCAATAGGAGGGCAGCAGGACTGACTGGGGCAGGGCCTGAGGTGCCTGGGGCGAAGGAGATGCCCACCCTCCTGCGTGAGCGGGCACGGGAAACATGCTGAGCGGCTGCTGGGAGGGCGGTGCTGGTAGGGGGGATGGCGGCTGTACCTGTTGATGCAGAGGGCACAGAGGTGCCCGCCACTGCAAGGAAGCTCCCATCAGAGGAGGAGTCGCTGTCGCTGGTGTCTGCTCCTGTCCCTGTCGTGGAGCTCTATATACTAGCCCATGCACTAACAGTTCAGGGAAAAAGCACATGCCCATGGGGGATTCTGCCTAGACCCATTTGATGCATAGCTGGAACCCACCGGAGCCTGACTAGGTATAGAGGGCCACTACCACTTTTGGGGTTGGAGTGGCACTGAGCCTGCAAAACAATGGATCTACCTTGGGGCATCTGCCCTTGCCTAGGGGAACCCACAGCCCACTTCCCCCACCCAGGAACCTCATTAAGCGTGCAGAGTCAGCTGAATGAGAGTGTACTCACCCCTTTGTGGCTGCTGTTATGCCCTCAAGCGCCCATCCAACTCAGGATATGCCACCGCCAGGATCCTGTACATCAGGGGGCTCATGGTGCAACAGGCACCCCTTCCATGTTGGGAGGCCATCCCCAGCTGGGCCTCCGCCCTCTTTTTGGTCCAGCGGCGCAGGTCCTCCCATCTTTTCCGGCAGTGGGTGCTCCGTCTATGGTAGACCCCCAGGGCCCTCACTTCTGTGGCGATGGCATGCCAAATCCCCTTCTTCTGGTGGGCGCTGACCTAGAGGAATAGTGAAGTAAAAATGGATGTTACTCCCCCGTCCGGTTCTTCTTACTCATTGGCCACAAACCTCCCACCCTGGCCCAGAAAAACATACACTCACCATCCTCACATGCTGGCCTCTGCCCCCGTCTCTTCCATCCACGACTCTCCATACATTCATGGGCCATGCATCATGCTCACAGTGTTCTCACCTGTTTGTCTGGAGGACAGTAGAGTAGCATGTACTGGGGGAGGACCCCATCCACCAGTTTCTCCAACTCCTCCACAGTGAAGGCAGGGGCCTTTCCCCAGACACTGTAGCTATTGTCGCTTCCAGGCTCATGTCACAGCAGCACTTGTAATGTAGGTCCTCTCCTGTTGAAGGTCAGGTATCAAGTGAGTGAACAGATAGAAATGGCGGTCACGTCCATGGCGGTGCGTACCGTCACCGCTGGCGTACATCGTCATTGGCTCCTGGAACCCATAGGGCCCAATGATAACCAATGCTGAATTGAGCCGCGGTCTTAGACCGCCTACCGCGACGCTGCACAACGCCAGCGCAGTTACCTAATTTCCCCTTGTCCCTCCTTACAGGTCAGGCACCTGACATTTCAGGGGGACACATGGCAGGACAACTGACTGCGTCACAGCACTTTTGTCCAGGAATACAGACACAGTGCCACACACCGATTACATCACAATTGTTCTAAACAGCCTTGTGAAACCTATGTGGTGTATGACCCTCTGCTCACCCTTCTCCTCCATAGGGCTCTTCTGCTGGGGCAGGTGATGAGATGCCGTCATCCTCCGGTATACAGACCCCTGGTGGACCTGTCTACAATGGAAGACAGACACATCATTATAACCAACAGACTTGATCGTGCCAAAATCCATGAACTGTGTGCCCAGTTGGAGCCAGACCTGATGTCAGCTATCCGCAATCCCACAGGAATCACCCCTCTAGTGCAGGTCCTGTCAGTACTCCATTTCCTGGCCAGTGGGTCCTTTCAGACAACAGTGGCCATGGCATCAGGAATGTCACAGCCAATGTTCTCCAACGTGTTGTCCAGAGTGTTGTCTGCCCTGCTGAAACACATGCACAGCTACATCGTGTTCCCTCAGGTGGAGGATTTGCCCACAGTGAAAGGTGACTTCTATGCCCTGGGACATATCCCCAACATCATTGGTGCCATTGATAGTACACATGTGGCATTTGTCCCCCCACGCAGGAATGAACAGGTGTACAGAAACTGTGAATGTGCAGATGGTGGGTTTGGCAGACCAGTACATCTCCCATGTGAATGCCAAGTATCCTGGCTCAGTGCATGACGTTTACATTTTGAGGAATAGCAGCATCCCTTATGTGATGGGGCAACTCCAGAGGCACCATGTGTGGCTAATAGGTGAGCCCAAGGTCCCAACACAGTTGACATAGGTGTCTGGGTATGGGAGAGTCCCTAAGGGTTGGAGGATGTCTAACGGTTGTCCCTCGATATTTGTAGGTGACTCTGGTTACCCCAACCTGTCATGGCTACTGACCCCAGTTAGGAATCCCAGGACAAGGGCAGAGGAACACTACAATGAGGCACATGGGTGAACTAGGAGGATAATAGAGCGCACCTTCGGCCTCCTGAAGGCCAGATTCCAGTGCCTCCATCTGACAGGTGGCTCCCTATACTACTCACTGAAGAAGGTGTGCCAAATCATCATGGCATGCTGTATGTTGCACAACCTGGCTTTGCAACGCCAGATGCCTTTTCTGCAGGAGGATGGGCCTGATGTTAGTCTTGTGGCAGCTGTGGAGCCTGTGAACAGTGAAGAAGAGGAGGCAGAAGAAGAAGATATAGACAACCGAAACAGCATCATCATGCAATACTTCCAGTGAGACACAGGCAAGAGGATGGCACTGCTTCTCTCATATCATACTACTGTAGGACATTGCATAAATCTGCCTTTTTACCTCTGTGTGTGGACCCTGATATGTCACTTTGGCTTTCCAATTCACAGATCTGGGTCCCACTTTCTGCCATGTTTACTGCTGCCCAACAACTGTCTAACATTGGTATGTTAACATGAACATTGACATTGCTATATTTCTGAGAGGTTGCAATTACACATTTGTGAAAGTAAAGACTGACTCCAGATTGATTTGTGATTCAAGGGTGTTTATTTCTGTGCAAATAAGTGGAGGGGTGTGTGTAATGGGCTGGGGTGATGGTGGAGGAATGTTCATGGTAGAGTCCAGTCTCTTGGTCTCACAGGTGCATTGTCCAAGGGGGCATAGGAAGTGGAGTAATGGCAGTTCAACGTTGTCAGGGTGACAAAGTGGGACAAAATGGTGACAATCAGGAGAGAGTTATTTCCTGGCGGGGTCTTGGCAATGTTCTCAGTCTTGTTCCTGGATCCCAGGGACCGTTTCCGGGCTGGTTCTCCTTCTGCAGGGGGTGGGGTGCTGGTGGCTTGTTGATCCTGTGGTGTGACCTCCTGTCCACTAGCGGCGGCGGATGTGGAGGGCTGTTCATCGTTCAGGCTAGTGTCAGGGGCCCGTTTGTGTGCCACTGTGTCCCTCATGCTGTTGGCCAGGTCTGCCAGCACCCCTGTAATGGTGACCAGGGTGGTGTTGATGGACTTCAAGTCCTCCCTGATCCCCAGGTAGTGTTCCTCCTGCAGCCGCTGGGTCTCCTAAAACTTGGCCAGTACCGTGCCCATGGTCTCCTGGGAATGATGGTATGCTCCCATGATGTTGGAGAGTGCCTCGTGGAGAGTGGGTTCCCTGGGCCTGTCCTCCTCCTGTCGCACAGCAGTCCTCCCAGTTTCCCTGTTATCCTGTGCCTCTGTCCCCTGAACCGTGTGCCCACTGCCACTGACCCCAGGTCCCTGTTTGTCTTGGGTTGGTGGGTTTGTCTGGGGTCCCTGTAGTGGTGGACACACTGCTGATTGATGTGTCCTGGGGACAGAGGGATGGGCCCGCTGGGTGGGTGCTGTGCTGGTGTTTCCTGAGGGGGGAGGGTCTGTGGTGGTTTGTGACTGTGGCAAGGGAACCGACTGTCCTGAGGTCCCTGATGGGCCGGGCTGGTCATCTTGATCCAGGCATGCAGAGCTGCTGTCATCACTGTGGGCCTCTTCTGTGGGGGGACTGGATATGTCCTCCTGTCCAGTGACGTTTGAGTAGGGGTCCTGTTGGGGTGCAAATGCATAGTTATTGTATCTGTGTGTGCCATCTTGTGCAATGGGTGAGTTACCCTCTACTCCTGTGCTTGCATTATTGTGTTTGCCCTTGTGTGATTAGTGATTTTGGGGTCTGGGTGGGTATCTGTACTGGACATGCTTTGGTGATGGGTGTCTATGCAGAGGTGCTGCATGCAGGGCTTGGGATTGGGATGGGTGGGTTGTGATGGTGGGGCATTTGTGAGGTGTTTGGAGTGATGTGGTGAGGTTGAGGGTGGGGGTACGTGATGGCATGCAGGTGGGGTGGGGGATATGGTAGTAAAGATATGACTTACCAGAGTCCAGTCCTCCTGCTACTCCTGCGAGGCCCTCAGGATGCAGTATTGCCAAGACTTGCTCCTCTCATGTTGTTAGTTGTGGGGGAGGAGATGGGGGTACTGCTAACTGGAGTCTGGATACCACGTAATGCACCTTCCCCCCTGTAGATCGTTCCACCTCTTCCTGATGTCATCCCGTGTTCTTGGGTGCTGTCCCACTGCGTTGACCCTGTCGATGATTCTCTGCCATGGCTCCATATCCCTAGCAATAAAAACTGTAAAACTTCGCACTTGTATAGCGCACTACTCACTCGTTAGGGTCTCAAGGTGCTGTACACATACTGCTGTGGAACCCGTCCTGGATTTTCCCTGTGAGGCACCCACTCCTGGACAGCCCCAGGTTGAAGCCAGGCATTCAAGCGCTGTGAGGGCCGTTGTGGAGATTAAGCAAGCTATTGCCCAGAGTTACAGAGTGGGACCCATTAATTAGATTAGGCACCGAGGCGAGAATTATCTGGTCCAAGGGATTTGAGCCCAAGACCCACCGAGGTAGGAATTGAACCCTGTTCCTGGGCCAGATCTCTGCATCAGGGTCTGCATCAGGGTCTGCCGCTCTAACCATTGTGCCACACTTCTCCACCACTTCTAGCAATGGAGGTGTGCTGCACCTGTGATCCGAAAAGCAGTGGCTCTACCCGGATGATTTCCTCCACCATGACCCTGAGCTCCTCCTCAGAAAACCTGGGGTGTCTTTGAGGTGCCAAGATGTGGTGTGGGTAATGTGTGAGGTGATGTTTGTTGTGCTGTGTGATGTGTTGTGTTCGGGTGTGTTGTTTGCGGTGCGTGGATGTTGTATGAGTGATGGTGTTGTATGCCTGTGGATGCTGGTGTTGTGTTTGCTATTCTCTCTCTCTGCTTCTTCCAAAAAATGTTGTTGCAAGGGGTTTTGGGTAATGGGGGTGTGTGTTTTATAGTGGTGTGAGTGTGTGGGTGTGGTGTGTGTATGTATATCAGCTGTGTGTATTTTGATTTGTCCAATGTGGTTGTGTTTTGTAAATGTGTGTGTATTTTGGGGCGGGGTGTGTACTGCCAATGGATTACCGTGGCCACAGTATGTTGGCGGCCTTCAGCACAGCGGTAAGCGGGATTTACCACCAGGGTTGTAATGAGGGCCATAATCATTAAACAGATATGAAAGAACCTCTCTCTTACAGGGGCACACTATTAACCACTGTTCTAAAGCTATGTCCCTGCAAAAAGAAACACATTGCAGCCAGCTCACCTCCTAACAAAGACCCAATACTGAATCTTCTTGTTCATCTGCTTTTAAGATGCTGGCTCACCCAAAGAGGATGACCCTTGCAGCTCCAGGGTATTTAACCCCTTGCATGCATGGGATGGCTGGCAGCTGCCCCATGCCACGGTGCTCGTGTGCGTTGGATGCACCCAGCCATCCCCGTACACGAGGTAATATTTCCTGCTCAAACAAACTGCCTCAGGAACTGGGGGAGAGCTTACCCAGCTCCCGGGGCTGTTTCTTTGTTTTCATTGAAATGATGACTAGCATGTATGGTGCGCTGACGTCATTTCAGTGAAAGCAAAAGTGAAGTGAGTTGATCGGCTCATTTCACTTTCACTGCCTAGGTGCTTGAGGGGGCTATCTCATCCCCACAAGCACCTAGGAAGAAGAGAGAGGAGTTGTTGGAAAGGGGAGAATCCAGGTTTTTTTGTTGTAAAAGAGGGATGGGGGATGCCCACAATGGGCAAGGCCATGCCCCCTCCAATACAAATGGGAACAGTCTTTATGCTCCCCCCAGGGGGAAGATGGGGGTTATTACCCCTGACCTGCCTCTCTGGGAGGAAAGCCCACTAGATACCAGGGACTATTATTGTTGTTAGTGTAGGGGTGAGGGCTGCCCAAATGGGCATGGCAATGCCACCACCCCCTCCACCTAAAAATGGACATAGTCTTTCTACCCTACCCTCCAGGAGCAGATGGGGATTATTACCCCTGATGTGGCCGCCTGGGGCAGAGAGTCTACTAGACACCGGTGAATTATTTAATTTGTTTTTAAAAGAGGGTTGGGGTCATGGCCATACGCCCATCCCAAATAAATGGGGACAAAGTCTTTCTGCCTGTGGGGACAGATGGGGTAATTACCACTGATTCACCTCCCCCGGGGGGCAGACAGCCCTCTAGATGCCAGAGAATAAAAAAAGAAAGAGAGGGGTGCGGGCTGCCCACCACCATTGGCATGGTTATGCCCCCACCACAACTGAAGGTGGCAAAAGTCTTTCTGCTCCCCCTGCAGACTAAAGCATCTCATCCCAATGGCAAGCAAGAAGACATTTGACTCTTTTTAGTGTTGATTTTACATATGGGCCAGGAGAGCTTGGCTAATTCCCAGAATCGTCCCACTTACAATAGTGAACAGCTCCATTTTTTTGTTCTTGTTTAGGCTGCAACCTGGAAAAACCTGCCAGACCGAGACACTTCTAAAAACCTAGGCACCTACAGGAGTCCAGGATGGTGTGCTTCACATGCACCCTACACCATTTTATTACCCACAATGCCCTGCAAATGTTCAACTTTGTCTGAAGTCACTCACTTTTCCTACAATTCTGTGATGGAAACTTCCAGAATCTGCAGGAATCCACAAAATTCCTACCACCCAGCATTGCCACACCTGCGCAGATAAAAACTGTGGCCCCACTGTGTGGATGGGCTTAGCGCCACTGGCAAGAACAAATCCAACTGAGATCAATACGAGTCTCCACACAAAGGCTCCCATTGTCCTTGGTTTGATCCGTTCCTTTTGCAGCACTGGGCCCAGCCTCACAAGTGGGGAAGTGGTTTTATCGGCACAGGTTGGACAACTCTGGGCAGTAGAAATTCTGTGGTGTGGATTCCTGCGGATTCCAGAGGTTTCCATCACAAAATTGTAAGGAAACTGTGTGTTTTTAGGCAAAGTTGGAGGTTTACAGGGCATTGTGGGTAAAAAAAACGAATGGGATACATGCAAGTCACGGCATCCTGGATTCCCCAAGGTGTTTGTTTGAAAAAACATACAGGTTGGCTAGGATTCCCTAGGTGCTGCATGAGTTAGGGTCCAAAACCTAGAGCTACCCAGATCGGAAAATGAGGGTCAGTTTGTGGTGGAAAACTACTCTGTGTCCATGTTGCATTTTAGGCCGTTTCCTGTTGTGGGCACTAGATCTAGTCACACAAGTGAGGTTCCATTTTTATTGGTAATGCCAGGTAGAAGGAAGTTTATGGCTCCCTGCAGATTCCAGAGCTTTCCATCGCAGAAGTGTGAGGAAACAGTGTTTAGTCAATGTTTGCAGGGAATTCTGGGTAAAAACAAATGTGATGAGAGCCCACCCCGGATACCCCTATGTGATTAGTTCTCAAAACTGGACAGGTTGGCTAGTTTTCCCTAGGAGCCGGCTGAGAAAGGGGCCAAAACCTAGAACTCCCCACATTTGGAAAAATAGAGTCAGTTTTCAGTGGAAAAACCTGAAGCATCCATGTTGCGTTTTAAGCTATTTCTTGTCGCGGATACTAGGACTGCCCACAAAGTGAGGAAACATTTTTATTGGGAGACTTGAGGGAGCATAGAATAGCAGAACGTTTGTTATTACCAATTACATTTTGCTGTATTTGTGCCTTTCAAATGGAAGCCAGTGTATAAAAAAGATGGCATTTTGAAAAATACCCTCCAAATCATATGCCAGTACGGCTACCCACAAATTCAGAGATGTAGAAATAACCACTGCTGCTAAACTCTATATCTTGTGTCCATTTCAGAAATACATACGTTTCCTTGATGCCCATTTTTCACACTGCCTGTTTCTCTATAAGAATTGGTCTACACTTGTTGAAAAATCATTGTATGGTGCAGCTCAGTTGTTTGCTCTGGGTACCTTGGGTGTTTAGAGAACTTACCAACTCTATTTATCCCAGCAATCAGAACGGTCTAGCAAACGTAATGGTATATTGTTTTTGTCAATTTGCCACCATGACAAAAAGGTACAGATTAAAATGTTGTCACAAATATTAGTTTTTTCCTACCCATTTTCAATATTTCTTTATTTCAACAGTTATTTTCCTTGGGAACACCTTGAGGGATCTACACATCTGACCCCTTGCTAAATTCAGAACTTTGTCTACATTTCAGAAATCTATTGATTTTCTGGAGCACCCATGAGTTTCACACTGGTTTCTACCACAAACTGGAAGTAGGCTGAGAGCACACACAATAGGGAAAGTAGACTATCACAAACCATTAGTGGATGTCATTTTTAGAGAAAAAAACAGACACTTTTATCAGGAGCACTTTTTCCCTATTTTTCTAAAATATATTAAAAGTTTGCTATATTTTGCCTATTTTCCATCCCCTCCAGGGGAATCCACAAACCCCGGATGTTGTAAATCAAAAAACACAGATTTGGCATGGATAGCTTCTGTACACAAAAAGTTATGGAGGGCTAATCATGAACTACCCCAAGTAGCCAAAAAAGGGTCTAGTACAAGGGGAGAGAAGGCCTAGCAGTAAAAGGGTTAACCAGGGTCTTGTCCAGGAAGTGACTAGCTTGAGCCCTCCTCCCCTGGCTCAAGCACTTCTCTATCAACCCTGAGAGTGATAAAGTAGCAAGAGAGGTCTGAGACCTGGCAGGGAGAAATTGCTGCACTAAGCTGCTGCCTGCCAAATTGTTACCCTGCATGTGACGCAGGCAGCAGCATTGCTATTGTAAATCAACCATTGTGACAAGACGTTATAGATGAAAACGTTATCACAAATGGCTATGATTTTCCTATCTATCTTTCATAGTGTTTTATTTCAACAGATATTTTGTAAAGAAAACCTTCAGGGATCTATACCCACTGCTGAGGTCAGAATGCTGTCTACTTTTCAGAGATGAATAGCTTTCCGACATCATCCATGGGCTTCACACCTGTTTCTACCATAAATTGGAAGTAGTTTAAAAGTACAAAAGTTCAGAAAAATTGGCTCTCTTTAAAAAATGTCAAAACTGTGGTAAAAAGTGTGACTTTTTGATCCAGCTCTGCTTGTGCCTGAAAGCTGGAAAGATGGTGATTTTAGCACATCAAACCTTTTATTGATGCCCTTTTTAGAAAAAAAACACACTGTCCTGCTGGGCACTTTTTTCCCATTTGCCCCCAAAAAACACAAAGGTTAGTTATATTTTGGCTATTGTCTAAGTCCCCTCCAGGAGAATTCACAAGCCCTGACTACCTTAGAATCCCCATGATGTTGGGAAAGAAAGACACAAATTTGCTTGGATACTTTATGTGGTTAAAAAAGTTATGAAGGCCTAAGCGCAAAGTACCCCAAATAGCAAATAAGGGTTCAGCCTCGGGTGGAAAAGCCTTAGCAGTAAAGGGGTTAAGGGTGGGAAAGGGATACGTTGACTATTGTATTAGTGAGGTGGGGTTTGGCATGTTATGTACTTAAACAAGACGTTCAGCTACATACAGGTCATGATACAGTAGCCTTTTGCTCTTACAAGTGCCCTGATTATTCTGTGCTGTTCTGCCTCACGGTTGTTAGAGAACAGTGTCTTATGCATATTCATGTTTTACTGGACTGTGACAGAGGTACATGACCAAACTTCTAGATTGGGGCATGTAGTCCCCTTCATGATTAAGTGTCTGCTGGGTCCAGTAGTGAGCCACTCGGCCACTACATTGTGACGGGACAAATCGCATGTAATGCATGCACCCTCAAGGCCAAGTGCAGCCAAGGGTGTAAATAAAAGGGAAAAAGACAGCTCAGGGTCTTTTCTGCAATGCACACTGTGGTTTGTGTGTCTTTATTATTGGTTGGGCTGTGAGACATGTGGTGGCCCCAACATATCATTTGGTGACAAGAGGGTTCCTTGGGTTGATCCCGCTAAAGCAAGCTGCCCAGAGCTTGTGGAGCACGTTGCTGGTCTCGATGTTGCAGCCCTGCCTAAGAGGCTGTCTGCCCGCCCAAGCTGTTGGCTCGATGTTGCATCTTGATCCAGCCTCCCCAGCCTCCCTGGTGCGGGCGTGCCCCACTGGGCCTGTTTTCCCCATGGTGGGACCTCTGCCTCCCGACTCTTGCACCGGTGAGGGCAGCTGGACCTACAGTGCTATTCTTTGCCTGGGGTCTGGGTGATGAAGACCTCCCTAATGCCCTCCTGGAGCTAGATCAAGCCTGTGTTGCTGCCCACGTGCTAAGGCCTAGAGTTTTACAGGCGCATGATGCATATGTGCTGAGGCCTAACCCACTAGCGGCCTGTTTCAGGACTGCTGTAACCTATCTTTCAGATCCAACACTACTGGGGATATCTGGACTGAGCTCATGTCTGTTTCTCCAACGTACCAGCCACATGGTAGGCATCACTGGCATGGAGTAAAGGAAAAGCGCCAATATACCTGGCCCATGTGCTGCAATACCACACTACATGTCTACGTGAATACCCAGAGCCTTCCTGTTGCCTCTACCACAAACCCTGTATTTTCCCGTGTGACTTGTGTACCTTGATTGAAGGAGTGACCTCATGGTGGATGATGCTAAAACTGGGCGTGTTCAGGTGCCACCTGTGCACCCGCAACACCCTTCGTGGGAGACCTTGCTATCTTTCAATGGACTGTACAAGCCTGCCACGACTGCCCCAGAAGGAAGACATGGTTGGGTAGGCTGAACAATTACTTCAGGGTAACCCCTGAGACTGATAGTGTGGTCAAGAGGTCACTTCTGCTTCATTACTCAAGAAAGGAAATCTACAAGTTGTTTCACCACCTCCCCTACACCGGGGAGGAAAAAGATTATGAGGCAGCAGTGAGGGTGCTAAACATGCAATTGACCCACAGCTAAACCCAGATTTTGAGCGGTTCACTTTGAGACAAGCAGGTAAACGTGAAGGGTGGACAATTGACACCTTCTATGCCCGCCTTCATGCATTGGCCAGCATGTTCACTATAGATGACAAGCTGACAGAGAACCGTACACAGCTCATTCAGGGATGCCAGTCAAAGACACTGCAGGGCTTAATCCTCAGACAACCCAACACTATCCTGGAGGACATTCTCATTTTGACAAGCTCACATGAGCTCTCTGTGGTAAGAGAGGCTTAGATGGCTGTAGCACTCATGCATGGACAAGGCAGTGACAAAAAGCCCACCATCAAAATGGAAACCGCAGATGCTATTGCAACCAAGCCAAGGGCTGCCTGAGTGAATCACCCAATGCCTTCTGCTACAGAGCACTGTAGGAACTGTGGACGGGAAGTGCATCTACTGGAAAACTGTCCAGCTCAAGGAAAACATGTTCTAACTGTGATAACCTCAACCAGGATGCCAAAGTGTAAAGAGGAGGCCCAAGACACCATGGGGCTCGAGGGTTCACATCACTAATGAAAACAGTGAGACAACTATCAATGAATTAAGCTGGGTGTCAGATTCCCCATATCCCATCACGAGTGGCCAACAAGTGAGCAGAATGTCACCTCAGAGGAGGAAGACGTGTTCCTGATATCGTTCACAGGCCACCTTAAGAGACACCTACAGCTACAGCCCACGTGCAGGAGATTGCATGTGGCCGAGATGGCACTTGGAGGTCATCGAAGGGCGCCCAAAACCAAAAGTCATCTCCTGGAGAAGGTGAGGCTCCTGGGCCTAGAAGCAATAGTTGATCAGCTGGTTCAAAGGTGTGAGGCCTGTCAGATAATCAGCAGTCATGAAGCCCCCGCACCAGTGATCACAGAAAGGAGTGACATTTCTTGGCAAAGGGTTAGCTTGGATTTTGGCAGTTTTCCGAATGGGAGACTGACAGTGGTACTAGTGGCAAGCCATTCTAAGTACCTATTTGTGGAATTAGTGGAGTCGACTGCTTTCAACAATATACATCTTGCTCTTGACAAGATTCTAGTGCTCTTTGGGCTTCCAGAGAAGATCAAGATGAATAATGGCCCACCATTGCAAGGAAAGGAATTAGGTAGTTTTTTAAACATCTTGATGCATTCCTCCACAGTACATTACTCAACAGTGGCCACAGACTTTGAATAAAGCCCGAGAAGTGATGTACATGAAGGATCAAACCCAAAGATTGCCCGCTCTCGTTTCTTACGAGGGTACAGAGGCACTCCCCACTGCACCTTGATATTTTCACCATGGGTGATGATGATGAAAGGACATAGGCAGGAAACTATTGCTGTACACCCTGAGTGGTCACCGCCCGACGACGACCCAGATGGAACTTAGGGCCAAAGGAAAGGCAACAGTGACAAAGCGAGGAAGCAGAGAGGAACCCTTTTGTGAGAACTGGGTCCAGGGGATATGGTGCTTCTGAAGAATCGCCATCAAGGCAGGAAATTACGCACCCCGTATGAATCTGGAACATGGAAGGTGACAAAAGTGGAAGGCCCAATGGGGACTGCTAAATGAAGGTAGAAAAGACTGACGAGGAATGTGGGGTGGTTCAAAACGGTGAATAATCCCATCGCTGGTGATTTGAGTGAAGGCAACAATGCTGCTAAGGAGAACTGCCTTAGTCCACCAAGAAGTGAACCGAGGGTGAATCCCAAAAGGACTGGTGATCAGCTGTAAGATGAATGCTATGAGGTGATGCAGTGTGAGCTAGGAGAGGTGACACTCAGCCAATGATATAGTCAGCGCCCGAATACTCATCTGAGCCAACGACTGAAGGACTATGTGTGTGAACTGTGATTGAACAACTCCAAGTAAAGTGGGAAGGGGGTTATTGAGGCAACCAGTCACTACGTTGTGACCGGGACACCAGGGTATAATGCATGCAACCCTCAAGGCCAGGGCAAGTCCAAGGGTATAACTAAAAAGAGAAAAGACTGCTTGGGGTCTTTCCTGCAATACGTGCACTGTGGGCTGTGTGCCTTTATTATTGGTCGGGGGCTGTGGGACACACGTGGTGGCCTCAACACAACAGGCCCCACTGATCTGGATGGGGGCTTTATATATGTTTTCGGAAGGTAATACTCAAAGACCAGGTTGTGAGTCCCCTCCTGCACAGTTTGCTACCATATTCCATCCCATGATATAGATCTCTAAGTGGGTTATTTTTTCAAAGGTGGGTAAACTAGAGCTACAACAGAAGAGCAGGAAGACCTCCCTTTACAAGCTGAGAAAGGTAGTACCCAAAGACCAAGTTGTGAGCACAGTCCTGCACAGTTTGCTACCATATTCAATCCAAAGTGGGTGATTTTTGCAAAGGTGCGTAAACTAGAGCTACAACAGAAGATGCAGGAAGCCCTCTCTTTACAAGCTGAGAATGGCTACAGAAGAGTTTTCAGTTAGTGGGAAGACTCAATCTCCTACATCAGTGGTTCACAAGCTATGGTCCTCTGACCCCCAGGAATCCGTGACACATTCATAGGGCGTCCACATGTCTCAAGCGCCTCACCCAAGCCTTCTCTCATAATTGAAGGCACTGGGATCAGCTGCTGGATAAGAAAACACTTATGCATCCTCACAGCACACAAGAGCTAATGACAGTGCAGGGGCGGCAGGACTAAAATAAAATCAGGTCAATCACCTTTTAGCCTTAGGTGCAAGCTAAAGGGAGATCTGCCATATTTGATTATCTGTCTCCGAGTCACTCTAGCACAGCATCGCTGGTGTCCACTTGTGTGTAAGTGTGTGTGTTTGGTAACAGTGTAATAGCCCTTAAGAAATCTGCAGAGGGCCTACTCTGGTCAACACATAAATTAGATAACAAACGTGCAGAAGTCTGTATTATACGAGAAAAGTACAGGCCTCAGTTTGAACATAATGGTCAGGAAGGAACGCGGGGACAGAAAGGAGAATGAGGAGAGAGGCCAGGTGCAGGATAAAGCAGTTACGATCCAGCTTAGCATAACAGAGATAACTTAGAAAACGCACACACACAAGGGAGAGTCAGATCCACTTTCTGATATCAGGAAAGGAGAAGGGTAAATCATGACAGACTTGAAAGGGAGACACGGCGTTAGATGATTGTGTTTCAAGGCTGTCAGAAAGGAGGAGACAGGACGTAAAACTTCAGAGACTGGTAGACTTGTAGGGAGGTCATATGATAGAGGTCACAAGGCAGGATCGAAGGACATTGTGTATGTTAGATAACATGTATTTAATATATCTGCCACAAGTGTATTTTTGGAACAAGCAGTCAGATAGTGTTTAAAGAATTATTGTTTTTGTTAATTGTAAGTGTTGTGAAGGAGGTGGATTTTAAGTGCCCACCAAGTGTATAAAAATCACCATGTGTAAGAGCTGAGTTGAGTGTGGCTTCCGTTGTAAAACTGTGCTGTACTCCCGCCCGTATTTTAGTTTGCTTATAAATGCACAATTATTTCTAGAATCGTGTCACTTCTGTATTATTGATAAGGAATTCAACTACATTTTGGCGTTCGGCAGCCAGGAGCCTGCTACTTCCTCCCTGGACCAGCGGCTAAAGGAGACATCGCCTGTGACGCTTGAACAGAATACTGTGCACATACCAGGTGAGGATTACACCTGTCTCTTCGAGCGGACAGGTGAGGTTCCAGAGGCTGCTGTCCTAAAGGGTGAGGAGGGGTCAGGCTTCGAATTGTGTTAGATGAAAGTGCATAATTCTGTGGTAATTGTAGTATGGGGAAGTAAATGTATGCCGGATTTGTGTGGTTTTTTTTAACGATAATGTTGAAGTAGAAATTAAATGTGGTACCCTGGCCAGGCCGGAAGACTAGCTAGTGGGGATTCCCTTTTGTAATAGAAAGGAGATAATGAGCAGTAGTGGATAACTCAGGGGACAGCCCCTGGAAGACACATTAGGTGTAAAACCTAGGAGGATAGCTCCTAGAAGACACCTTAAGTGTACTAGCGGGAACTTAGGAGAATAGCTCCTGGAAGGCACACTAGGTGTATTTGTGGATACCCTAGGGAATAGCCCTGGAAGACACACTAGGTGTATTAGTGGATAACCTAGGAAACAGTTCCTGGAAGGGACAATTAGGGGGACATTCTGACTTTGGCGGGCGGCGGACGCCGTCCGCCAAAGTTACCCCGTCGAAAGACCGATCCGCGGTCAAAAGACCGCGGGGGTCATTTCGACTTTCCCGCTGGGCCGGTGGGCGACCGCCAAAAGATTGCCCGCCGGCCCAGCGGGAAAGGCCCTGAAACAATGAAGCCGGCTCCGAATGGAGCCGGCGGAGTTGCAGGGGTGCGACGGGTGCAGTTGCACCCGTCGCGATTTTCACTGTCTGCAATGCAGACAGTGAAAATCCTTGTGGGGCCCCACGACACCCGTTCCCGCCATACTGTTTCTGGCGGTGAAAACCGCCAGAAACAGGCTGGCGGTAAGGGGGTCAGAATCCCCATGGCGGCGCTGCAAGCAGCGCCGCCATGGAGGATTCCCCCAGCCAGGGGAGATCCGGCGGAAAACCGCCGGACCCGGCTGGGCGACGTCGGAATACGAAATGAAGCACCGCCAGCCTGTTGGCGGTGCTTCAGCCGGCCTCCACCCTGGCGGTCATAGACCGCCAGGGTCAGAATGAGGCCCTTAGTGTCTGTTAGGTAGCCCGGCTAGGTCTGGAAGGTGAGAGTAGAAAATGGGTGGGACAGGTAATGTGTGAAGTCAGACAAGGTGTAAAGAGAAGAATAAGTGGTCGGTGTCAAATGACTTTATCAAGAGCACAGTCAGATTTTGTGTTGAAAAGTTGAAAAGTGTAATGATGACAATGAAAATGTGTGATATTAATAATGTGTAATGTCAATGATAAAAAGACTGTGATTTTCCATAATTATAGTGGGAAAATTGTAGAGAAAAAACAAAGATTCTCGCCAGTGCTTATACAATCTGAAATAAGTGAGTAAGAGAGAGTGCAAGATCTCTGTCGTATATTTGATATCCCCGGGGGAAAACTTGAAGTGCCCGGGGAGTGGGAAAACTTCAAAATAAATAAAACCAGAGAAATTAAATTAGAGAACATTAAAATTAGTGGAGATAAATAAAAACTCTCATGAGTGAGACTGATAATTCCCTGTGGCAAGAAGAAGACACCCTTGATTTAGTTTTAACATTTGACATGGCCGTGTGACACTCCCCGGTTTCACATAATAACGCAGGAAGTTATTGTGTTAGAGGCTCTCCTAGCCACATTTTTCACTGATTTGTATGATTCAGGGGTTTTAAATGTACAAAGGGACATTAGGTTTCTAAGTGCTGTCACTGAGAATGCTAATTCGTAATAAGATGTGTGACCTGTATTATGTTAGGTAGTAACCTATTTGGTCCCCTATAAATGCACACACACCTGATATTGAAATAGAAGAAGTGCTATAGGCTACTGCTGTAGGTGAAAAAATATGCAGAGCAGTATAAGGGACACGAGAAGTAGGTAGAAATAAAGAGCATATAGGTGTATAGGAAGTGTATGTCCCGGGGAAGAAATCATGGAAGCTCCCTTGGAACATATGATCAAAACATTTTCGTCTGACAAAAAGAAAATTGTCTGAAGGTGCAGGAAAATGGATAGGGAGGTTTGAAAAACACACAGCTGGAGTGAATCTTGCTCTAGGCGATGTTAAGAGTTTGTTGAGTTCTTTGGCAGGAGATGAGGTGAATACTTTATTCACGAGAGCAGGACTTCCTCAGGTTACTTTGACAAATACACAATTTGATGGATCGTCCTTTAATAATGTTTGTCAGCGTGTTTGGGATGTGCTGCGGCGGACATACCCAGACAGACCAGAGCCCTTTCGGCAGAAAGTATGAAGCCATCTGAGGACATTGCAGAGTTTATTACAAGAATGAAAGAGCAATGGATACAGGAGGTAGGATGTAATTGGGAAAACACAGGAGGAAATGCACTGTTATTTTATAATATGCTGAAGAAAGGCCTTCCCACGGATATACAGGTAAATTTAGATGGAGAGGTGGGAACTGAGGCTAAACCGTGGCCAGAAATACAGGCTCACATAATACATTATTTCAAATGAAAGCAGGAGAAAGACAAAGAGAGAACAGAGCAGGCAGAGAGAGCTACTGCCAAATTAGTGCAACAAAAAGTTAAGAAATTGAGCACTGAAGGAGCTCTTGTGACCGTACCATCAGCGGCTGTCGCAACGCCAGTTCAAGGGCAAGTACCAGGAGGTCAAGTAGTAAGTGAAATGGTGAGACGACAAGGAGGTCTGGCAGGAGAACAAGGAGCAATGCAGTGAGGAAGACAAGGAGGATTCAGAGGGGGGCCGCCATGCTTTTATTCTGGCAGGTCAGGTAATTTTGCAAGAGAGAACTAAAGGATTTATGAGCGTATGCAGGGATGGCCCACTCCCCAAAGACAAGTTGCGAGGCCTCTGCTGATGCAATGGGGGCCACAACAATATATAAGGTATGAGTGTCCCCAGCCCCCTCAAGCTCAGTGGATCGTACCTCAGGAACCACTGCAAAAACAGGTGCTGCAGAGTGGCAGTAACTGCATAAGTGGACAAGTGCAGGGGCAGGTAGGAGGAGTAGTGGTGCAAGGAGGTAACCCCTTTTACGTGCTGCTCCAAGTATCTGGTGGGGTACAGACACCCAATTATATACAATGACAAAGCCCACTGGTAACAACTATGTGTCCAATACTATCGGTAACCCACAGATCAGAGGAGGAACTCACTGTGATGGTAGCCATAGAAGGTCGCCCTATCAGTTTTTAATCGACACTGGGGCCACCAAATCTTGCATAAATGAAGGTACATTACCACTCTCTTGCAACTCACTGGATACACAAGGGTTCTCTGGGGCTGTCAGATGGGTTCCTTTTACTCACTGTGGGTGATACACACATTGATGGGCCATTGTTATATTCCTCTGAGTCACCTGTCAATCTTTTGGGGAGAGGTCTAATGAGTAAATGAAACATGACCATTTCATTTTTGGAAGATAGATCAATGGTGTGTCACACGCCTGGTGTTACGCAAGGTAGAAAAAAGAATCTAGACAGCAGGTCAGAGCAGTAGACACAGAGGCTTTTCTGCAGGGCATATATGCTATGATAATGCATACACCAGGGCTCCAGGGGAAAACAGTGCAGTTACCAAAAGAATTAGTGTTTCGGTTATGCGAATCCATAGAGCCAATGGTAGAACGAGGAATGGTGCTGAATATAATAGCTCTTGAATTAAGACCAACATATGCTGTGCTTATTGCATTTGACAAAGGACTGGGAATGTGGGCATCAATAGTGTTCACAGATCCTGGGGTCAAACTGAGAGATATCTCAGATGAGGAATTGTTCAGTGAACACCCCGTAATTAGGACAGTTGTGTTTGAAATGGACATTTCTCTTAGAATGTAGGTGCAGTATAGAACCATGTCAAACAATGTACCAAATATAACAATGAAAGAAAGAAATTTGGCTAAGGTACCGGAAGTGTTATGGACAAAGGACAGAGAGATACCATTTCAAGATCTAAAGAAAGCAATTATGAATGCCCCAGTGTTGGGTACACCTGATTACAAGAAACAATTAGGCATTCAGGAGCAGCAGCTGTAAAAGCTGGACAGCAAGGGTCATCTGACACATTGCAGATATTGAGTCAAGTACCATTACCCTCTCATTTTTCAGCGCATGCTGCAGAATTAGTGGCTGTTATAGAAGCGTTACAACATGCGGAGGGACTAGATGTTACAATCTATTCAAATTCAGCATATGTTACCACTACTGTGCATTCAAGCATCCACAGGTGGGAAAGGAGAGGATTTTTTAAATCTGATGGTTCTCCAGAGATGCACAAAGATTTATTGGCAAAATTGATACATGCTTTAACATTACCATCTAACGTGGCAGTAATAAAATGTGCAGCCCATACAAATAAGCAAGACCTCGTCTCCAGGGGTAATGCAGACTGGACAGCTAAGGAGGCAGCTAAGACATCTCCAAATTATATTGATTCAGAAGAGAGTACATTGGAAATTATAAGTAGACAACAGAATGATATTGACTTACCACCTTCGTACATTGAGACGGCACAAGTACATTTACGTGAGTTGCAGGAACAGGCACCAACAAATGAAAGGGATTTTTGGGAACAGCGAGAATGTATACAATCACCCACAGATTTTATCTATAGAAAGGAAAGCACTGGTAAACCTGTAATGCCACAAGTTTTGTTGCACACAGCGCTGGAACAATTGCATCTTCCTGCGCATACTGCCAAAGAATATCTTCTAGCTACGTTGCAGGCAGGTTGGTTCATCCCACATTTGTCGGAAATTATTACGATGTATATTGCTGAATGTGCAGTATGCCAACAGTACAGCCCAAGACCTACATTAAAAGTCATTACATCAACAATTCCCCGTTCGACAGGTCCATTTAAAAATCTATATTTAGACATTGTTGATATGATTGATAGATGTAACAATTATAGGTATTTATTAGTTGTGGTCTGCCCTTTTTCAGGGTGGATCGAGGCAGGACCATGTGTACATAATGATGCTAAAGCAGCAGCTAATTTTTTGATAAGAGAAGTAATACCAAGATGGGGAATAGCAGAAATAATTCCATCAGATAATGGCAGCCATTTTGTAAATGTCCTTTTTCAACATATTTGCACCTCTCTGGGGATAAACTGTCATCTGTCTATCAGTCAGTCAGTCAGTCAGTCAGTCAGTCAAAGAACTTTATTTGACAATTGCAAAAAAAAAGTACAAACACAGACACATATTACAAATCTATAAATAAGTTAGAGCGTAATTAAATATCATAAAAACATTTACCTAAAAACAGAACATAAACATCCAGTCCAAATGCCCCTTTACGGGTGGCAAAAAGGTGTACTAAACACAATTTAAAATCGCAGAGAGGTACAAAATTTACAAATGTTTACTCAGAACAAAAACTATTAACAACTACCTTGAAACGTTATACGGAAACTGTCACAAACATATACTGATTAGATCGAAATATTCTGTTTCCTAATGCTTAGAGAAGCTCTAATGAAATTTAATACATGATAACAGGTTTGAATATCTGTCAGTCTTTGAAAATATAATAGGGCTACCTTATAATGAATGGGTCTTAATTGGCATAAAATGGGTAAAAAAAAAGCCTTTCGAGGAGTAGCATATAAGGAGCAAAAAAGAAAAAAATGAAGAGTACTCTGCTTTGATCTAGAATCACAAGGGCAAGGTGGTAAATCATTTTGCCAAATACACTGTTTAGGAAAGGCCACCTTAAAATGAATCAGATTAAATCTGAAAAAGTCAAAAGAGAGCTTGATTTAGAGCAAGAGAACCATGTAAGATAAGGTTCCATGCTTGAAGCCGTGGCAATCCGGACATGAGGATCAAAAGATTTCAATTTCAGGGAGCTATAAAATCTCAAATCTGAAGTATACTCAAGATGAGTTGATTTCAAAACAGACCTAGAATTTGTAGTTAACAGTTGGGGTTCTTCAAACATATACCTAAGCCCTAGCTTCCCAAAAGATTTTCGCAAATACACAAGCCAGGGAATCCTATTTGAATTGTCCAACTGTAAACAATCAGAAATACAGTCCTGAACAAGGCTTGCCGCTGGATTCAGCCAACATCTAATCCAGAGCAACAGAGGGGCAATAGAAACCCTGTCCTCCAAAAAACATTGACCAATTTCCTCATGAGTGATGATATTTGCTATACACTTAGGTACCATCAATAGCCTACGCAAGAATTTATTTTCGACACATTGGAGGGAGGTTACTTTATTATAGCCCCAAACTCCTGCCCCGTATAAGACTGCTGCAGCACATTTGGTGTTATAAAGTGTTTTCATCTGTGCAGAAGGTATGTGACCTAATTTACGACTGAAGCAAAAAATCGCTTCATTATTCCTTACCATCTGTTGGGTCTTAAAATTGAGGTGAGTACTCCAGGACATAGAGGAACTCATATACATACCTAAATAACAACAATTATTTACCTTATTTATGATATGCCCTCCCATGGTAAATTGTTTGGACTTAGTGTTACATGGGCCACATGTCATAACAAAAGTCTTGGAATAATTTACTTTCAGGTCAAGATCCAGCATAAAATTATAAAAGAGATCCAATAAACCCTGTAAACCATTTGCAGTACGAGCAATTAAAACAGCATCATCAGCATATAATAAAACTGGAAGCAGTCTCTGGCCCATCTTTGGAACATCCTTACCGTTTTTTACCAATGAATCATAAAGGCCATTTATGTATATCAAGAAAAGAAAGGGCGCTAGAATACATCCCTGTCTTCCACTCCTTGTTGACGGAATAGGAGAGGTTCTCTGACCAGATGAGCCAAACTGAACTGACACCATTAGATCCTGTCTATTTCCTTTTTAAAAAATGGGAATAATAGTAGCCGCTTTCCAAGAAGTAGGTATATTACTGTTAGCAACACTCTCAACACATTTGCAACTAGAGGGCCCCAGAGATCAGGTTCAGATTTAAAGAGATCAACGGGGACCCCATCAGGGCATGGAGCCTTTCACTGCCTTAACCGACTAATGGCTCCTAGGACCTCGTGAAGATCAAAAGTGATGTCCAGGGCCTTTGTATCGGAATCAGAGATAGGGTGTGCAGTAATATTTTCTTCCAAGTATAGGTTCTCATTGTCATTGTTGACTGAACAAAATACTTTCCTAAAATGAGTCACCCATAAATCCTCTGCAATGAGGCAATCATCAGCTTTAGTATTATTATCAGAAAAATAGGGGTGCTTTACCACCTTCCAGAATTTTGTTGTATCCTTCAACTCAGAAGCGACCAAAAGTTTGTCCCAAGCCTTAAACCTAATTTCTGATTTCCTTTTTTCAAGAGCAGCCTTATAATCGTCTCTACCCGATTTAACTAAATGGAGAGAAGAGGAAGCTACATTGAGAGCTTCTTTATGTTTTTTATGAGCAGAAGAGCATGCAGAATCAAATCATCTATGAACAACCGGGCCCTTAGGAGGCCTGTCCACCACCAAGGCTTGCGAAATATCAGTACTTAAAAGCTCAAATTCATGGACTATACGTTCATGATCTAACTGTTGGGACAGGCATATATTAATGGAATCAATCCTAGTTCTTATAATTTCCTGATTAAATATTTTTGGATTTATTTTGTCCCATTTTAGTCATAAGCCATCTGTCTATCATCCCCAAAGTAATGGAAGAGTGGAATGCCTTAATAATCTACTGGAAAATAAAATAAGTAAACTGTGTGCTACTTCGCATAAAAATTGGTTCCGCTGTCTTCTATTGGCCATGTACACTCTGAGAAATACACCAGAAAGTGACCACCACCTCACACCGCATCAGATAGTGACATGATGCCTAATGCCAACTCCTCTGACAATAGCAAGTCAAAGGACAGATGCGCATAAAACTGCTAAAGTACCAAAGACCTACTGGTCTTCAGAAAGAACCTCAAGACTTGGCTATTCGACCAGTGACCCTCCCTGCCCCCCCCCAAGTCTCCCCCCAGCGCCTTGAGACCCTCACGGGTGAGTAGCGCGCTCTACACATTTCTTTGATTGATTGACTGATTGATTGGGGGAGGAAATGAGTGGGTATTTGTCACAATTGTTGAAATCTGCTAAGTTCTTTTCTAAACAGGTAACCGAACAGCAGAAGTTCACCACTGCAGCCCAGCAGATTAGTCCAATTCCAGTGGGACAGCTGGTGTATGTTCGATATTTTGTGAGACGATGGAAGGACAGCAAGTTCGAAGGGCCTTATCCGGTCACTCAGAGCACCCCCACTGCAGTAAAAGTGGAGGGCAGGAAACCATGGATACATTTGTCGGACACTGGACTGGCTCCTGCTTTGTGTCAAGCGTCGCTATTGGCACAGGAACTTTTGCAGGAAAACGAGCCAATGGAGAAATACCAGTATACTTTTTCAAAGAGCGGGGGAGCATCATATTAGCTCAGCTAACATACTTTTTTGGAACATTTTTGAATATGTTTGTTTATGTTTTTTATTATTTACTGCTGGTTTGCAATAGTATTCTAGTCCATGTATAGAATCATGCTTAAAGATAACATATTCTAAAAGAAATGTGTATACAAATAGATCTCATATTATACATTATAGATTAAATGAAAATGCTTGGCATCAACACATGATGGAAATAGGCATGGAAAGTACTAATGAGTCCTGTTTAGTATGTTCTTTGATTCCACATGCCAGTGATTCAGATAGACTACATTCATCTAAAGAAGTCTCATCTAATGTTACACAGGGGGTCACTCCGACCCCGGCGGGCGGCGGGCACCGCCCGCCGGGCGGAAACCGCCCAAACACCGCCCCGCGGTCAAATGACCGCGGGGACCATTACAACTTTCCCGCTGGGCCGGCGGGCGATCTTCAAAAGATCGCCCGCCGGCCCAGCGGGAAAGCCCCAGCAAAGATGAAGCCGGCTCCGAATGGAGCTGGCGGATTTGCTGCGGTGCGACGGGTGCAGTTGCACCCGTCGCGATTTTCAGTGTCTGCCAAGCAGCCTCTGAAAATCTTAATGGGGCCCTGTTAGGGGGCCCCTGCACTGCCCATGCCAGTGGCATGGGCAGTGCAGGGGCCCCCAGGGGCCCCACAACACCCGTTCCCGCCAGCCTCTTCCTGGTGGGAAGGGGGTCGGAATCCCCATGGCGTCGCTGCATGCAGCGCCGCCATGGAGGATTCCCCCAGCCGGGGGAAATCCGGCGGGAAACCGCCGGACCCAGCTGGGCGACCGTGGCTGTCGGAATACCTGATGTAGCACCGCCAGCCTGTTGGCGGTGGTACCTCCGGCCTCCACCCTGGCGGTCTATGACTGCCAGGGTCGTAATGAGGCCCACAGTGTCTTCTCCATCTTTTCCTATGTAGAATGAGGGCCCGGATGCAACCTTCACAAGTGCAGCAGGGAACATTTTTAGTAAATATCACCCAATATGAAAGAGGGCTGTGAGAAAACGGGGCTGATTGCAGAGGCCCCCTAACTTTTTGCCCCCATTTTCCACTTTTTGCTGGTGTTTTCCTGACTCTGATGGTGCCCTGGGTACTGCTAACCAGTCCCAGGGCCTGTGCTCTGTGTAAAATGGATATGCAAATTAGGCTAATTATAATTGGCTAAGTTAACCTACCTATAAGTCCCTAGTATATGGTAGGGCATGTAGGTTTAGGGACCACAGCATAGGTAGTGCACCCATAGGTGCACTGCTGAGGTGCCCAGTGTCATTTTAAAGGCAGGCCTGCCTTGCTGGCTGCTTTTAAGTTAAAGTTACATGCAAATTCGACTTTGGAATGAAAAGTAGTTCCAAAGTCTTAAACTACCTTATTTTTACATATAAGTCACCCCTAAGGTGTGCCCCCTATGTGCCCCTAGGGCTGGGTGCCATGTAACTATAAGCAGGGACCTTATAAAAATAGTTTTATAAGCCCTGGTGAGGTAAAAACAGCCAAATTCGTTTTTCCCTCATTGGGGTAAATGGCCTTCATAGGCTAAAATAGGGAGACTTTATTTTAATTTTTAAAGTCTCCTTAAATGATGCATACCAAGAGTTTGGTATCAAATTAATTGTTGTAATAAGTCCCACAACTTCCAGTTGTTGGATTTAATATAACTTGTCCAGGTAAAGAGTTTTAAACTTTACCTGAAAAGTTGCCAATTTCAGCCCTGCATTGTTTTTGCTGCTGTGCTCTGATTGGCCAGCCTGAGCAGCTTGGCCAAGCTGCCTTGATGAGGTGTGAAGTGGCCTGGCTTCACACAAAGGAATGTGCCTGTGGGAAGGAATCTCCCCTCAGCAGATGGTGAGGCAGGAAGGGGAAGGGCTGCCAACCTGGTCTTCAAAGGCAGAGAAGGACATTTGGAGCAACCAGCAACACCACCACATCCTGCAACCCCAGACAACTAGGTGCCCCCTTGATTAGATTAGGAGAGGGCAGGAGAGGGGTGTGTTTATGATTTTTAGCCACACCAGTGGGTGGGCTCAGCCAGATGTAACCTCCAAAAATCAGATTCAGCCATGATGGATTTTTAGAGAATGTTGCCTCCTGGGATTGATTTTTGCCACACTTCCCAGGAAGTGGTCATCACAGGGGGAATGACCCTGCACCTGATTGGAGAACCAGGACCCCCCTGCTTTTCACCCAGGAGCAAGGATAAAACTGGCAGACCTGCACCCACACCTCAGTTCCCTACCACATCCAACAAGGAAGAACGACAGAAGAAGAAGGACTGCCCTGCTGGACCCCTGGCCTGCACCTGGAACCTGCACTCAGAAGGACTGCACCAGCTGCACTCTTGGGCTTCACCACAAGAAGGACTTTGCCTGGCTTCAACTGGTTCAAGGAGGGACTCCCTGTTTGCTACAGGTGAAAAATTGCTATCCAGAGTCCCCTGCACCAACTCCTGAAGAAAGCGACCAGCTGACCACTGTCCAGTGGCCAAAAAGGTGTTTGCGCCAGGTGCATTCTGGGAGTTGTAGTCCGCACCCCCCAAGGACCATCTCAGAACTTCTGGACCCTTGGGGTGAGCTGTGGACCACAAAAGAACCTTAAAAGGACATCTGGGAGAAGCCCCAGAAGTTTGGAGAAGTTTGGACAACTTTTGTAAAAAAGCTCCATAGAGGGACCGACCCGCCGCGGGAACTCTAGCCGGCTTGCCTCAACCGCGACCCGGCCTGATTTGCTGGTTTGTCCCGATAAAGAAAATCTCAGAAAAAGAGACTAAGTCCGAAGGTAAAAAGTTGACCGGGACCTTCCAGCCAGCGTATCCGAAGAGGGCTCCATGGACGTCGGATCAAGATCCAGGTTTACCCCGGTCGAAGGATTTTCACCTCGAAAAAATGACTACGTCCGAAGGTAAAAATCTCCACCGAGGATTCCAGCATCGCGTATCCGGAGAAGTGCTCCAGGAGGTCGGATTGGACTGGCAGGTTCGTCCCGCTGAAGAAAATCTTCGAAAAAAAGACTAAGTGTGAAGGTAACATTTTAACCGAGGCCTCCCGCGGCCTGTAGCCGAGCAGGGCTCCATAGCGGTCGGCCTGAAACTTTGACTTTGCCCCGGTCGAGGTGCAACCAGATGTCCCGATTGGCGCTTTTTGTTTCTAGGCGCAAAAAAAAAAAAAACTTAAAAAAAATCATATCTCCGGTTCCCCTTATCTGATTTTATTCGTTTTGGTGTCATTTTAAAGATAAAAATATAATCTATTTTTATAAATTGGTTTTGGATTTTTAAACTGTTTCCTGTGTTTTATTTAATTACTGTTTTGTGATATTTGAATGCTTTACACTCTGTCTCCTAAGTTAAGCCTTGACGCTCGTTGCCAAGCTACCAAGGGTTGAGCTGGGTTTAATTTACTGAGACCTAACTGGACCTTAGTGGAGGTTAGTGGCCTATTGCTAAGTGTAGGTACCTACCTGCCCTTACCAATAACCCATTTTCCAACAAGGGCTAACTGACATAACAAACGTTCTGACTGACCGTAAGGACATAGAAACAAAAATAGAAGCAATGTCAAGGACAGGAGCTTTTTCGGTACAAGTGGTGTGGGTAGATGGAAAACTAGAATAATAGAACAAGGATTTTTAGGGGTATCACAATCTACTCTTTTATGCAGCAATTATACAGTCACACCTAGGCCCTTTGATTGTCAAGAGAGACCTTATCTTAGGGTAAATGGGTCATTATGTGTCCATGGTCAATGGCGCCATGGTGCAGTATTTGGATGTAGAGCTCGCTCCTTATGGGAGAAGAGTGGGAAAAGCATTAATAGACAACAAGATTGCCAGGCTATATGGAATGAAAATATACAAAGTTTTACCTGGGTAGAAACACCTACAACTCTTTGAGTAGATCGAACACCAAGTGCTTTCTCCTTATGTTTTAAGGGTAATGGAACAATTTCAGTAGGGACAAACGTTAATTGTATCATCACAAGATATAATGATGACATGCAATGGGGCACCTCCAGTCTAATGGACTATTATTGGCAATGTGGAGAAAGGATGTACATGCGACTTCCCGCAGGATGGAATGGTCTCTGTTCTTTAGTCACTGTGCATACCCCTTCCTTAGTAATTCCAGGAGTGGATGTTTTAAGCTTACATTAGCATCCTACGAGCCATCCAACAACTTTGTTACACCATCATCGAAGGAGAAGAGCTGCTAAATATTTTGCCACTGCAACATGGGCAAATATTCCACAGGAATATCGACTGTTCAACGACGCCCAGTTGTTTTTTGGAAGCATCCTCCCATTCATTCAGGCCACAGACACTGCTCGATGGTTGCAAATAACTCGTTGGGAACTGATGAAAGCTACCAATGCAACAGAAGATGGTTTCAATGCAATCAAAGAAGAACTGCGGGCAGTGCGAGTGATGCTTATGCAACATAGATATGTGTTAGACTTGATGACGGCAATGGAGGGTGGGGTCCGTGCTAAAATCAGTATGGCATGCTTTACATACGTGCCGGCTAATGATGCAGACAATGGAACGATAACAGAGGCTATACAGACTTTGCACAATCTACAGAAGAACATGGTAGAAGAGAGGGGTGCCTCCAACAAGTGGTTTCCAGGGTTGTTTTCGTGGATGCCGGTCTGATTACCTGAGTTGTTTAAAGGAATTTTTCCAATTCTTGTGATGTTCCTTTTAATGTATTGCCTAGTTCAGGTTATTGTAGAGTGTTGCAAATCAGGTAATCAGAAGTTAGGGGGAATGTTTACTAATAGATTAGGTAGTAAGGAGTGGAAGGAGAAGCAAAATGCCTACACGAGATGGGTACATTGGGTAGGAAAGGTAAGCAGGTAGTTGAAAATTCAACTAGAGGGGGAATGTAATAGGCCTTAAGAAAACTGCAGAGGGCCTACTCTGGTCTACACATGAATTAGAAAACAAATGTGCAGGAGTCTATACTATACCCTTAAGAAAACTGCAGAGGGCCTACTCTGGTCTACACATGAATTAGAAAACAAACGTGCAGAAGTCTATATTATACGAGAAAAGTACAGGCCTCGGTTTGAACATAATGGTCAGGAAGGAACCCAGGAACAGAAAGGAGAATGAGGAGAGAGGCCAGGTGCAGGGTAAAGCAGTTACAATCCAGCTTAGCATACCACAGATAATTTAGAAGGACGCACACACACAAGGGAGAGTCTGAGCCACTTTCTGATATCAGGAAAGGAGAAGGGTACATCATGACAGACTTGAAAGGGAGACACGGCATTAGATGTTTGTGTTTCAAGGCTGGCAGAAAGGAGGAGACAGGACGTAAAACTTCAGAGACTGTTAGATGTGTAGGAAGGACATATTGATAGAGGTCACAGGGTAGGATTGAAGGACATTGTGTATGTTAGATAATATGTATGTAATATATCTGCCACAAGTGTATTTCTGTAACAAGCAGTCAGATAGCATTTAAAGAATTATTGTTTTTGTGAATTGTAAGTGTTGTGAAGGAGGTGGATTTTAAGTGCCCACCAAGTGTATAAAAATCACTGTGTGTAAGAGCTAAGTTGAGTGTGGCTTCAGTTGCAGAACTGTGCTGTACTCCCGACCATATTTTATTTTGCTTATAAATGCTCAATTATTACTAGAATTGTGTCACTTCTTTATTATTGATAAGAAATTCAACTACAACAGGAGCATTTTGATGCACCTGTTCCCTCTCTACTTCTGGCCTTGCGTCACCTGCATGCAGAAGAGCTGTGCCTCTGGTTGTTTTGAGGCTGAACAATGTTTGGGCAGCTCAAGGCTTGCACCGGCAGGAACCACTTCTCTAGCTGTGGCCTCTCGACAGAAACATGTAAGTGTTTTTATATTTGTTACTTCATTTGTGCTGCAATTTTAAAAACACTCCGAAGTTCCTAGTATATCTAGCAGTTTTCAGGCAACAATAAAAGTGCTGATTTAAAAATATCTAGGGAACTGTGCAATGATTAGGACCTGAAAACCAGTACTTAACAATTCCCAGGGCCATCACGACAAATCAATATTGGATAAGGTCTTGCTGAGGACTAATGCATAGAAGATGAGGTGTAGAGTCTCTACTAGCGTTGCTACCTGCTGCTAAATGAGGACAAATAAATTGAGAAAATCAATAAAAGTGTCACAATAACTCTGGTGATTAAAGTACCTGCTGGAGAGAGATGGAATTTGTCTAGTTTCAGTTTTGACTCATCTAAGATAGCGCAGATGGTTAAAATGCCTGCTGCAAAGAACGTGTACCATGCATATCAAAGAACGGTATTTTATGTGCATAGCTCAGTGGGTTACTGCTTTTGCCACCGACATTCTTTTGTTACTGTGCAGTTCATAAGATACAATTTTATGACAAGACCGGAGGCTCCTATTATGTATTCTTTTCTTACTTTATTAGAATAGCAGCAGTCAAGAACTACAGTTCCCAAAAGGCTCAGCAACAGGCTAGCCAATGGGAACAAAAACATAGGCATGTACTGCACCAATAGAATGACTCCATAGAGTACACCCTTGACTGCAAGCAGCCCTCTTTTCTTGCTGTTCGCAGTCAAGATAAGTACTCTTATTTCATCCTCTTCAATATTGCATTTGTTCCTATATGGTTATCTTTAACATTTTCAGTGTTAATTACATTTGTATCATTGCTCTTAACGCTCTGTTTCGGTTCTCGGACACCACTATTCCCCCCCGTTTCCTAGTATTCGGCATCTCTAACGCTCAATTTGTTTTCCAACCGTCACGCGCCTATTACATTCACCAATACAGTGAGAGCGCTTTGTACACTCCTTCGCTTCACTTTTTCAGACTTTTTCCTACCTTTGTTCGTCCCTGTCTGGCAACGCGTCTCCCGGATGCTTGTTTTCGCAGAACCCAACCGCTTCCCACATCTGCGGTCTGACACGATTTTAAGGGGGCGCGGCCTTCCTATATTCGAGCGCGTCTTCCGGACGCTCGCTCTTTGATTTTCCAACCACATTTTCAACTTTGCAGTTTGGTTTGTTTTCAAGGGCCACGGCCTTCCTTTGCCTACCGCTTCTTCCCTAGCCTTGGCTCCACCCCGAGGGAAGTGTTTCTCTGACTGTGTTTGCTATCAAGTTCTTTGCCCATTAACTGTTTCCTGACCATTTTCTCCAGTGTATTTTGTCACCATGGATTCAGACAGTTCCCCTGTCATGCCTGAATTGAATGAGGATGAGGAAGTCTTTAAAAAAGATTGAAATATTTTTATTCAATCTTCTGTTAAACAAGCTTTACAAGCTTTAATTGATAAAATGTCTAAACAATATTGAAAATACTGTCAAACACATGGTGTCCAATTCTCCGGCCCTTTCTGCGGGGAAAGCAGAAAACGAAAATTGTCCCTAAAGAAAATTCCTAAAGGTGCTGAAATGACTAGTGAGGTTTCCTAACAACAGATTGAGGACTTGGTTCCTCCCAGGTCTCCTTCTGAGGAGGGGAATACCACAAAAAATCCCAACACCTCCTCATCTCTTCACTCTAAATGCAAATTTAAATCGAGAAACACTGATGATGCGCCTAAAAAGATTGTTATTTCTAACATATAGATTCCACCTCTGCTACCCTTCATCTTCCTCCTTCAAAGGTTTCTTCCATCAAAAAATAACTTTCCCAAACGCTCCAAAAAGATCTAATCTCACTCAGATCTCTAGCAAGAGTAGTAGGTCTTTTTTCTTCTTCGATTCAGGCCATATTTCCAGGTACTCTTCATTACCACGCCCTACAACATCTAAAAGTCCAACACCTTTACGAAGGGCTTGCCTTTTCCAACCTCATAGCTCTAGACGAAGAATCTCGGCTAGAGATTCAATGGTGGATATACCATTTAGATGCCTGGAACGGCAAAACCATCTTCCCCTCTGCGCCGGGTCTTGTGTTAGAATCAGATGCAAGCCTCACGGGCTGGGGCGCCCGCTGTGGACCAATATCGACTGGCGGTATATGGTTCACAGAGGAGTCTAAATTGCACATAAACTGTTTAGAGATGCTTGCAGGTTTCTTTGCGATCCAAAGTTTCACAAAAAAACAAAGCTCAGTGTTCTATCCTGCTTCGCATGGACAACGTTTCGGCGGTCCGGTACAGAAATCACATTGGAGGAACCAGATCGAAGCCTTTGGCCCTTCTAGCGAAAAGCCTTTGGGAATTCTGCCTCTTCCTCAAATTTTCTCTTCTTGCAGAATATCTCCCATGTTCCAAAAATTCGATAGCAGACTGGCACTCCCGCCATCTCAAGGATACCAGCGACTGGAAACTTCATCCGTCTGTTTTTCAAATGCTCCTAAACAAGTGGGGTCCTTTTCGCATAGATCTCTTTGCCTTTCGACTCAGTTCCCATCTTCCACTCTTCTTCAGTTTGCGCCCAGATCCTCTGGCAATGGCAACAGATGCATTTCTTCACGATTGGTCCCAATCACTCAACTATGCTTTCCCTCCATTCATTTTAATCAACAGAACCTTAGCCCAAGTCAGACGTCAGAAAGCCTCTCTGGTCATCGTAGTTCCCTTCTGGCAGTCCCAGGTTTGGTTTCCTCCTCTTCTCAAATTATCCTCGGACTTTCCTCTCCTTCTCCTAGTTTTCCGGTCCCTCCTTCTAGACCCATCCGGATATCCCCACAATCTTATTCTCAGCAATTCATTAACTCTTTCAGCTTGGAGGGTCTTGGGTCGCCTCGACAAACCACTCTTATTTCGGCAGAGGCTTTGGAACTCATTAGTAACGCCTGGGCTCCCGGGACAAAGAAAGCCTATAGATCAGCCTGGTCTCTTTGGACAGGCTGGTGTGTGGGAAAGTGTATCAATCCCTTTTCAACAGATTTAAACTTAATCATTAACTTCTTGGCTGCCCAAGCCAGTTCAGGTCAATCTTACAGAACTATAAATCTCTATAGATCTGCTATCTCCATGCATCATCAACATATTAACGGCAAACCTGTAGGAGAACATCCTTTAATCTGTCGCCTTCTAAAGGGACTAAAATTGTCCAAGCCTCCAGCTTCCAAATACTCTTACCTATGGGACGTATCTCTTGTTCTAAATTTGTTCCTTGCATGGCCGGACAATCCGTATCTTTCTTTAAAAATGCTTTCAGCTAAACTAACCATGTTGTTGTGCCTAAGTTCCATTAAACGTGTGTCTGACATTAACCCTTTAGATGTTTTTTCCTGCCAGTTCATGCCTACAGGTGTCTTATTTCACATTTAAAAAAGCACAAAAACCAACCTACATTCAGTTTTCTATCCATTTTTTCCCGACAAACCAAAACTATGGCCCTCATTCCGACCCTGGCGGTTTGAAACCGCCAGGGTGGAGGGCAACGGAAGCACCGCCAACAGGCTGGCGGTGCTTCCAGGGCTATTCTACTGCCGTGGTCAGAAAAGGGGAACCGGCGGTTTCCCGCCGGTTTTCCCCTGGCCCAGGGAATCCTCCATGGCGGCGCTGCTTGCAGCGCCGCCATGGGGATTCCGACCCCTTTCCCGCCAGCCTGTTCCTGGTGGTAAAACCCGCCAGGAACAGGATGGCGGGAACGGGTGTCGTGGGGCCCCTGCACTGCCCATGCCACAGGCATGGGCAGTGATGGGCCCCCTAACAGGGCACCACTATGATTTTCACTGTCTGCTATGCAGACAGTGAAAATCGCGACGGGTGCTACTGCACCCGTCGCACCCCTGCAACTCCGCCGGCTCCATTCGGAGCCGGCTTCCTTGTTGCAGGGGCTTTCCCGCTGGGCCGGCGGGCGATCTTCTGGAGATCGCCCGCCGGCCCAGTGGGAAAGTCAAAATTACCCCTGCGGTCATTTGACCGCGGTGCGGTCTTTGGGTGGTGTCCACCCGGCGGGCGGCACCCGCCGCCCTCCGGACTCGGAATGAGCCCCTATGTGTGGGTCTCTGTCTAAAAGAATATGAAAAGAGAACTCTCAAGCTCATAATATCCTCTCTCCAGCAAATTTTGATTTCCTTTCGTAAGCCCATAAACCTGTCTCTTTCGCCACGTTAGCCCGTTGGGTCAAATGGGTTATGTCCTTAGCAGGTATAGATATTTCCACTTTCTGGCCCATTCTTCCAGAGGAGCCATGGCTCCTAAAGCCTTTTCAATAGGCTCCAGTTTAGAGGACATTCTCAGGTCGGCTGATTGGTCTAATGATGTGTTTAGAACGTTTTATTGTAAACCCGTTAAAACTGCAACTTCTTTGGTAACTGATAAGCTTTAAACTTGCATAATAGGAGCCTCCCACTGCTATTTCTACTAATATGTATCTTTCTCTCCCTCCCAGCGACTCCAGCATTGCCTTCTTCATCAGGATGATGCCAATCTTTCTTCGTCTTCTCCGTTGTGATCCTGACCACAGAATCCTCGGATCTCTTTCCCTCAAGACTTTTGTCATCCTTCAAGTTACACCTGGATTGTTTCCTGTTGTCAAGACTTTCTCTATTTCATCCTCCCTTTGGCAATTATTGGATCAATTTTTCCTTTGTTTCATGACTCTATTTGACCTGCTCACTCAAGAAAAGAGGGATGCTTGAGTCAAGGGTGTACTCTATGGTACTTGGTGTCATTCTATTGGTGCAGTACATGCCTATGTTTTTGTTTCCATTGGCTAGCCTGTTGATGAACCTTTTGGGAACTGTAGTTCTAGACTGCTGCTATTCTAATAAAGTAAGAAAAGAATGCATAATACTTGCCTCCATGTCTTTAATAAAATTAAGACTTTCCTTCAGAAACTACTAGGAAAATCTACATTGTCATCTAGCACAGTGAGCTATGAACTGCACTAACGAGCTACATGGTACAAGTTAGAAAGTTATGTTTTTTTCCAGTCTTTCGTTATCCCGATGCTGCTAAAAAAGGTTTGTTTGGGTAATAAAACATTCATACTGGATTATGTTCTGAATCCTGAGTCAGTACTTCTCCAGACCAAGCACTCTTAAAAAATGCCTATCAATGTGGATGCCGTGAATCCTACACTTTGTAGTACCTTTTGCCTTATGTAGCATTTTTTATACACTGATTTACACATATATGATTCATTGTCTCTCTAATGGTGTGATGTAAAGTGCTCCGACATCCTGGACTACACTGGTATTAGAAGTGAAATAAAACAAATGAAATACAGGCGATGGATGGGCTATGGAGAGAGAAGAGGCCCTTAAGGTTTTACTTCCATTTCCGCCATATATTTATGTGAAAAAGCTTTCTCAGATCTTATACACCTAAAAAGTAAATGCAATAATGGATTGGGAATTGTAGAATCCGACCTAAAGATTCAACTTTCCGAAGTGAAACCAAACATTGAAAAGATAGTGTTAGCTTGTCCAGTCTTTATAAATTAGTTGTACTCGGACACGCTGGAGGACGGTGGACCTTTTAACCTAGTTGGGCTCTCCTCATCCAAGAATAGTCGGGTCACTCAAATCAATTATCGATAAATAATTATAATCAACAACCGATAATCGATTAATAATCAATCAATACATTAATAATCAATAACAATCAGTATTTTGACGCAACATGACCTTTCAGTCATGAATAACCACACCAGTTTATTAGAAGTTAATGAGTTTATTTCCCTATATTAACAAAGCTAACACAATGTATATAAGTCTCAAAATCAAATGATATATGTATACGAATATTACTAGCTGTCCATAACGGCAGAAGAAACGCAATCTACGCAAAATCTGAATTATAATGCACTCGGTTATAGCAATGCAAATCACTAATATAAGCAACTGAACTTGGCTACTTGCATGCATCGGTAAGCATAACAAGATTTCAATTTAGCATGGTGCATCAGATGAATATCTCGACTAGCCTCTAATTAGCATTGGCATGTGGGGCTTCATGCAAAAAGAATTTAGTCAACACAAATTTAGAAAACTTCTAGGTTGGGCCCTATCAAAATAGCAGTTGGTACCTAGGAAGGAAAACACAATGCATAATACAATTTTCCTTTCATATTTGCCAAATACAATCAGCATTCAAGAAAAGTCTTCGTCCTTCAGGTACCGGTTCGATCAGCATGGGGCGGATTTTAAAGGGGCAAAGTTAAGGGCAAGTTTCCTTGCGGCAGCAAGGAGAATGGGGCAAAGTTACTGCATAGGCAAGACGGGGCAAAATTAAAGTTAAAGTCTCTAGGGTGAGAATTCTTTAAAGTCTCTTTCTCTGCGACAGAGAAAAGGCATCCAGATGTCATCTAAGATGGTGTCTGGCATTTGGCTTCAAAATTGGCATCGAGGAAAAATGGCTGACTTCTCTTTGTCCAGTGGGTTTAAGTAAGAAACATTCCAAATACTTCAGGGTCTTCCATTGGAGGGTTCATAGGGTGGCTTCAATTTGACCAATGAAAAGTGTCTTTTTCCTAGTACTCATTTATGCATACATTGTCCTTGGAGCCTTGGAACACAAGTTGCAACAAAGTTTGCCAGTTATTTCGGTATCAGTGCTTTTATTGTCCGCACCTGCAGAAACTGACCTTGCTTAAAAAAGGGATGAAACCAGCCTAGCACGAAACCTTGAGATAAATGTATTAGTCATCTCTACTGGAAAAATACAACCTTTAAAGTAAAATACTGTCTTTGTTAATGCAAGTGAAAACCACGCAGTTAAATTTGAGACTAGGCAATTAGGCCAAAGCCTCTACTAAATTTAAGCTAAGCATATAACAGTTTGGACAAGAAAATCATAGAATACATTTGCAATTCTGACGGATTACTACATTTTCAATTTTTCATGATTAATTAAGCTTGTTTATTATAATGGCGAACTACTCCGTGGGCACAATTTCCCACGTACATTCTTTTTCTTTGCTAAAATCACACTACCTTATACGATTTTGATTATATGATATATGAATATTTGTTAGACCTTTTTTTTCTGCGTCATCAATCCCTCCTCTGATGACTAATTATGTCATCACATCAAATCTTCCTCCACAAATTTTATTCCATTAAAATTCTGTTTTAGTAATTTGGCACTTCAGTCAATTCCCTCTTTCTTTTGGTTCCCTTTGATTTTTCTTGGCATATTTCTACCATATTGTTTTGTTCTTTCTCTTCTCTTCTCCTTTTGTTTCTTGTTTTCAATATTTTAATAGCTTTCCATATTCCCCAAATACCTAAAAAACAAATTAATACTATTAATATTCCTTTTACTATTTTCAGTAACAATCCATTCCAAATGTTGCTGAGCCAATTTCCCACGGAAGCAAATCCTTTTTCAACCTTTTCCCATACTCCTGGTTCTTTCAATTCCTTCAAATCTGTACTTTCGTTAGTTAAATTTGTAAGCAATTTTTCTAATTTGCTCGCTGTTGTCCGGAATATAAGAACAACAGTGACGTGCACCAATCATTTTGCAAACGCCGCCATCCTTTGCTAAAAGAATGCCTAAAGCAAGCCGATTTTGAAGAGTCATAGCTCTTTCTGCAGCAAGTTCAGCATCCATCAGGATTATAGCTCCTGAGAATTTTGTCAACATGTTATCCACAATAGTAGACAACTTTCGTATTTTAATTGAATTCAATATGACTCCTACTGAAGGAATCATCGCTCCAAATATATCTCCTACCCCACCAGAAGCTGTCTCCCTTTTCTGAACATGATATGATTCAGACAGCTTTGGGAATTTCTTTAAGTCGTCTAGTTGATAAATCTTTGGAAATACTATTCCCAAATAACATCTCCCATACCATCCCTTTGGCAGACGATAATAGGCATTAAGTCCACAAATATAATATACCCCTGGAATAACTGAGTCTTGTCCATTCAGCATGAACGTCCACTTAGCTTGAAACAAAAACGTATGTTTAGATTCACTCGTTCCCACAAAGATCGTGTCATAATATGATTTAGGTCTATCTACACAGAGCCTCCCTACGTGTATTGCATCTAAAGCTATTTTCCCTTGTGTCTTTATCGCGGCAAAAGCATAATTACCTACAGATGTCCTCTTGTGTAATTCCCTTTCTAATTTCTCCTTCCCCTCCTTCCTCCCATCGTCAGTGTGATCTAAAAAGCTTTTCTCTACCGGTGAAAGCAAGCATGTAAGGTTTTCTCTGTGAGCGTAAGCTGTGTGAAAAGGTGACAATGGCTCGAAGAAGCCCCTAACTAACTTTATATAATAATCTCTTGCTGTTTTACTCAGGAGCTCTATTATGGGTATATATGCAAATACAACATCATAATTGGAATAAAAGTAGTGAATATACTCCTGGCCATAAACTCTGGTCATTAATAAACTACATGAAATTCCATACATAAGAGGCATGCTATGATATGTCACTCCTTCCTTTACTGAGGTAGGTATTTGTGTGCACACATAACAATCTTTCGCATCCATTGTCTCAACATACTCATTCAGCAAGCGATAGAAAACGTTTGAGGACTATTCTTTCTTGTCCTGTAAATATTTCTCGTCTTGTTCGAGTTTCCGCTGAGGAGTTAGTTCAGTAGTAGGTTTAGAAGTAGAAGCATCATTCGTGTCTCTTTCATTCTTTCCATGCATTCCAAGAACTATTGCTATAATTATTAGTACACATGCAGTTATTGAACCTATACACACGTATTTACAACACTTCATTTTATGTCCCTTTGTATTATTGCCTGGCATGATCTATATAGAATCAGAAAGTTGGAGACACTTTATCAAATCAATTTGCAGATATATATACAAAGCTGAACGAGTTCAATGTTCACACGGTTTTATTTAGCAGCTTAGTCTTTTATCGGATTTAGAAGGTTTGTCTCAAAATCGGTTTCAAAGTCAATCAGGTGATCAATGTCTTATTCGGTAATGTTCATGGAATTTCACTTCTCAGGTACCAAAGTGTTGTTCTGCTTCTTCGTTCTCAAGAATGAGAGATAGGAATTTGTCTGACCAATCGTTATGGCTATGTATGCCCACTCCGGACCAGAATATCTTCTGCTCGGTAGTCTTTTCCTTTTCAATTTTGCATCTCCTTTTGATTCTCTCTCGCTGGTGCCCTGTTCCTTGGCTGGGTCTTTCTCTTCACTTGGTGTTGTTATTGCGACAGACACTTCTTTTCTTTTCTCTTTCAACTTTGGCCCTTCACATTCGTTTAATATTTCTATAGTCCTTAATTTCACTGGCGATATGCTTTGTCTCCGTTTCGCACTGTTTTCACCTGATGGACATGCAACTGGTTCTGGAAGAGGCTGAACGATTTCACTCTGTCCCGCCTCCTTTTCTCCCCCTAGGAGGTCAATCAGGTTTTCTTTTTCTTTTCCTGTATCGTCTGCTTCTGGGAAAGCCCTCCTCTGATCAGGCTCTCCTGCTTCTTCACCTGTCGCAGGCTCTTTGTCACCTTCAGGATCTTCGTCACTTCCTGATGTTTCTCCTCCATTCTCCTTAAATGGATCAGCTGTTTCTTCCTCAGAAAATATCTCCCCTTCCTCTATTTCTGCTTGTTCGCCTCCAGGTTCTCTTTGTCCTGTCTCAGTGCCTGGTACTCTCTTGTCAGTCACTGGTAATTTCAGCGCTTCAAGTTCCTCTTCTGTGGGACATGTCACCCTTTTCGTCTGACTGGTGTGAATCCAGTTGGGAACTCCCGCACACTTCACAGCGGTGGTAGTTGTCAGAATCACTTGGAAAGATCCTTTCCAACGGGGTTCCAGACACGACTTCCTCACGTGTTTCTTTATCACGACCAGTCACCTGCTTTCAGGGCGTGTCCGGGACCTTGGATCGGTGGCAAGGTGGTTGCCTCCACCTGGTGAGAAAAAGAGCGTACCACATCAGCTAGACCTTTGCAGTAGTCCAATACCATATCATCGGTAATATTTACAAGAGCATTTGCAGGAACTGCTGGAAGTCTCATGGCTCTGCCCATGAGGATTTCATGCTGCGATAGTCCAGTTTTTCTATCAGGTGTGTTTCTCATTGACATTAACACCAAGGGCAGTGCGTCAGGCCATTTCAAGTTTGTGGATGCGCATATTTTTGCCGTCCTCAATTTCAATGTGCCATTCATTTGCTTCACTAGTCCTGATGCTTCAGGGCGGTAGCTACAATGCAACTTTTGTTAAATGTTCAGCGCTGCACACAGTAATTTGATTACTTTGTTATTGAAGTGACTTCCCCTATCTGATTCTAAAGAGATCGGGAATCCGAAACGTGGTATTAGTTCTCTCAAGAGTAATTTGGCAACTGTAAGGCTGTCATTTCTACGTGTAGGGTACGCTTCAATCCAGTGACTAAAGATGCACACAATCACCAACACATATTTCAAGCCTCCATGCACAGGCATCTCAATGTAATCCATTTGCATCCTGCTGAATGGCCCACCTGCTCTTCCAATGTGACTCAAATTTACTACTGTTCCCTTCCCTGCGTTCATTTGTTGGCAAATGATGCAATGATGGCAAACTGCTTCAGCAACTTGACGGAATTTAGGATTGAACCAATCAATTTTGAATAATCTAATCATGGCATCCCTTCCAAGGTGGGCTTGTCCATGATACAACCTGGCCAATTGCGTTAAAAGGCTGTCTGGTAGAACCAATCTCCCTTCACTTGAAACCCACAAATCATCTGGTTTCTTTATGCATTGTAATTTACTCAACGAGAGTTTCTCATCCTTACTGACATTATTTTGTAGGAATTTCAATTCATCAATCGTATCTACAACTTTTAAAGCAAAGGCTTCACTTGGTTCAAGTTCTGGCTCATTTATCAAGTTCCATTCGTCTCTGAGCAATATACAGTTCAATGACCACAGTTGTCCAAAATCATGCACTATTCCAAATCCGTACTGACTGTCAGTGTAAATGATGACTTTAATGCGGAAAGTTGGCAAGCTCTAGTAAGGGCTACTAGTTCCGCTACTTGTGCAGAGTAAACTCCTTGAAGCCAAGATGCTTCCAGAACACCTGTTATTGTACAGACAGCATATCCTGCTTTCAATATTCCTTGTGCATCTCTTAAACATGAACCATCAACAAAAATAATTTGCTCATTTTCTTCCAATGGGGTGTCTTTGATATCAGGTCTTGGCTTAGTACAAAATGCAGTCACCTGAAGACAGTCGTGCTCGATGTCTTCAGCGTTCTCAATTTCGACATTTTCACTGGGAAACAAGGTTGCTGGATTCAACTTAGTGCACCTTTTCAGCTGCACATTAGGTGATCCCAGAATTATTGTCTCATACCTTGTAAGTCTAGCACCGGTCATGTGCTGCGTTCGGGAACGTGTCAAAGGTATTTCAACCGAGTGAGGGACCATAACTGTTAAAGGATGCCCCATCACTATTCCTTCACTCTGATTTAGGCTGATACCAACTGCTGCTACAGTGCGCAAGCCCCCTGGTAAGGCTGCTGCGACTGGATCCAAAGTAGCTGAAAAATATGCCACTGGTCTGTTTACGCCACCATGGCCTTGAGTCAAGACAGACAAGGAACATGCATCACGTTCATGACAAAATAATGTGAAAGGCTTTGTGTAATCAGGCATACCCAAAGCTGGAGCTCTGCACATGCATTCCTTTAATTCAATAAGAGCATCCATTTTATCTCTTTTCAACACTATTTCATCCAGCGCATCTTTCTGGGTCAGTTTCAGCAAAGGTTTGGCTAGAGCCGAGAAATTGGGAATCCATTGGCGACAGTAGCTCACCATTCCCAAAAACCTTCTCACATCACTCCTCGTCTTCAGTGGACTCATTTGAAGTACACTTGTTATTCTTTCTTTCATAATTCTTCTCGACCCTTTCTCTTTTTGGTGACCGAAATATTTCACTTTCTTCTGGCAGAACTTTAACTTCGAAGGAGACACTTTGTGTCCGTTCCTTCCCAAGTGGTTCAATAGGGCAATATGTCAACCGTACAGTCATTTTCTGTCTTGGATGCGATCAGCAAATCGTCAATATACTATACCAAGGTTGATTCAAAAGATAATTCCAATGATTCCAAATCTTTCTTTAGAATCTGATTGAAAATTGATGGTGACTCCGAAAACCCTTGAGGAATTCGACACCAACTGTAGACTCTGTCCAAGAATTGGAAGCAAAAGAGAAATTGGCTGTCCTCATGAAGAGGCACAGAAAAGAATGCTTGTGACAAGTCGATGACTGAGAACCACTCAGCATCACAGGGAATTTGAAACATTATCACAGCTGGATTTGGTACTAAGGGACAACATTTGACTATTATGTCATTTATTTTCCTCAAATCCTGAACATTCCGGACCTTTCCACTCGGTTTTATTAGTCCCATGATTGGTGAATTACATGGACTACTTAACACTTCTTTCAGTACTCCCTGTTTCACAAACTCATCAATGAGTTGGGCGACTTTCATGAGGGTGTCTTGCGACATGTGGTATTTTGGTGTCTGGCGAAAATTTACATTGGGTTTTAAGGTCACTTTCACTGGTTCTACTCCTTTGAAAAATACTACTTCTTTCCCTGTCATATCCCACACTTCCTTTTCAACTGTTTCCTGTAACTCAGCAGGAATATCTGCTTCAGTGAGCATTGGATAAAGAGTAATCAGGGGATACTCTTCATCAACAGTTTCCACTTCGTCCCCTCCTAAACTGTCCTCTTCTTCCTCATCACTGTTTGTCTGAATTTTAATTCCATCATTTGAGCACATAATTGAGAATCCCAATTTGCACAGTAAATCTCTCCCTAATAGTGATATCGGGCTCGAGTCACACACCACAAATTTATGTGACCCTTGATAGTTGCCAATTCTGACTTGCGTTGGATCTGTGATTGGGTTTGTCAGATACCTATTTGCTACTCCCACTACTTGAACTGTTCTCCCTGAAAGTGGCAAATTTGGTACTTCGATACTTCTGACTGTAGAGCGTGTAGCTCCTGTGTCTACCAAGAATGAAACTCTGTGACCCATAACTCTTCCTTCCACATACGGTCCCTTTTGATCAACTTACAAAGATGCTGCAAGCATACAATTTCCCTCCTCATCTGAACTTTCACTCTCCCATTCATTGTTTATTCCATTCTCACTGTGTAGCGGAAATTGATGTTCTGTGTCATTTTGATTCACTCCTTGACCCGTGACCTGCTGAGGAAGCATTACTTGTTGCTGATTCATTGGCGCTAAGGGTATTTGCATTTGCTGATTAGGTACCATGTGAAACTGCTGTTGCATTGGCTGCAACTGTGCCATTTGTACACGGGGCATTTGCACCTGCTGTGGTTGTATGGGTTGTAAACCCTGCATCCGATTCATATTATTTTGAAAATTCGGATTTGGACCTCTCAATTTCGGTCCTCTCATATTCTGAAATGAATTGACATCATTGTTTTGCTGACCTACACCTTCCTGCACCATCATTGGGCACTCCCGTTTCCAATGCCCGACGATTCCGCATGTGTGACATGGCATCACCTTCTTCATTGCCTGTATACCATTTGGAACCATAACAGTATTTAAATCAGGACCATTATTCACAAAACCTCCTCGGCCTCTGCCTCTCATCTGTGGATGAAACATAGCATTTCCATGCTGTTGCAGCTGCGGCAACTGTTGTTGAAAACCTTGCAAACCTTGCAGACTTGTCTGAGCTGCTCTAAGCTACATCACCATCACCTTTTCTTTCACCGTTTTCTGCTTTGTCTCAATCTCATCACTGCAGTATTTTGCATAATTCAACACCTCATCGATCAACTTTGACTGCCAACAAATCAAATGCATTTTAATCATCTGGCTAATCTCGGGTCTCAACCCTTCCACAAATCTGAACACAAAATGGAGCATGTCCTTTGCCTCAATCGTTTCCGTGCCACTGTAATTTTTAAACGCTTTCAACAGTCTCTCATAGTATGCATGTATTGACTCTTTAACTTCTTGTGCCGTTCTGTCAATCCTCTGCCAATCCACATTTTTTGACGCAACCTTTGTTTTCAAGTGCTCTATCACCTTATGGTATAAACTCATTCCCGTAGGTGATGGTGCTCCTGTGTCCCTATCTCTTTCTGGTTCACTTGTTGGCCAAACTACAGCCCTCTTACAATCTTCCCACAAATCTGCCGGAACCACAATTTCGAAGAAAGTATTTAGGTCTTCCCAAAGACATTTTGCGAGTTTCACAAATCTATCTGTTTGTTGATACCATTCGATCGGTTTCTCTCAATTTAGGGAAATTATCCGTAAAGGATTGAATATCGCACCTGTGCCACTGTACATGGACAAGTTTTCCCCCTGCCATTTCTCTCATTGGCAACATGGTTATCAGGTCGTCATTCTGTTGTGCTTTTTCGTTCCAATCTGGGGTACTTTCTTTCTTTTTGTCCTTTTTCTTAACCCATCTACTTTCCCACTTGTCTAAACATCTCCAGACCTGCGTGCTCTGCAGTATCTCCTTAAGGTGTGTTTTCATTCCTGCAGATCTCATGTGTTCAAAATCCTTTGTCTCAAAGTCTAGCCTGTAACTTCTGCTCAAGTGTTTGGTCTTACCTATATTGATCTTGATCTGTCTGCAATTTCTTGTAACTTCTTATGTATGCTGCTTACTTCTCTTGTAATCCTAGGGCACATGTATCTCAGCTCTTCTTCTGTGTATGATTCTAACCTGTTCAGACCCATCGTTCCCACTACTAGTTCATCTGCTTCCATGCCCAATCTTATTTTATTCAAATATTCTTCTCCTTTTCCACTGGGTGTACTCTGTGGGGAGTTCAGGCTGTTCAACCATTGTGTCAACTGTTGCGCGTTCAGTCCCTCAATGTAGCACTTACATCGACTGCTACTGATGGTGTCTGTAACGTTTCTGTTTTTGAAGTTAGCGGTACTATTAGTGGTGGACCTGACCTTACCACAGTTGACGGAGCACAAGCTGGAATTGGACTAAATTCCAACAAGGACCCAGATCTATTTAGCATTGTACCTACCGGAGTTTTTTCTTGGATATTTTCTATGCATCTCCTTCCCGTCTCATTTTGTGTCATTACCCCTTGGTCCCATACATTCGGCTTTGCCTGTATGTACAATTGTACTGGCGGACCTACAGTGATAGGCAGAAATATTGCGTCTGGATTCTGTCTGTTCCCCGAATTCTGTGGCATGTTAATTCCCATATTATGGTTCATCATTGCTGGCATATCTAACTGGTTTTCTGCTGTTTGAATGTACCTCGGCGCTTCTTGCATCTGCTTTTGAGGCATCAAAATTTGTGTTGATTCGGCTTGAATCAATGTAGATCTTTGATAATTCTGTCCTCCCTGCGCCATTAACCTATATTATGTTCATCGCAACAGCGCCTTCGAACCTGCGGTTGATAATCATCGACAGGTTTCAATTTAGGCACGTCAGTATATATTCTCTGAATTTGTGGTGTAAAAGGCATATCAGGGCTACGCTGTCTCTGTGAGATTCTCAAATTTGGTGTTACATTACCCTGTACTGGTTCTGGAGGGGCAGTACTGGTGCTTGGGCCATTTTCGCTTTCCACATATGGTGGTGGGAGATCGTTTAGCAATTGCATAATTAACTCCTCATCGTCTGACTTGTCTGATCTTTTCGAATTTCTGTTATTTTCTCTATCTCTGGACTGGCTCCTGTTTGTGTTATAGGTAGCTTTCCTTCCTTCCGTCTCTGCCTCGTCAGTAATTGCTGGAAACAATTGAATTCCCTGCAGTACGTCTGATCTCCAAACCTTTTGAGTACTATCCCATTTAGCATCCGCTAGAGTCTTTTCTACTTTTCTCACTCTTGTTTCAAATTTCTTTTGTTGTTGATTTCGAGCCATTAGTTCCCAAATTGCTAATGCTTCAAACTGTGCTGGTCTTGGAGGTACTTTCATGTCGTATAGCGCAAATCTTAAATTCTCCAAAACTCTTAAATTAAACGACCCGTGGATAGGGAACGCTACACTTCCATGCTTTTCTGTTAATTTACACCATTGCTTTAGCCAAAGACATGGTGCGACACCCTTTTCTTCAATCACGATGTAAGCTGGTGTACCCTCAGGCGGTGTTTCTTCTCCTACATTTGCTTTAATATATACATCTCCCCTCAAGGCACTCTTAAATGCTTTGAAAAATGTCATCTTTCCGTCTTTTATTTTTCTAAAATATGTAATCAATAAGTGACTTTAATTCCCGGAATACTCTTCGCTTGCCTTTCCCCACCAATTGCGCTTCGCGGACTGCGTCCAATCCGTGCACGACCCTTCTCACCAACCAACCTATCCCAGCGCGGCTCCTAGTGACGTCACACCCACACACTGCGGCTGACAAAGTCCTGCGGCTTGTCCTCCTTCATTCAGCTTCACTCAAAACTAATTTCTGCAATATATTGCAAGCACTAACCAAAAAGAAGAAAACAAATCTGTCAGTTTACTACAGGAAGGGTAATACAATTGCTTCAGAAACTTAGGGATTTTTCACTAGCCTCAGCAGTTATTCCATCTTTCTCGGTTTCCCACTTTCGCAAGCAAAATTTGACCCGCAAACTTTACTCTCAACTGATCAATGAACTATTCTAGCACGCCTTCGAATTTGTCAAATCTCAAAGTCTAAAATTTTCTTTCATTCCTCAATATTCATACCGACTTGTTGACCATGCCCGATCAACCTACTAAACCGAACAGATTACAACATCAATCAAATGTCTCATACACTTTTCAACATACTCCGGAGTCTCTTGACCTCGCAGGGCCCGTCTCAACATCAACAACCACGTGGACAATTTTTCCTGCACAAAACGCTACACACATGTGAAGTTCGACGACTTCGCTACTCTCACACTTTGGAGTATCGCTCCTCTAGAATTTTGATTGGAGTTCGAAACCCCCTAAAATCCTCACAAAACTTCTCAATTAATATGCGGCAATAAGCTGTGCAAGCGCAAAACCCTAGCTACACTCATACCGTCACTAGAAACGCCAAAAACATTCTCACACCTCCATTTCCTCCATTCGCAAGCTACGAGATTCCTGGAAAGTCATTGGGGACTTAGGGCATCATCATCTCTCCAACTTGTTTTATCAAAGAAAATTCTAACTTGACTCCGCCTATTGTTCGGATGGGGTCCCAATGGGCCAAACCATCAATCTCTGCTACAATCTACTGTTAGCGCGTCCAGTCTTTATAAATTACTTGTACTCGGACACGCTGGAGGTCGGTGGACCTTTTAACCTAGTTGGGCTCTCCTCATCCAAGAATAGTCGGGTCACTCAAATCAATCATCGATAACTAATTATTATCAACCGATAATCGATTAATAATCAATCAATACATTAATAATCAATAACAATCAGTATTTTGACGCAACATGACCTTTCAGTCATGAATAACCACACCAGTTTATTAGAAGTTAATGAGTTTATTTCCCAATATTAATAAAGCTAACACAATGTATATAAGTCTCAAAATCAAATGATTATGTATATGAACATTACTAGCTGTCCATAACGGCGGAAGAAACGCAATCTACGCAAAATCTGAATTATAATGCACTCGGTTATAGCAATGCAAATCACTAATATAAGCAATTGAACTTGGCTAATTGCATACATTGGTCAGCATAACAAGATTTCAATTTAGCATGGTGCATCAGATGAATATCTCGACTAGCCTCTAATTAGCATTGGCATGTGGGGCTTCATGCAAAAAGAATTTAGTCAACACAAATTTAGAAAACTTCTAGGTTGGGCCCTATCAAAATAGCAGTTGGTACCTAGGAAGGAAAACACAATGCATAATACAAATATCCTTTCATATTTACCAAATACAATCAGCATTCAAGAAAAGTCTTCGTCCTTCAGGTACCGGTTCGATCAGCATGGGGCGGATTTCAAAGGGGCAAAGTTAAGGGCTAGTTTCCTTGCGGCAGCAAGGAGAATGGGGCAAAGTTACTGCATAGGCAAGACGGGGCAAAATTAAAGTTAAAGTCTCTAGGGTGAGAATTCTTTAAAGTCCCTTTCTCTGCGACAGAGAAAAGGCATCCAGATGTCGTCTAAGATGGCGTCTGGCATTTGGCTTCAAAATTGGCATCAAGGAAAAATGGCTGACTTCTCTTTGTCCGGTGGGTTTAAGTAAGAAACATTCCAAATACTTAAGGGTCTTCCATTGGAGCGTTCATAGGGGGGCTTCAATTTGACCAATGAAAATTGTCTTTTTCCTAGTACTCATTTATGCATACATTGTCCTTGGAGCCTTGGAACACAAGTTGCAACAAAGTTTGCCAATTATTTCGGTATCAGTGCTTTTATTGTCCGCACATGCAGAAACTGACCTTGCTTAAAAAGGGATGAAACCAGCCTAGCACGAAACCTTGAGATAAATGTATTAGTCATCTCTACTGGAAAAATACAACCTTTAAAGTAAAATACTGTCTTTGTTAATGCAAGTGAAAACCATGCAGTTAAATTTGAGACCAGGCAACTAGGCCAAAGCCTCTACTAAATTTAATCTAAGCATATAACAGTTTTGACAAGAAAATCATAGAATACATTTGCAATTATGGCGGATTACTACATTTTCAATTCTTCATGATTAATTAAGCTTGTTTATTATAATGGCGAACTACTCCGTGGGCACAATAAACCACGTACATTATTTTTCTTTGCTAAAATCACACTACCTTATACGATTTTCATTATATGATATATGAATATTTGTTAGACCCTTTTTTCCTGCGTCATCAATAGTCACAGAGATGCAAGACCAATCTGCCCATTACAATTTTCTGATTTTTGCATATTTTTTCAATATAAAGTAATATAATCTTTAGCAATTTGAGTATTTGTTTGGTGTGTACTTGTTTATTTTTCGCGAATTACTGTTTAATGTTTGAAAAACACTACTTGGGATGCAGCGGTGATACGCTTTCCATAATAACAGCTTCCAACCTATATCACTCATCCAGAATAATTCTGGTACTTTTTATTTTATTATTTGCTCCTGTTATTAGATTTGTTTTAAATCATTCTGTTCGTATTACTTTCCAGACTGTCACAAGAACCAAATGTTGTGTGACTCTTTCTTAGATGTCATCACATATGTAAATTGCATGCACACATTTAAAATACATTCGAGCAAGAGCCGCGTAGAGCTGAACACTGAATAAAGAACGTATAAGGATAACAAGCAGCTCATTGTTCTTCATGAACAATGTTAGGGCCCGAGCATCTAATTCATATTAAGCGACATTCCCGCAGTTGAAATTAAAAGGCCAGAGCCATGCAAGGGGGTGTCATGTTTTATTGAAACTACACCTTAATGTCGAATTCCTGCATGGAATGATAAGAAGAGGACAGGAAGAGGAGGCACAAAGGGAAGGGTGCGTCCGGCACGGGGGGGGAGAGTCAGGGTATTATTGCACTTGAAGAAGAGAAGTCGCCAAAACGTGAAAGCAGTTCTTGCCGGTGCCCCCGCCGAAGGAGCAGCTGACAGCTTAAAGTGTTCAGATTTCACAACTACCCTCGCGTCACAGTCCTGCGACCGTCCGCAGACAGCCTGCTTCGAGATCTGATTTTCATTTCTTCACTCCCTTGTTTGTCTCTGGCAGTATCTACTGCTTATCCAGGAAAATTGCGAAGAATCGTCGCACATTCTGACGGCGCCAAAACTGGGTAGCCGCCGCATAAGCACCGCCCTGGGCAGAACACCGGCGAAAACGAAACTGACAGTCTTGGCAAGTGAAGTGAAGTGAAGGGCAGCGCTCTGTCACCGGGGCTCGGCGTCAAAACACTAGCACGGCGCCTGTGACTGCCGAGGAAGCCCGAGGCAGGAGACCCGAAGTACCATGGGCCGCTGCCTGCAGTACACGGCAGGGACGGTGTCCGTGCTGCTACTCATCGCCAGCATAAGCCTTCTTGTGGCACACGTCTTCGAAAACACCGTGGAGCTGCGAGTGAAGCAGGTGAGTGCTTCATGTCTTCCCCTTGCCGCGTACAAAAGACGGAGAGGATTGTGAATCCGTTGCTCCTGATATCGGAGTGGGGTTGTGAATCGTTTGCTTTGTGGTGCGTGGCTTGGTGGAATGGAATGCTTGATGTACTGGAAAATATTGAATTCGGGAATCCATAAATTGCGTCCAAGGCGTGGCAACGAAAAGGGGTGGAGCCAGAAGACATGATAAACCAAGCCAGACAGACAACTTGCACATTTAGTTTTTGAAACATCTCTAACCAAAGACGTTTACGCTCTCAAAGGTGACAGTAAATCGGTTCTGGTTTATTTGGCTACAAAGGCTGCATGGCAAACTATCTCATGGGGTTTAGGGCATCTGCTGCAATGATCTTTGTGTGCCTAGCAAATCTCAGGGGATAGTTATAGTGGTGAAATACCACTGGCGGTTAATGCACTTTATGGACAGATCTGTGTTTTGTCTAGTCACAGGTTTGACTCAAAGTAGCATGGGGGGTCAGTTAATATGTGACTCATATTATGTAACACGTCCTGTACATTCGTTTTCACACATGTATTATTTATTGTCACTGTGTAATCTGTGTATGTAAAGAACCCTGACGCCTTACATTGGGAATAGTAGCATTTTTCAAGTAAAAATAAAAGTGCTATTTACGTTGTTATTTGCGTAACTACGCTGACAGACCGTGACATCAGAATTCTACTAGTTCATACGTTTTTCCTATATACAGAGGTTGAAAAAAGCCAGAAGAGCCTGCCTCCAATGTTTCTCTTAAGTAGTTCTGAAGTGAAAACAACCTCCGTGGCTTTGTTTCCATCCACTTCATTGGCATATAAGTGACAGGCTTCAGATAACTCACATACAGAATCATACCAAAACAAAAGGATGGATGATGGGCCGTTTTAGGCCCAGCTACAATTGAAAATAATAAAGCCCCGTCACCACCTGCGCATTGGTACTTGAAATGGATAGCAGACAACGCGTGGACGCTTGTGAGTGTGTCCAGGTAATGGCAAATTACACCGGGATAAATTCAAGATATTTCACGGGGTCTTGCACCTATCCGGGTTCTGGCTCAACGATAGCTGCCGGATCTGGCTGGATCCTCCTCATCTCCAGCACTGGTGCCTGTACTCTCCCATTGAACTCGTTGCACCAGTGCTGAGCGGTGCAGGTCTTCTCCCTTTCAAATTAAAGAGGGGCAGTTACTCAGTACGAGACACAACGACACCACCTTCCCTCTGAAAGTGCCGTACTAAAGTGTTTGTTGTCAGGGGCATTAGTCACTTGACAATGGGTATAATAAATAACATCTAGCTTGCACATAACCATCGTTTTTGTTGCCCATGTGAAAGCAAGGCTGCTAAGCATGCTGGGACTGGTAGGCTTTACTTATGGCAAAAGGGAAGTTAAAAGACACAGCATCTTTACGTCGAGAAACCAGACAGATTAGCAAGAGGTCATTCTGATGGCATGGTGTGTTGGTGGCTGATGGCCACAACAGATTGCACCACAGGGTTACTTTGCGAGACATTCTGTGTGTTGATAACGCAAACTATTTATGGGCTCAATTAACGCAATGTAAGTTAAAGGTTCCTGTGATGAAATGTCCTCACAAACCCTGATGTATTTTATTTTTTAAATAAACGTATGAGTTAGGGTTTCTTGGTTCCATTGTTAAAAAAACCTCTGGACTTAAAAAGTGTTAACTGCTTTATTGTTTTTACAGAACAACTGTATGTGTTTTGGAATTGGTAACTGTAAAATCTGCAGTTACAGTGTGTGATTCATTTTTTTTAACCTGTGTAGGAAGTCTGCCCCTTCTGCATAGTCATCACATATTTTTTGCCTTTTGCTGGATGCTGTATTTTTGCTGTGTTAGAACTCTAGGCTCTTTGCAATCTACTAACAAGTGGTGAAGCACATGTGTTACCCTTTTAAACATGGTTTAATTGCCATATTCGTAATTGGTATCTTTAACTTACCTATATGTTACAAAATGTACCCAGGGCTTGTAAGGTATATGTCACTAGTGGACTGTACCATGTATTGTGCCATCCACGTTAGTGACAGTGTAATACATGGCTTCAGGCCTACCAATGTAGCCTGTCTGCGACATTTCAAACACTTTAATTCAACCTGTCCAAATTAACGTTTTGACCATGGCCACTTAAACACTGCAACTCAACCTGTCAAAATAAACCTTTTGAGCATTCAAAACTTCCCTTTTGATATGTGCAGGCCTTGTTGCCAACAAGGCAGTGTGCATGGTATTTAAAAAAAGGACAGGTTGACATTTAATGATGACATGTCCTCACAGAGACTAAAACCCAATAGCTAATTTTCACCTTGGCAGTCCTGGCTGTCCTATGTAGAAAATCAGAATACAGATTTTGATTCCTGTTAGAAATGGGGTCTTTGGTTGGCAGTCAAGTTACCCCCTGTCCAAGCAAGGACCCTTACTCTAGTTAGGGTAAATAACACACAATCCAAATTATCCTGTGCCCACCCTCTGGTAGCTTGGCACTGATTAGTCAGGCTTAACTTAGAAGGCTATGTGTAAAGTATTTGTGCAATAAATCATGTAATAACACAGTAGAACACCACACAGTGTTTAGAAAAATATGTAATATTTATCTGTTAAGATTCAGGTTAAAACGATCAAGATTCAATAAGTATACGTTGAGATATCACTGTAAAAATTATACAAAGTGTCTTTAGTCTTTAAAAAGCAACAAGTGTTTCTTACAAGCACGAAGTACCTGGTTTGCGTTCAAATTCTCCATAAGGGACTGCGGAGGAGGAGATGTGTGGAAAACGGGGAGGTGTGCGTAGATTTTTCTGGCACACACAGACGATGCCTAGTTGAGTTTTCACGCATGGCAGGCTTTGTGTCGATTTCCGGCGTATAGACTGGGATCCTCTTTGGGTTGCGGGGTTTTCGGATGCCCCGGGAACGCTGCGTTGAAATCCTGGGCGTGCAGGACGAAGTCACAGGGGCTGTGTCGATCCGGTGCGCGATGCGTGGACATTTCTGCCGCACGACAGGCGCTGCATCGATTCCTCTCAGGAAGTCGGGCTGTGTCGTTCCAGCTCTGCTTTGTGTCGATCTAGTGGGCCGTGTGTCAAATTACCGGTCTCCACGCTGGCGCTGCGTCAATCTTCTCTTTGGGAAGTCAGGCTGCGTCATTCTGGTTTGGCATGCAGTGATTTTCTCACTGCGATGCAGGCTGTGCGTCGTTTCATGCAGGCTGTGCATCGATTTTCGCCGCACAAGGAGTTCTTTTGCAGGAATGAAGTTATTTTTGGTCCTGAGACTTCAGGGAACAGGAGGCAAGCTCTATCCAAGCCCTTGGAGAGCACTTCTCAGCACAGCCAGAGAGCAGCAAGGCAGCAGGGCAACAGCAAGGCAGCAGTCCTTCTCAGAAAAGCAGTCCAGGTGAGTCCTTTGGGCAGCCAGGCAGTCTTCTTGGCAGGTTGCAGGTTCTGGTTCAGGGTTTCTTCTCCATGAAGTGTCTGTGAGGTAGAAGTGTCTACCTTTTAGAAGTGTCTGAGTTGGTAGGGTTAGAGACCCGCCTTAAATACCCAAATGTGCCTTTGAAGGGGGGGAGACTTCAAAGAGTGGCTTAGAAGTGCACAACGTCCCCTTTCAGTTTCATCCTGTCTGCCAGGGTCCCAGTAGGGGGTGTGGCAGTACTTGGTGTGAGGACAGGCTACTGTCCTTTGACATGTAAGTGTCAGGCCCTCCACCCTCCCAGCCCAGGAAGACACATTCAATATGCAGATGTGTGCAAGTGTGACTGAGCATCCAGTGTTTGGGGTTTGTCTGAGTGAATGCACAAGGAAGCTGTCAACTAAACCTAGCCAGATGTGGATTGGAAGGCACAGAAGGATTTTGTAGAGAAATGCTCACTTTCTAAAAGTAGCATTTCTAAAATAGTAATATAAAATCCAACTTCACCATTAGGCAGGATTTTGTATCACCATTCTGGCCATAATAAATATGTTCTGGCTACTGCTTTCAGATCAGGATCTACCACTCAAACAGTATATGAGGGTAGCCCTAATGCTATCCTATGAAAGTAGCAGGCATCACAGCAGTGTAAAACGAATTTAGGAGTTCTACCCTACCAGGACATATAAAACACACAGGTTTATGTCCTGCCTTTTACCTACATAGCACCCTGCCCTATGGACTACCCATGGCCTACCTTAGGGGTGACGTATATGTAGAAAAAGGGGAGTTTAAGGTTTGGCAAGTACTTATAAATTCCAAGTTGAAGTGGCAGTGAAACTGCACACACAGGCCCTGCAATGGCTGGCCTGAGACATGGTTAGGGGGTTACTAATGCTGAAGCCCTCTAGTAGCATTTAATTTACAAGTCCTGGGCACATGTAGTGCACTTGACTAGGGACTTACAAGTAAATTAAATAAGCCAATTGAGTATGAGCCAATATCACCGTGTTTTAAGGAGAGAATATATGCATTTTAGCACTGATTAGCAGTGGTAAAGTGTGCAGAGTCCTAAAGCCAGCAAAAATTAGGTCAGGAAAAGGAGGAGGAAGGCAAAAAGTTTGGGGGTGACCCTGCAGAAAGGCCATTTCCAACAATACCTATTACTGTATCTCAGGAATAGAACTAGCTAAAGAAATATGTAAACAACAATTTTAATAGTTAAAAATCAAATTAAATAGTGTCATTGGTCTTCAATAAATATTAAGGAAAATTAACCTTTAGAAAGTTACCTTTACCCTGCCCGAAGTTCTTGGAGTCTAAATTTGCTTTTTCCAGACAGTAATTATCATTTGAATAGGTGTGACGTAATGCAAAGTGCTTCCAATGGGCAAACAATCGGCTTGCGTGAATGGGTGTCCGAACCTGACAGAATATGAAGGGTAGGGATGCGAGCATCCTTTTTGGCATTAGTGTCAAATCCTGCTTAAATGTCAAATCCTGCATGACAGTTCTGCTGGGTTTTACATATAACACCGGAGACTCACTTCAAAGGAAGGGAAACAGGAGGCCAAAGCAATTCTTGTGTATCCTTTGTCTGGTGGATTTAAAATCCTACATTTGTTCTGTGAGACTTCTGACTCTGGGTTCATTGTGGGTCCAGTGACACCCCTATACTGGATTTTAGCGTTAGATGTCTGAGAACACTAAGATTATATATTGCACTCCATAAACACAATCATCGGCAGCCTTCAGAATTTATTGTGGCCGAAGGCTTTTGCCATATTGAAAATGCTCAAAAGGGGAGAGTTAACCCTGGGAAGTTTAACCTATTGGTTAGGATGTGCCCGGGTGTCAGATCCCTTCTTTGGCTCAGGCCAGGCATAAATGTGGCATCTCCAGGCACCCACTTCAGAAACATACTGGACCATAGGAAGAACCGAAGAGGACTGGACCTCCTGTCTGTGACCTGAAAAAAGCCAGAGAGAACTAGACCAGCTCCCTCTTGTACCCTGGACAAAGAAGTGTACTCCAAGTTTCATAGGGCTGAACTCCTATGCTAGCTACAAGCGGCCGTTCCTGCAAAATGTTTTGCAGAGTGCTGGATTATGATTGGAGCTTTTATGTTAGGAGTGTGAAAGTTTTTGTTAGCCCTGTGTTCTATCTCAGCCAGTGGGTCAGAAGGTTTGTGGATGAGGAGTCCACAGTAAGTTGTTTAGTGGAGAACTTCAACTGTAATTAGTTCTGCTGTATCCTGGGGCCAGATCCCCCGCTAAAACAGGGTAGCCCAAATGAGTGACTAGCCAGAGGGAAAAACATCTCCTGAAAGATTTGTTTTCCATTGTTCCTTGAAATCTCCCAGTCTAGGAAAATATATTTTTATTGGAAGATTCAAGAATAAGCCAAAAAATGCTGAACTTTCACTGTCATTTACATTCACAGTGATTACCCAACCTGGAAGGTCTGCCAGTCCTCCTCCTTTGGTGTACCCATTTCCCTGGGCCTATTTCAATGTGGGAGTAGCCTCATTACTGAGTGAGGACTGTGGCTTCCTCCTGAACTGCACGTTGCACTAACCCATGATAAGCTTTCCAGTTACCCCATACCTTTCCCCATTTCTTGAGCCAGCCCCTTCATTTGTATACCACCTTTTCAGCCATCATACTACTGTCCATGCCCTGCTTCCAGAGCTCCATGTCCGGAGGGTTTCCGGCTCTTCGGGCTTTCACAATATTCCTTTTGATCACCACTAGGCCCACCGTGATCCATATCTTCTGCGATTTAGTCCTATCTGCCTCCCCTCATACATTGAGCACAGACCTCTTTGTTGAGCTCGGCATTTCTCCCCATCCAACTTTCCTCATGTACTCCATAATATTTGACTAAAAGACTTCCAAAGGATGTGAAAGAAGAAACTCACCTGCCCACATCCTCACAGGCATAGGCCAGAGGATGCTCTTCCCATTTTCAACAGGACCATTCAAGAGTAGTATGGCCGATGTAGTATATGTAGCTGTACCAGTCGAAACTCCAACCTTATTGCAACCTCTTTTGGGGCACTCAGGGCCTCCTTCCACTCCCCATCTTCAAAGTCACCCATGTCTACCTCCCACCATTCCTTAAGTTGTTGTAAGGCAGTGGGGTTTGGTTTATGATTTTTTTTATGTGTCAGGGATGTGGCTTTCTTACACATTGGTTCACTTTGTAATCTGTCCTCCAGGGGGAGGTGCCTGCCAGTTCCACACCCCTTACTAACACTGGTCTGAGGACATGCTTCACCTGCAGATATCAGTAGGTCTCAGAGGTTGCCAAATAGTAGTCTCTCTTTAGTTCCGACAAGGGAACTACATCCCCCTTAACCCAAATTCCCCTCACCTGACAAAGCCCTCCAATTTTCCCAGCGCTGCCAACACCTCTGCATCCCATAGTGAAGTGATCTGTGTTATCCTTTTCCCCCCGTTCTAGGTATGGGGTTACTACTTTCCAGATTTTAATTACAGCCCTGGTGGGGGTGGGTAGCCCGCCCACTCGCCGCCCTTCATAGAGCTCCGCTGAGTACCCGCGGGCACCCATCACATGTCTGTCCATTTGCAATGCAGACTCAGTTGGTGCCATAAAGGCCCATTTGTTGACAATGATTATCTGTGGCCTTCAGTAATATTTTTGGATGCCTGGAAAGGCAATCCCCCATCATACCAGCCCCCCATCAATTTGGGTAGGGAGATCCGCACTTCCCATAGTAAGAGACAAACCTCTGGATCAGTTTCCTTGAAGTACCCTTTTGGAACCTCATGTGGTGTGTTTTGTAAAACATAAAAATATAGCAGGGACAAAATTTTGAAAAAGGCTGCCCTTCCCAGCAGGGAAAGTGGCAGGGCACGCCAGTGACGCATTTCCCCCCCCTCAGGCGACCCAACAGCCGGGTTGAGATCCCGCTGGTTGAAGACTTCCATTTCTGATGTTACATAAATACCTAACCCACTTTGGGCAGTGGTCACCCCACAATTTTATGGCAGTCATGGTATCCCTCCTCTTAACAGGTATTGTTGGAAAGTGGGTCATTAGTTGCGTGGCCACAAGTAATGGATCCGCACACGACCACCACTGGGAACCAAACACCCAATTGTAGTGCTTGACCCTCATAGGGTAGCGTTGCTGAGCATTCCAAGGGTTACTCAAGGGATGTGGTGTGGGCTAGTAATCCCCATTTGCGGGCACGCAGGCATGGCACTCAATAAATGATTGTCCAGTATGTGCTTTTTCTTTTGATAAAGTAAAAGTCTCTCTCTCTCTCTCTCTCTCTCTCTCTCTCTCTCTCTCTCTCTCTCTCTCTCTCTCTCTCTCTCTCTCTCTCTCCTTCCTTCCTTCCTTCCTTCCTTCCTTCCTTCCTTCCTCCCAACCATCCACATGGCAAACCAGTCCCTGGTATCCCAGTGCAACGTTTGTAATATAGAGTGAACACACCAAAGTCTGACAGTGGGCATAATTACTGTATCCCCGTCAGGTAAGTGGTGTCGGGGGAGCGGCTCAGGCCTCCAGGTGCTGCCGCGGGAGCCGGCTTCATCTTTAGTCAGGCGGCCACATGCTGCTAGGCCAGACAGACCACCCCTCTTCTCTTGCTGCTTCGGGTCCCCGGGATAGGGTCTGGGGCCCTCCTTGCCATTCTGAAGAGTGCGATGGCACTCCCCGGCCTCACCTTCTTCGCGGGGCTCCAGGATGAGGTCCGGGGCCCCTCTGGCTACATTCATGGAGGGTGGGGAGGGTGACGGCACCACCCCTGACTTGATCTTTGGATGAGGTCTGGGGCTTCAGGACAGTCTTCGCGGGGAGCGCGATGGCCCTTCCCGGCTTAGTCTTCGGCCCCCGGATTTCCCTCTGCCAGCGGCCATCTTCACAGGGAGCACGAAGGTGCTCCCCATCCTCCTCTTCTGTGGGGCCCCTGGATGGGGTTTGGCGCCCGCTCCTAGTCTTCACGGGGGTCGCAGCGGCGACCCCCCGGCTTTACTTCTGTTTTGGGTGCAGGCCCTGGCCCACCCAAGGGGCATCGACCGGAGCAGCGGCAGAGCCCCATGTGTGTCGCTGCTCGCTCTGAAGTAGGTCAAAGGTCACAGACCTTATTCTTTGGATATCTCAGGCCTCTAAGGGCCGAATTGGGTGGTTCTGGTGTCGTTTCACTCCTGGTGATGAGTCCTTGCCACCAGGAGCACTCTCCTTAGGCTTCCTGGCCTGAAAAGGTCCCAGATGACAGGGGGCCTGTCCCACTGACTCCCTGGACCAGCCGTTGCTCGGGTTGCCCTCCTTTCCTTCTGGGCAGCGCGGTCTCCTTGCTCCAGCTCAGTCTTTCCCCCAACTAGTCCTCAGGGGGAGTCAAGGGACTAGCTTACCTTTAGCAAGGCGGGACCGGGGGTCACACACGCAGACTATATTACTATTAGCTTACTGTGGGGGAGTCCCTGACTAGGAGGCTCCCTCACAGTAAAAGGTCAAAAACCAGGTGGTCAAAAAACAAAAAAAAATCAGGGCAGACCAGATAGTCAGAACCGTCTTCTCACAGGTATAATAAAAACATATATCTGGTGACTTTCCCAATGTTTTTAATTATTTACATTATTCTGTCCACCATCAACTTGGGTTCGGAGATATAGACTTGTACACCATCTGTGTAAGTGATATTTTGTCCTCCCAGGCCCAACCCCAATCAAATCCCTTGACCAGCTTGTCTTGTTGTAGTCAGGGGCTCCAATGCCAGAGCAGAGATCATTGGTGAAAGTGGGCATCCTTGCCTCATGTCCTGTTGAAGTCTGAATATTGAGGAATATGCCCGTTCACCCTGACTCTAGCCAGTGGATCTTTGTATAACAAGTGATCCCTCAGTATATAGCGCAGGCCAAATCCCAACCTGTTGAATACTGCAAACATGTAAGGCTAATCGAGAGTGTCAAATGCCATTTTGGTGTCCAACAAGATTATCATTGCAGTTTCACTCAGGTTTTCTCTATGCCCCATCACACCATATAGACACTGGTGTTTAAGCTGTGTGCTTGGATATTAACTTCTGCATTTGGTAACAATATTGGCCTACAAGACGTGCATTCAACCGAGCGCCTCTCCTGTTTATGAATAACTACTGTGGTAGTGAGTAACTTGTCCTGCGGGAGAAAGACTCGCTTGCTGGTCTCTTCAGACATGGCTAGCAGATGCAGGGCTAGTTTCACGTCCGATGCTTTATAGAGCTCTATCAGGAGTCTTTTGGGGCCCAAGGCCTTCCCTGTCAGGAGCTTCCGCACTGCCACCCCAATCTCCTTGAACCCTATGTCCTTGTCTACATATTGTAAATCATCTTGTGTTAGTCCGGGAAGGCAGATATCTTTGAATAGGGTGGCCGAGTCCTCTGCCCTCTTCGTCTCCACTGGGGAGTATATCTGAGTGTAGTAAGCAACAAAAGTTTTGGCTTTGCGCTCTCCCCCATAAACAGTTTCCCCACCTCATTCTTGACCTCTACCACCCAGTTCTGGGACTGATCTCTTCAATCCAGCCAGACAAGGAGCTTGCACACTTTATTCCCAACATCCTATAGCCAGTTGGTGGCAGCTCTATGCACTGCCCAAGAGACATCGTGGCCAGATTTGTATACTCTTCATGCTTTACTATCAGTTAATTCCTCACCCCCTAGTCCACACTGTTTCCAATAAAGCATTCCAGTTCCATTATTTCTTTCCAATAGCGCATCTATTTTTGCTCTCCAATCCCGCTTGAGCCTGGAATCATGGATAAGGCTTGATACCTGACCACGGTTTAGTAAGCTTCCCATAATGTGCGGGTCGAATCAACCATGCCAACATTATCCTTGAAGTAATGCCCTGTGCATATTTGGAGTCCCTAATGTACCCTGCACTGCTTTAGGTACCACAGATTGATCTGTCCTATCCTACCTGGAGTATTGGAACTGTGACTGAGCAGAGTACACACTGGGGAGTGATCTGATATTCCCTGGGCCAGATGGCAAACCTCTGCAGATTTGTATGCCTGTGGGTGCTGACTAAGGAGGTAATCAGTACGGGAGCGACTGCAATGCGCTCCAGAGTAGTAGGTGTCTGTCTTGTGGACTGTGCAGTTCCATAAATCCACCAGGCCCATGGCTTTCAGGGAATCATGGATTGGGCCTGGCTTGCTATTGGCCAGCTTAGTCAATCTATACCTCTCCTCACACACCACCATATTAAAGCGTCCCCCCACCCCATTATCAGCACTCCCTCTGGGAATTGCAGAAGTAAAAAGCCCAATTTTGGTAGCACAAGGTCATGCAGTCTGGGTAGGGTGTTGATAGAGGAAATGTTCACCTTGTGGACCTCCCAGTGTCCTGATAAAGACACACATCCATCCTGTGGGTCAGCCCACATCCAGTGATCAATTTCTTAAGTAACATACCCAAATACCTGGAGCCCGTGGTATACCTGGCATGGATTAGCATTTTATATTTCCATCTGTCCATAGCCTTGTAAGTGGTACCCAACATGTGTGTTGCTTTTAACAAAACTATGGCCCTCATTCTGACCTTGGCGGTAAAAGGCGCCTACCGCCGGTCAGAAATCCTCCATAATCCCGCCGCGGTCGCGGAAACCCGCCACGGTCATTCTGACCCGCAGCAGCCAAACCTCCGAAAATCCGACAGCCACAACAGACCGCCAGACCAGCGGTCGGCGGAAAAGTGGAGGTGACAAAACCTCCACCGTCACGCCAACAGAAATACGCCCATGCCATTACGACCCACGAATCCACGCGGCGGTCTTTCCAACGCGGTTTTCCATTGGCGGGACACACCGCCGCGGTCAGAATACACACAAACGAACAAAACTCAGCCACATTGGCCGATTTGAATTCCACACACCTGATACACATACACACACCACTCCCACACACACAATACAATATAAAACACACACCCACATCACCCACAAACCCCTACGACCAAAAATTCCGAAAGAAGGCCAGAGCGAGACACCACCATCCACAAACTAGCAGCCACAGCCACTCAACACCATCACCCACACAATATCCACACACAAAACAACACACACCACCACACTCAACACACTTTCTCCACATACTCCACCCCACACATCATACACACCACCCCATGGCACCCCAAAGACACCCCCGCTTCTCAGACGAAGAACTCAGGGTCATGGTGGAGGAAATCGTTCGGGTAGAGCCCCAGCTGTTCGGCACACAGATCCAATACACCAGCATTGCCCGGAGGACGGAGCTATGGCAGAGGATTGTCGACAGGGTCAACGCTGTGGGACAGCACCCCAGAAATCGGGAAGACATCAGGAAGCGATGGAACGACCTACGGGGGAAGGTGCGTTCCATGGTATCCAGGCACAACATCGCCGTGCAGAAGACTGGCGGAGGACCCCCACCTCAACCCCCACAATTTACAACATGGGAGGAGGAAGTCTTGAACATCCTGCATCCTGACGGCCTCGCAGGAGTCGGCGGAGGAATGGATACTGGTAAGTTGAAGCTTCACTACTGCTTCCCCCCCACCTGCATGCCAAATCATACCCCAACCCTCACCCCCATCCTCGAACCCCCACCCTCACCCCCACCCCCATCCTCACCCCCACCACCATCCTCACCCCCACCCCCAGCACACCTATTCCCTGCCAATGTCTCACCATCACAACCCACACATCCCAAAACCTAGGCCTGCATGCGTCCACTAAGCATGGACACCCATCACCAAAGCATGCCCAATGCATATACACATCCCCCCCACAAGCCACCCTCACCAAAGCCCCCACACACGAATGCCAGCACTTGGGGACACGGGAACCCACAGATACACCCATATGCCACACATTGAAACTATAACCATACCTCTATACCCCTGCAGAACCCGACCGTCAACACACCGCCGCGGAGGGCCCAGAATTCTCCACACCCTGGACACCGATGACCAGCCCGGACCATCGGGGACCTCTGGACAGTCGGTTCCCCTCACACAGGCACAGGCCACTACAGACCCAAACCCCTCTGGGAACACCAGCACAGCTCCCACCCAGCGGGCCCATGCCTCTGTCTCCAGGGCGCGTCAATCTGCGGTGTGTCTACCACTACAGGGCACCCAGGATAACCCACCACCCCAACAACAACAGGGACCTGGGGGCAGTGGTAGTGGGCACACCGGCCAGGGGGCAGAGGCCCAGGGAAACAGGGCAACTCGGAGGGCAGCTGTGCGACAGGGGGGGGACGGGCCCAGGGAACCCACTCTCCATGAGGCCCTCACCACCATCATGGGAGCATACAACCGCTCCCAGGAGACGATGGCGACGGTACTGGCCCGGTTCCAGGAGATCCAGGTACTGCAGGAGGAACACTATCGGGGGTACAGGGAGGACATCAGAGCCCTCACCTCCACCCTGGTTACCATGGTCGGGCTGCTGCAGGACCTCATCAACACCAGGACGGACACTCAACAACAACAAAGGGCCCCTGCCACTAGCCTGGACCAAGAACAGCCAACCACCTCCGCCGGCGCTAGTGGACAGGAGGCCCCCGCACAACAGCAGCCCACCAGACCCCCACCTCCTGCAGGAGAAGAACCACCCCGCAAGAGGGCCCTGAGATCTCGCAAGAAGACAGAGTAGGATGTCAAGACCCCCGCCAGCAAAGGATACCACCTGATGTCATCCCACTGTCCCACATTGTCACCCTGTCCATCCTTGAACTGCCCATGCTCCATCTCTCCACAGGCCTCTGGACAATGCACCTGTGTGACTGTTACTCTGGACTCTGCCATGGACATTCCTTCACCATAGCCCCCACCCACTTGAAACCACCCATCCCATTTTGAGCACTGAAATAAACACCTATTTTGCACAAAACTATCTGGAGTCTGGCTGTGATTTCAAAATATTGTAATTGACATGACAGTGCAAATATGTCCTTGTACATAGTGAAGTCAACAAACAGCTGCCACAAAGCTGTAGTCCATGGGGAAACGAAGCACAGGACTCGTAGTGGGGACCCCAGATCTGAAATAGGGAGGGAAAGGCCACAACTCAGTCATCATACACTGGGGCAAATAGACAGGCAGCAGAGATGCAGGAGAGTAGTTCAGATTTACTAAATTATCTTTGAATTGTTACCTGTGTCCTATTGGAAGTACTGTTCAATGATTCTGTCCCTGTTGTCTGTTTCAGCCCCGTCGTCTTCCTCCTCGTCACTCTCCACAGGTTCCACCGCTGCCACAACACCACCGTCTCAACCATCCTCCTGCAGGAAAGGCACCTGGCGGCGCAAAGCCAGGTTGTGAAGCATGCAGCAGGCCACGATGATGTGACACACCTTCTTAGGTGAGTACATTAGGGATCCACCTGTCATATGCAGGCACCTAAACCTGGCCTTTAGGAGGCCAAAGGTGCGTTCGATCACCCTCCTAGTACGCCCATGGGCCTCATTGTACCGTTCCTCTGCCCTGGTCCGGGGATTCCTTACTGGGGTCAGTAGCCACGACAGGTTGGGGTACCCAGAGTCCCCCAATAGCCATACACGGTGTCTCTCTAGCTGTTCCATCACGTAAGGGATGCTGCTATTCCTCAGGATGTAGGCGTCATGCACTGACCCTGGGAATTTGGCATTTACATGCGAGATGTACTGGTCAGCCAAACACACCACCTGGATGTTCATGGAATGGTAACTTTTTCTGTTCCTGTACACCTGCTCCCTGTCTCTTGGGGGAACCAAAGCCACATGGGTCCCATCAATGGCACCAATGACGTTGGGAATATGTCCAAGGGCACAGAAATCACCCTTCACTGCAGCCAATTCGCCCACCTCAGGGAAAATGATGTAGCTCCTCACGTATTTCATCAGGGCAGACAACACTCTGGATAACACCTTCGAAAACATGGGCTGAGACATCCCAGAAGCAATTCCCACTGTTGTCTGAAATGACCCACTTGCCAAGAAATGGAGTACTGACAGGACCTGCACCAGAGGGGGAATCCCTGTGGGTTGGCGGATGGGGGACATCAGGTCGGGCTCCAGCTGGGCACACAGTTCATGTATAGTGGCACGGTTAAGACGGTAGGTCAGGATAATGTGGCGTTCTTCCATTGTCGACAGGTCCACCAGCGGTCGGTACACGGGAGGATTCATCCGTCTCCTCGCCAAACCCAGCGGACTGTGCCTAGGAAGGACAACATGGAGCACACAGTCAAGCAACCGACAGGTACGTACTCACAGCTAGCACAGTAAACGATTCTCTATGCAGTGAATGGCGTGTCTGAGTGGCTATGCAAGGCCTAGGCCTGTGTGACGCAGTTGAAATTGAGCCATGTGGACCCTCGAAATGGCGGCTGCCTGACCTGTGAAGTGTGACAATGGGATGTGAGGTCAATGCGCTGGCGTGGCACACCGCGGCGGTCAGCGGTCGAAGACCGCGGCGCGAAGCCGCATTGGTTAACATTGAAGCCTATGGGTTTCAGGAGCCAATGGCGAAGGGCGCCGGCGGTGGCGGTACGCACCGCCACGGTACGCACCGCCGCGGACGTGACCGCCATTTTCTATCTACTTATCCACTTGCGACTTGAACTTTCACAGGAGAGGACCTATACTGCAAGTGTTGCTGTGACCTCGGTCTGGAAGGGACAATGGCTGCTGCGACTGGGGAAAGGGCCCCTGCCTTCACTGGAGAGGAGTTGGAGAAACTTGTGGATGGGGTCCTCCCCCAGTATGCGCTACTCTACGGTCCTCCAGACCATCAAGTGAGTTTAATTCAATATGGATTTGGGGCCACTGGCTGGCTTGGGGCCTGGCGGGGATGGGGGGCATGTTGGGCCTGGCGGGGGGCATGGCGGGGGGCCTGGCGGGGATGGGGGGCATGTTGGGCCTGGCGGGGGGCCTGGCGGGGATGGGGGGCATGTTGGGCCTGGCGGGGGGCATGGCGGGGGGCCTGGCGGGGATGGGGGGCATGTTGGGCCTGGCGGGGGGCATGGCGGGGGGCCTGGCGGGGATGGGGGGCATGTTGGGCCTGGCGGGGGCATGGCGGGGGGCCTGGCGGGGATGGGGGGCATGTTGGGCCTGGCGGGGGGCATGGCGGGGGGCCTGGCGGGGATGGGGGGCATGTTGGGCCTGGCGGGGGGCATGGCGGGGATGGGGGGGCATGTTGGGGCTGGCGGGGGGCCTTGCGGGGATGGGGGGCATGTTGGGCCTGGCGGGTGGCATGGCGGGGGGCCTGGCGGGGATGGGGGGCATGTTGGGCCTGGCGGGGGGCATGGCGGGGGGCCTGGCGGGGATGGGGGGCGTTGGGCCACTGGCAACGAAAATGCAGACAAACTTGAACGTGGTATTTCTCCCTCCCTGTACGTGTCACATAGGTCCGCGCCCATGAGAAGATCGGGATTTGGCGTGCCATCGCCAAGGAAGTCCGGACCCTGGGGGTCCACCATCGACGGGGCACCCACTGCCGCAAGAGGTGGGAGGACATCCGCCGCGGGACCAAGAAGACCGCTGAGTCTCTGCTGGGGATGGCCTCCCAACGTAGGCGGGGTGCCTGCCGTCAACTGACCCCCCTGATGTTCCGGATCCTGGCGGTGGCCTACCCTGATTTGGATGGGCGCGTGAGGGCAGCACAGCAGACGCAAGGGGGTGAGTCCAAGCATTATCTACTCTGTTGTCGCGCAGTGGAGGTGTCCTGGTGGGGGAGGAGGGCTGTGGGTCCCCCTAGGCCAGGGCGATATCTGTAGGCTGGGCACCCCCGTAAGCCCCTGTGTCCCCAGCCACCACCCTCAGTAGTGTGTCAGTACAGCCATCCCTGGGCCGTGTCATCCATGGGTGCAGTTGTCAACTCTAGGCGTGTAGGGCATGTTCCACGGAATGCGTAGCGGACCCCAAGTGCGCAACTTAGTGCAGGGGGCATCTGTGTCTGTCATGTCCGCTAACTGTACCGGAGATCCATGTACTCAATATCCCTTTATTTCTCTCTCCCCCCCCCCCTTTTTGTTTGTCTTTCTGTGCTTGTGTGCATCAGCATCATCAGGCGGAGGAGAAGTGGCATCGGGGCAGGAGGGAGCTGCATCTCACATGGCCCAGGAGGGCCATGCCACAGAGTCTGACTGGACCAGTGAGACGGAGGGCGAGGGGAGCTCCACAACGGGGACGACTGGACCCTGCAGCGACACGGACACGTCCTCGGAAGGGAGCTCCCTTGCGGGGGTGGCACCATCCGTGCCCCCCGCCATTACAGGTACAGCCGCCACCCAGCGCACCATCTCCGCCCTCCCAGCAGCCCCTCAGCGTTCGCCCCGTGCCCGCTCTGCCAGGAAGCCGGGCATCTCCTTCGCCCCAGGCACCTCAGGCCCTGCCCCTGTTACCCCCGCTGCCCTCAGTGAGGAGGTCATTGACCTCCTCCGAACGCTCATTGTTGGGCAGACTACCCTTTTGAATGCCATCCAGGGGGTGGAGAGGGAGGTTCATCGCAGCAATGCGTACCTGGAGGGCATTCATTCGGGTCAGGCTGCCCATCAGCGATCGTTCCAGGCTCTGGCCTCAGCACTGACGGCAGCCATTGTCCCTGTCTCCTGCCTCCCTCTACTAACTCCCTCCTCCCAGTCTCCTGTTCCTCTGCCTGTCCCACCCACACCATCAGACCAGCCTGCACACACCTCAACACCCAAGAGAAGCTCATCCAAACATAAGCACCACAGATCACGCAGACATTCACACACGCAACATTCCGATGCAGACATGCCAACAGTCACTACCACCTCTGTGACCCCCACCTCCTCGTCTCCCTCCTCCCTCCCTGTGACGTCTACACTCACACCTCCATTCACCTCACCATCAGCCAGTGTTTCCATCACCAGCACACCCTCCAGTCCAGTCCGCACACGTGCAGTCACCACCCCCACTGCCATTTACACGTCCCCTGTGTCCTCTCCCACTGTGTCTTTCACCCCCTCTTCCACACCACACAAACGCAGCCACCCACCCACCCAACAGCCATCCACCTCACGACAGCCTATCCCTCCTGCACCTGCACCCAAAGACAGCAAACGTGACTCACCTACAACCACATCCTCTCCCTCCACTCCCATTCCCACTGTACCTACCACTCTCCATTGTCCCAAGAAACTCTTCCTCGCCACTGCTAACTTCTTTCCTGACCCTGAGCCCCCCCCCTCCTTCTCATCGGGGTAAGAAGAGCACCTCAGCCACCACCAGCCCTGCAGCCCCCTTGACAAGGGTGCAGGGGTATTGGAGCCCACCAGCCCGCATGTCTGGATCTTCGCCCAGCAGCAAGGGGACAGCCAGCCCACCCCCTGGGAAGAGGAGCAGAAGGCGGAAGGGGCGCCGCAGGAGCCCGGCTTCTACATCCCCCCCGGACACCACCCAGAGACAGTCACCAGCCACAGCTCCAAAGGGAGGAAAGGGCCACAGGCCCACGACTAAGGAGGGCAAGGGCAGCAAGTCAGAGAGGTCAGGCAGCAGGCCTGCTGCCCAGGAGGAGCCCACAACCCCCATAGCCGCTGGCCAGGGAGGACCCAGCCCAGCTGGCCAAGAGGGCCCCACCACCCACAGCCCAGGTGGGCATTGAAGGAGCACTATCCCCGCTGCCCAGGAGGGCACCACCAGGCAATGAGCAGTTGGCCATAGACCGGCCGCCGTCTCAAGCACCGCTGAACTGGGCCCCGCCGTCTCAAGAACCGCTGAACTGGGCCCCGCCGTCTCAAGCACCGCTGAACTGGGCCCGCCGTCTCAAGAAACGCTGAACTGGGCCCGCCGTCTCAAGCACCGCTGAACTGGGCCCCGCCGTCTCAAGCACCGCTGAACTGGGCCCGCCGTCTCAAGAACCGCTGAACTGGGCCCCGCCGTCTCAAGAACCGCTGAACTGGGCCCCGCCGTCTCAAGAAACGCTGAACTGGGCCCCGCCGTCTCAAGCACCGCTGAACTGGGCCCCGCCGTCTCCAGCACCGCTCCGCTGGGGACCGCCGTCTCAAGCACCGCTGAACTGGGCCCCGCCGTCTCAAGAACCGCTGAACTGGGCCCGCCGTCTCAAGCACCGCTGAACTGGGCCCGCCGTCTCAAGAAACGCTGAACTGGGCCCCGCCGTCTCAAGCACCGCTGAACTGGGCCCCGCCGTCTCCAGCACCGCTCCGCTGGGGACCGCCGTCTCAAGCACCGCTGAACTGGGCCCCGCCGTCTCCAGCACCGCTCCGCTGGGGACCGCCGTCTCAAGCACCGCTGAACTGGGCCCCGCCGTCTCAAGCACCGCTGAACTGGGCCCCGCCGTCTCAAGCACCGCTCCGCTGGGGACCGCCGTCTCAAGCACCGCTGAACTGGGCCCCGCCGTCTCAAGCACCGCTGAACTGGGCCCCGCCGTCTCAAGAAACGCTGAACTGGGCCCCGCCGTCTCAAGCACCGCTGAACTGGGCCCCGCCGTCTCAAGAACCGCTGAACTGGGCCCCGCCGTCTCAAGAACCGCTGAACTGGGCCCCGCCGTCTCAAGAACCGCTGAACTGGGCCCCGCCGTCTCAAGAACCGCTGAACTGGGCCCCGCCGTCTCAAGAACCGCTGAACTGGGCCCCGCCGTCTCAAGAACCGCTGAACTGGGCCCCGCCGTCTCAAGAACCGCTGAACTGGGCCCCGCCGTCTCAAGAACCGCTGAACTGGGCCCCGCCGTCTCAAGCACCGCTGAACTGGGCCCGCCGTCTCAAGCACCGCTGAACTGGGCCCCGCCGTCTCAAGCACAGCTGAACTGGGCCCCGCCGTCTCAAGCACCGCTGAACTGGGCCCCGCCGTCTCAAGAACCGCTGAACTGGGCCCCGCCGTCTCAAGAACCGCTGAACTGGGCCCCGCCGTCTCAAGAACCGCTGAACTGGGCCCGCCGTCTCAAGCACCGCTGAACTGGGCCCCGCCGTCTCAAGCACCGCTGAACTGGGCCCCGCCGTCTCAAGCACCGCTCCGCTGGGGACCGCCGTCTCAAGCACCGCTGAACTGGGCCCCGCCGTCTCAAGAACCGCTGAACTGGGCCCCGCCGTCTCAAGAACCGCTGAACTGGGCCCCGCCGTCTCAAGAACCGCTGAACTGGGCCCGCCGTCTCAAGCACCGCTGAACTGGGCCCGCCGTCTCAAGCACCGCTCCGCTGGGGACCGCCGTCTCAAGAACCGCTGAACTGGGCCCTTCAAGGCAAGAAGCGCTGAACTGGGCCCTTCAAGGCAAGAACCGCTGGCCCTTTGGCAGACGTGGCAGGGCAGGATCTGTCTCGGGCAGGGCTGCAGGATGTCCTCTGGCCAACATGCCTCCTCCAGTGGCAGTGGAGTCTGTTATGGACTGTTTGGACTGTGGCTTTGCTCTCCCCAGGATGGCCCAGTGGGCAGGCCACCCACTGTATGGACTGTATGGACTGTGGCTTTGCTCTCCCCAGGATGGCCCAGTGGGCAGGCCACCCACTGTATGGACTGTATGGACTGTGGCTTTGCTCTCCCCAGGATGGCCCAGTGGGCAGGCCACCCACTGTATGGACTGTATGGACTGTGGCTTTGCTCTCCCCAGGATGGCCCAGTGGGCAGGCCACCCACTGTATGGACTGTATGGACTGTGGCTTTGCTCTCCCCAGGATGGCCCAGTGGGCAGGCCACCCACTGTATGGACTGTATGGACTGTGGCTTTGCTCTCCCCAGGATGGGCCAGTGGTCATGGAGTCCCCTCGTGGATCTGGCGTCGTGTACTCAAGTGGCTGAGGTGCCCCCCCTTCCCTTCCCCCTGAGGTGCCTGTCCTATTTTCTTTCTGATGCCCCTGCAGTGTTCTCTCCGTGGAGTTCTTGTCGTGGGACTGGGCCTTGCCCCTTTGCACAGGACCCCTGTGGTCCACGGACAGTGGTTGGACTACATTTAGTAGCTGTATATATTTTGTACATAGTTTATTTATTTATTGGGATTACTGGTGTCCATATTTCAATATATCTGCCCGTTTATGATCTCTTCTTTTGGTCTTTGCATTATTTCGGAGGGGGGGGGTTGTGGGTTGTGACAGTGATCTGTGGGAATGCATTGATGTGTGTGTTGTAGTGGGTGTGGGTGGGTGGGTGTGTGCCGGTACTCTTTTCCCTCCCCTGTGTCGTAGGTGCAGTACTCACCGATGTCTTCCGCGCCGCCGGGCGTGCTCCTGGTACAGGAGCAGGTATAGGAGTGCGGGGATGACCTGCAACTCGGGTTCCATACTGCCGGAATCTCGCGTGGAGTGCGTAGAGGTGAGCGTTTTCCCGTTCGTAGTCTGTTTCCGCCGTGTTTTTATCGGCGGTGCTCCCGCCCCGGAAAAGGTGGCGGATTGGTGGGTCGTGATAGGGTGGGCGGTACATTGTCTGCCGCCTGGCTGTTGGCGGGGACCGCCGCGCTGTTTGTTTGTTCCGCCGTGGCGGGCGGAGTGTTAATGCGGCGGGCTGTGTTGGCGGTTCCCGCCAGGGTCAGAATTGCATATTTTGGACCGCCGGCCTGTTGGCGGCTTGGCCGCCGCATTATCACCGACCGCCAGGGTCAGAATGAGGGCCTATGTCTGGTGCATGGTGTATAAGATATTGTATGTCAGGTAGGGTGGGGGAGGATTCTGTAGAGGGGGTGGGGGCAGGGGAGACCCTTATCAGTGTCAGGGAAGGAATTCCCTGGCACGGATAGTGCCTACCGCCATGGTTTTCGTGGTGGTAAGATTGCCACGAAAACCTTGGAGGTAAGTGGGGTTATTATCCATTGGGTGGGACAGTGATGGCAGCCGAGCTTGAAACTTAAGTCTCCAGCCCTGCGGCTGTTACCGCCCTGGTGGATGGAGTGGTACATTGGCGGTTTGGCTTGAGCCAAACCGCCAATGTCATATTTTGGGGAAAGGTACCCCTGGCAGTACATTTTTCCAAAATACCGCCATCCGCCAGGGACATAATGAGGGCTTCAGTCTTTGAGCTGCTCAGGCAGAAGCCTTTGTCCTTCATCCAAAGGCAATGTGTGGTAGGCAAGGTTTCTAAAAATTGGTGAGGTTGGCCTACCTTGCTTTGGACTGTTCTTCACCTCCTCCACCAAAATAATGCACAACAGCCTCCGAATTTTGTGTACTGTTCAGAAATGTATAGCTTTCCAGGTTCACAGTTGGATTTTACACCTGCTTCCATAAAAACATACATGTTAGTGGAAAACACAAGCATTGGAAACATGGACTACAAATATAAAAAAAATATGGGAACTTTTTTTTTTTTAAACAAATCTGCGTGTTCCTGAAAGTTGGACATATGATGATTTTAGCACAGCAAATCTTTTTGTTGATGCCATGTTCATAAAATCATACGCTTCCTCTCACAGCATTTTCCCATTCTTCAAAAAACCTCTAATGTTTTGAAATATTTCGGCTGTTTTCTTGGTTCCCTCCAAGGGAATCCACAAACCCTCGCCAAATAGAGAATTTCCGATATGTGAGGGAAAAAAGGACACAGATGTGACCCTGGTAACTTTTGTATTAAGAAAATAAATTCATAGTTAAGAAGGCTTAAGCGCAAAGTGTTTCAGCCACGAAGAAAGTGACTTAGGACTGGGAAAGCTAGAAGAAAGCTTGAGCAGCTAAAAGGTTAAGTGCAACTGGATGCTGGCTGCGTACCTTTGAAACTGGAAGCTGTGCTAATAGTTGAGCCAGTGGTGGTGCATAAATGTTGAAATGTAAGGTGGACAAGGGAGACCCCCCTGATGTATCCTGCATGAGATGTGCATGATTGTGGGTACCACTGCTCAAATTTTTATTTGTTGACTTCTGTTTTTTAAAAATGATTTCTGCTATTGGAAATGTGTTTTGGTTTTCCTAAAAACTTTTATTTGCTGCAATACAATTGTATTGATCAACTAGGTTGTATGTTATAGATAATTCAAGAAATATCGGAATTTCAGGTTCTCCCACCTCCAGGGCATTTAAAAAAAAAATATTTGTTTGTACAACTTAAAACATTTCAAGAAGAAATGCGGTATTAGACTGAAGGAGAGTACCCAGCCAAAGACAAGTAAAGCAAGGAGAATAATTCCGTAATGAAAGGTTTTCAGATATTATTAAAAGCAGGGATAATAAAAGCAGTTGAAACAACAGAATGATTGGCCTCTTTTGTTGTTAGAAAAAAAGGCTAATGGTGAGGTGATACTTTGCGCTGTTTTAAGTGTTTTCAATAAAAAATTTAAATAAAGAAATGAGGACACAATTGAAATGCGCTAGGTGGTTGACTTCTCTTGATTTAGCTTCCGCTTACCACTAGGAGAAGCTGCATGATTGCTCCAAAGACTTAACTTCTTTTGTCTCCTCATGTGGCACATATAGGTTCCTGAAAATGCCCTTTGGAATGATTTCAGTAGCATTAGCTTTCCAAAGAGCAATGGAATGAATCTTGAAAGGAGTAGATGGCGTGGAGATATCTTGACTTTTGGCTCCAATGAACAAGAACACGATCAACACCTGTGTTTGGTACAATTAGGTTGTATGACAGTGAATTCACACCAAAGGTGACAAAATGTATGTGTAGTAAAAATTAAATTGAGCACATGGGCCATAAATTATCATAGGACGGTATTCTGCCTCTGGTTAGCTTGGGAAGGAAGATGAACTAATAGACAGTCCTGGTAGATAAGGATGAAGTGATGGTGATGACTAAATATTACAAGTTTTCAACCTGGTTTATGAGCGAACGTCTGATGAAAGTGGTAGAAATTTTTCTGTTGTACTAAGGAAATGCCTCCTTGGCATGGTTACCCCTTAACTTTTTGCCTCTGCTGATGCTAAGTTATGATTTGAAATTGTGCTGGGACCCTGCTAACCAGGCCCCAGCACCAGTGTTTTTTCCCAAAACTGTACTTTTGTCTCCATAATTGGTAAGTCCCTTGTAATTGGTACCACTGGTACCAAGGGCCCTGATGCCAGGGAAGGTCTCTAAGGGCTGCAGCATGTCTTATGCCACCCTAGGGACCCCTCACTCAGCACATGCACACTGCCTCACAGCTTGTGTGTGCTGGTGCGGAGAAAATGACTAAGTCAACATGGCACTCCCCTCAGGGTACCATGCCAGCCTCACACTGCCTGTGGCGTAGGTAAGTCACCCCACTAGCAGGCCTTACAGCCCTAAGGCAGGGTGCACTATACCACAGGTGAGGGCATATGTGCATGAGCACTATGCCCCTACAGTGCCAAAACAAAACCTTAGACATTGTAAGTGCAGGGTAGCCATAAGAGTATATGGTCTGGGAGTTTGTCAGACACGAACTCCACAGTTCCATAATGGCTACACTGAAAACTGGGAAGTTTGGTATCAAACCTCTCAGCACAATAAATGCACACTGATGCCAGTGTGCAATTTATTGTAAAATACACCCAGAGGGCATCTTAGAGATGCCCCCTGAAAACATACCGACTTCTAGTGTAGGCTGACCAGCTCCTGCCAGTCTGCTACACACCAGACATGTTGCTGGCCACATGGGGTGAGTGCCTTTGTCACTCTGTGTCCAAGAATAAAGCCTGTACTGGGTGGAGGTGCTTCTCACCTCCCCCTACAGGAACTGTAACACCTAATGGTGAGCCTCAAAGGCTCACCCCTTTTGTTACAGCGCCCCAGGGCATCCCAGCTAGTGGAGATGCCCGCCCCTCCGGCCACTACCCCCACTTTTGGCGGCAAGGCTGGAGGAGTTAATGAGAAAAACAAGGAGGAGTCACCCACCAGTCAGGACAGCCCCTAAAGTGTCCTGAGCTGAGGTAACCCCTGCCTTGAGAAATCCTCCATCTTGAGTTTGGAGGATTCCCCAATAGGATTAGGGATGTGCCCCCCTCCCCACAGGGAGGAGGCACAAAGAGGGTGTAGCCACCCTCAAGGACAGTAGCCATTGGCTACTGCCCTCCCAGACCTAAACACACCCCTAAATTCAGTATTTAGGGGCTCCCCAGATCCCAGGAAATCAGATTCCTGCAACCTGAAGAAAGAAGAAGGACTGCTGACCTACAAGCCTGCAGAGAAGGAGGAAGATGACAACAGATTTGGCCTCCGCCCTAGCGGCCTGTTTCCAACTTCGAAAACCTGCTCCAGCGACGCATCCGACAGGGACCAGTGACCTCTGAAGCCTCAGAGGACTGCCCTGACATACAGGACCAAGAAACTCCTGTGAACAGCAGCCCCTGTTCAAAACCTGCAACTTCTTTGCAACAAAGAAGCAACTTACAAGGACTTCACGTTTCCCACCGGAAGCGTGAGACTTTTCACTCTGCACCCGACGCCCCCGGCTCGACCTGCAGAAAAGCAACACCTCAGGGAGGACTCCCCGGCGACTGCGAGCCCATGAGTAACCAGAGATGACCCCTCTGAACCCCCACAGCGACACCTGCAGAGAGAATCCAGAGGCTCCCCCTGACCGCGACTGCCTGTAACAAGGGACCCGATGCCTGGAACCAACACTGCACCCGCAGCCCCCAGGACCTGAAGGAACCGAACTTCAGTGCAAGAGCAACCCCCAGGCGACCCTCTGCCTAGCCCAGGTGGTGGCTGTCCCGGGAAGCCTCCCTGTGCCTGCCTGCAACGCTAGAGTGACCCCCGGGTCCCTCCATTGTTTTCAATCTAAAACCCAACGCCTGCTTTGCTCACTGCACCCGGCCGCCCCTGTGCCACTGAGGGTGTACTTTGTGTGCCTTCTTGTGTGCCTCCCCGCACCCTGTGCTCTACAAAACCCCCCTGGTCTGCCCCCTGAGGACGCAAGTACTTACCTGCTGGCAGACTGGAACCGGAGCACCCCTGTTCCCCATAGGCACCTATGTGTTTTGGGCACCTCTTTGAACTCTGCACCTGACCAGCCCTGAGCTGCTGTTGTGGTAACTTAGGGGTTGCCTTGAACCCCCAACAGTGGGATGTCTATGCCCCAAACATGAGACTTGTAAGTGTTTTACTTACCTTCAAAACTAACCTTTACTTACCTCCCCCAGGAACTGTTGATTTTTGTACTGTGTCCACTTTGAAAATAGCTTATTGACATTTTTACAAAGACTATATGTGATATTGCTTTTATTCAAAGTTCCTAAAGTATCTAAGTGAAGTACCTTACATTTAAAGTATTAACTGTAAATCTTGAACCTGTGGTTCTTAAAATAAACTAAGAAAATATATTTTTCAATATAAAAACCTATTGTACTGGAGTAAGTCTTTGAGTGTGTGTTCCTCATTTATTGCCTGTGTGTGTACAACAAATACTTAACACTACCCTCTGATAAGCCTACTGCTCGACCACACTACCACAAAATAGAGCATTAGAATTATCTACTTTTGCCAATATCTTACCTCTAAGGGGAACCCTTGGACTCTGTGCACACTATTTCTTACTTTGAAATAGTATATACAGAGCCAACTTCCTACAGTCGTCATTTGCCTTATACACTTACAGAGTGATCTCCAAGTTCTTCTGATACTGGTGTGAAACCTGAGATCAAGGAGTCTCAGCTAGGGAAGAATGCTGACTTACGGGTACCACTTACCCGTCAACTCGTCTTGACCCTGAGTGGCTATAATCATTGTACCTTCTCATGATCTCATCCTTTGCCAAGCCGATCTTCTGGTCTGTTAAAGTTAATCCCTTCCTTCCCCTGCTAGCCAACGTATGAGGGGAGCCCACAACTTCTCTACCTTTTTGGTGTGAGAGTGGCTTAGGTCCATCTTGCAGACAGATCACCGAGTTCAACCACTCCGCTTTAGATGGGCTGGCCAAAGGTAACCACTGTTTACATATTTCTCTTCTGCCCATTAAGACCAGGTAAAACAACAGCTTATCATCATGCCCTTGGGGAAGTGCCTCCTCCGGGTGCCTCCCAAAAAAGAATTAATTATGGGCTTACCTCCATATAAGTGTGGAAACATAATTTAGCACCTTACCAGCCTCTTCCCAAAACTCATGTGTATTGGGACAGAGCACGAATTATGAAGATCGTTTGCTTTCAATAAGCCACGTTTCTTGCAGCTTGTATTCTCTGCACCCCTGCATTTCACCAACTTCTTTGGTGAACAGAAGGCCCCGTGGAGGGAAAAAAAGTTGATTTCTTCTAAGATATACTGGTTTCATCACACAATACAGTGTTCGAAAGGATACTTGCCATAATTGATTGATCCTTGCATTCGGAATAGTGTCCCCCCACAAAACCCTGGGAGATCAAAATCTCCAGGCAAGATTTCCAGGAGGAGCCCATACCAGACCGCCACTTCCTTCTTCCGATAGGGCCCGTTAACCAGTGACTCTTCCAATTCATTTGTGGAAATTTCTTCCTCTCCCAGAGAATGCATCCAACCTTGTAGTTGATAGAACTTAAATTTAGATACCTCACCCAGTGTTTTTGTTTGGAATTCATCACATGAATAGAGTTTCCCATTTTGAAAAATCTGGCCCCATTCTGAAATGCCCATCTCTCAGAGAGGTATCTCTGATCTATCTTTGAGGCATTCTGGAGTACAAGGGGAGTCCACAAACAGGGCATATTTACTATAGCAAGATAATTTTGCCTCTTGCCTGATCTGCGCCCACAGCAGGGTGGTCGCCTGCAGGACTTTCAGCCTCACCTTTAAAAAAAATAATAATAATAAATCACCAAATGTGTACATGAATTTTGACCTTCTGCCTTTCACCTCATTTAACAAGGCTCCCCATATTTGAGCTCCCCCAGAACCATCCCTATCAAACAAAACAGCCTTTTTGTTTTTTAATTGAAAAGCCCAAGCATATAACTCAAAGTCTGGAACTGTGATGCCCCCTTTATCATATTTCCTTCTCAGCTTCCTTCTTGTGATTGTAGCCTTGTAGATGCTCAGATGAATGAACCACTTTCCCTCAACCACAGATGAATGAACCACTAAAGTGCTAAGGGACCATATTAAATAAAAAGGTACGTTTTCGGGAGAATAGACATTTTTACCAAATTGGCTCTTCCAATCAGGGTTAAAGGTAAGTGAGACCAACTTAGTAACAGTCTATTTGTCTCATTCATGGAACTATTAACATATATTTCAGCAATTCTCTTCAAGAAACCACAGACCCTAAATCTCAGATATTTCAGTTCCCTTTTTATCAAATCTTGTCCTCCCTCTAAGTTCCATACCATGATTTCTGTTTTAGACAAGTTCACCACATAACCTGGCAATTGCCCAAACACAGTTATCACTTAATCTAGACTGGCTAAGGTAGTACTTAGATCACTTGTATACACCATCACATCATCACCAAACAGTGATATCTTCTTTACCCAGCCACCACAAGTAAAAGGCTTGGCCGTTTGTTCTTTTCTAATCTTTTCTGCTAATGGCTCTATAGATAGATTGAATAATAAAGGAGAGAGTGGGCCTCCCTCTCCTGTCCCTCTCGCTATCTTAAAACTTGCTGGTAAGTTCCCATTCAGCAAACTTCTGCCCAAGGGTGTGTTGTAAATTTCCTGTATTGCCCTCCAAAAGTCTGCCAAGTTATAGTAACCTATAAAAGCATCCACACCCTATCAAATGCCTTAGTGGCATGCAGCATTATTACAGCCAGGGGGACTTTATTTGAGATCATCAAATCTATAGATTCAATTCGCTTGTGCGTTAGATTGTGCATAAATCTCCCTTTTAGAAACCCTTTCTGATTCTCTGCCATCAACCTCCACTCAACATTACTCAATCTCTTAGCCAGAACGTTTGCAAACCACTTGTAATCATTATTTAACAATGAGATTTGCCTATATGACTCACACATTAAGGGATCTTTATCTGGTTTTAAGATCAACATTATCACTGCCTCTTTCCAAGGTTTTGGGAGGGGAGCATCCTCTTGAAAAATTCTCACAAAAATCTGGTTCAAAACTGGACTTTTTATCCCCTTCAAAATCTGATAGAACTCATTTGGCAACCCATCAGATCCTAACGCCTTTCCTTTCTCGCTCCTACTGTTTGTCTGCCGTACCTCTTCCAGTTTTATAGCCTCATTTAAATCTTCCTTCTCCCCCTTTTACAATCTTGGTATTGGCAGCCCTATCAGCCCTTCCTTCCAGACAATCTTGGCATTGGCTTCCATTCACTTGTGCCTTTGTTGTCAAATCCTCTGAGTACAGATTTTCAAAAAAGTCTAAGAATGCCTGCTGTACCTCCTTCGTCACCTCCAATCTTGTCCCAGTGATTTTGCGTTTTACCTCTCTCACTTAATTTCTCACTGAATCTGCCTTAATTTTCCAGGTCAATAACTTCCCTACACTTTCGCTGTTCTCAGTGTGCTATTTTGCTTGCCTCCCATTAAGTCCTTACCCTAGCTTCCTCCGCTGCAGCGAAAGTAGCCTTCCGCTCCTGAATTTCCTTCAACAGGGTCTTGTTAGTCCCTTACTGGTCCTGTTGATCTCCACATCTTCTTTTCAGAAGAGACAAATCTTTCTCTGCCTCCACAACTACTTTCCTGTGTTCCCTTTTTTCTGGGATGAGAGGCTGATCAAGTTACCCCTTAGAGAGGCCTTAAAGGAGTCCCATATTGCATGTAATGCAATAGAATTAATATTTTCAAAGAACTCAACAGCTTTGGCTCTCAAGGTATCCACCACTTCCTGGTCTTTCAGTAACGAATGGTCTAATGGCGATCTTTGTATACTTTCGGACGATTCAACTCTCAACTCCAAAATCACCACTGCATGGTCAGACAGGTGGGCAGGCAAGTGTTGGGCATTCTGTACGTCAGCCTTAAAGGCTTGATCCACCGGAAAAAATCTACTTTTGACGATTTTTATATTTCTTATTGTGAAAAGTATATCCCTCAGCCACACACCTCCTCTCTCTCCAAATATCTGACAAGCCCAGATGTTTCATTAGGATCTAACATATACCTGAGATTTGAAGCAGGCTTGTGATCTACTATTGCTTTACTTGTCTAAAAAATTATCCATCACTACATTAAAATCACTTGGCATTATTATTGGATGGGGTGCATCTAGCAACTCGAAGCCTAAATTATGTAGGGGTTCAGTGTCATCTATGTTGGGGCCGTAATAGCCCACCAAGGTATACATGCTGTTGAAATTGTAATCTTTGGAATAGCCCCTCTTCCTTTGCTATCGGCCTTCTAGTCCAGTATGGAGGCTTTGACCTGCTTCTTTATAAGGATAATCACTCCTTTTGTGGGGCTTATATGGTCCATGCAGGCAAACTGCTGCTCCCATTTCTGTGCTCTGAAGATATCAAAACATTCTTTTTTTGTCAGATGTGACTCTTGTAAAATAACTATTTGGACTGTGGTGTCTCTTAAATATTGTAAAAATCTTTTTGTTTCTGGACCTCATTTAAGGACCTTTGACATTCCAGGATAAAATTTGAATTCCCTTAGGATCCATCACCATTTCTAATTTTACCTCTGGGTCTAAGTCTATCAGTTACACCAACTTGGAGATCCCCACATTCCTTGGACACTTTTTTATTTGCCCCTCGGAGCTCCTTGCCTTGTCCTCCCTCCCCCAACACCCGCTGCCCTTCATCCCTAGAGAACCCTCCTCCAACTTCTGACTGGCTATAATAGCCATTTGGTGCGCAACCAGGACTACTAAGGTGCTTGCTTAAAAAAAAAAAAGCAAAAAAGGACAAAAAGAATGACAAGGCATACCTGGCCTATACCTCATTGCTGTTAAGAAAATGAGGAAAAATCAAAAGATCAAAAAAGGAAGAAATGGAAAAAGGGAGAGAGAGAACCCCCTCCATCTCAATGTCAAACATGGCTAGACCTGAACTTCTCCAGCAGTTCCTCTGCTTCTTCATGGTAAAGTTGCTGGGAATTTCAGCTGAGCTGAAATTTCCGCCTAACCCCACTACCCAACTTCCTGAACTCCTCCATCCTTCTCCCTAGCTCCCAGTGCCTGTTGGATATGACATGAGAGATCTTTGATTTCATTTCAAAGGAAAAGTCATTCCCTTTCATGGAACCTGATTTTAAAGCATTATTTAAAATGTTCTCTTTAACCTCGTCGCTGCCAGGCCTTTTCCCCTCCTGTGCCGAGCCTTTTTTTGGCTATTTGGGGCAGTTCGTGCTTAGGCCCTCATAACTTTTTGTTCACATAAGGTACCCACGCCAAATTTGCGTCCTTTTTTTCCAACATCCTAGGGATTCTAGAGGTACCCAGACTTTGAAGGAGACCAACAAATTAGCCAAAGTACAGAGAAAATGTTGTTTCTTTTAAAACAAATGGGAAAAAAGTGCTGCAGAAGAAGGCTTGTGTTTTTTCCCCTGAAAGTGGCATCAACAAAGGATTTGCGGTGGTAAGATCACCATCTTCCCAGCTTTCAGGAACAGGCAGACTTGAATTAGAAAACACTATTTGTCAACACAATTTTGACATTTTACTGTGACACACCCCATTTTTACTATTTTTTGTGCCCTCAGCCTCCTTCCAGTTAGTGACCGAAATGGGTGAGAAACCAATGCTGGATCCCAGAGAGCTAAACATTTCTGAAAAGTAGACAAAATTCAAAATTCAGCAAGGGGTATTTGTGTAGATCCTACAAGTGTTCCCTACAGAAAATAACAGCTGAAATAAAAGAATATTGAAATTGAGGTGAAAAAAACAGCCATTTTTCTCCACGTTTTACTCTGTAACTTTTTTCTGCGATGTCAGATTGTTTAAAGCAATATACTGTTACGTCAGCTGGACTCTTCTGGTTGCGGAGATATATAGGGCTTGTAGGTTTATCAAGAACCCTAGGTACCCAGAGCCAATAAATGAGCTGCACCTTGCAATGGGTTTTCATTTTATACCGCATTACAGCAATTTATTTGCTGAAATATAAAAAGTGAAAATTAGGTTTCACGAAAACCTTTGTATTTCCAAAATGGCCACAGGATAAGGTGTTGAGGAGCAGTGGTTATTTACACATCTCTGAATTCCGGGGTGCCCATACTAGCATGTGAATTGCAGGGCATTTCTCAAATAGACGTCTTTTTTACACACTGTCTTACATTTGGAAGGAAAAAATGTAGAGAAGGACAAGGGACAATAACACTTGTTTTGCTATTCTGTGTTCCCCCAAGTCTCCCGATAAAAATGGTACCTCATTTTCGTGGGTAGGCCTAGCGCTCGCAACTGGGAATGCCCCAAAACACAATGTGGACACATCACATTTTCACAAAGAAAACAGAGCTGTTTTTTGCAAAGTGCCTAGCTGTGGATTTTTGCCTCTAGCTCAGCCGGCACCTAGGGAAACCTAGCAAACCTGCGCAGTTTTGAAAACTAGACACCTAGGGGAATCAAAGATGGGGTGCCTTGTGGGGCTCTGACCAGGTTCTGTTACCCAGAATCCTTTGCAAACCTCAAAATTTAGCCAAAAAACACCTTTTCCTCTCATTTTGGTGACAGAAAGTTCTGGAATCAGAGAGGTTCCACACATTTCCTTCCACCCTTCGTTCCCCCAAGTCTCCTGATAAAAATAGTACCTCACTTGTGGGGGTAGGCCTAGCGCCCGCAACAGGAAATGCCCCAAAACACAACGTGGACACATCACATTTTCACGAAGAAAACAGAGCTGTTTTTTGCAAAGTGCCTAGCTATGGATTTTGGCCTCTAGCTCACCCGGCACCTAGGAAACCTAGCAAACCTGCACAGTTTTGAAAACTAGACACCTAGGGGAATCCAAGATAGGGGGCCTTGTGGGGCTCTGACCAGATTCTGTTACCCAGAATCCTTTGCAAACCTCAAAATTTGGCCAAACAAAACACTTTTTCCTATCATTTCGGTGACAGAAAGTTCTGGAATAAGAGAAGAGCCACAAATTTCCTCCCACCCAGCGTTTCCCCAAGTTTCCCGATAAAAATGGTACCTCACTTTTGTGGGTAGGCCTACTGCCTGCGAAAGGAAATGCCCCAAAACCCTATCTGGACACATCAAAATTATCAAATACAAAACTACCTGTTTTTGTCGGGGGGCATCTGCATTTTTGGTCCTGGGCTCAGCAGCCATCTAGGGAAACCTACCAAACCCATACATTTCTGAGAACTAGACTCCCGAGAGAGTCCAGGGAGGTGGGACTTGCGTGGATCCCCCAATGTTTTCTTACCCAGAATCCTCAGCAAACCTCAAATTTAGCTAAAAAATCACATTTCTGTGTGGGATCACTGCACTGGGACTAATTTCATACCACCCAACGTTCCCCTCAGTCTCCCAGTAAAAATGATACCTCATTTGAGTGGGTGGGCCAAGTGCTTGTGAAAGGGAAGAGCCAAAAACATGTCGATATTGAGGGGGAACCAAAGGGGGTAGAAAAGGGCAGTTTGCAAAAAAACATTTTTAGGCTGACAAGTGCAGCAGATATTTTATCGGTATAGATGAGACAATGCTGGGTGGTAGGAATTTTGTGGATTCCTGCAGATTCCGGAAGGTTCCATCACAAAAACGTGGGAAAAATGTGTGATTTCTAGCAAAGTTGGAGGTTTGCAGGGCATTGTGGGTATGAAAATGGTGCGGGTGCATGTGAAACACACCACCCTGGAATCACCCAGATGTTTAGATTTCAGATGCGTCTAGGTCTTGTGGATTTTTCTACATGGCAGCGTCCCAAAGTCCATAAAGTGCAGTCCTCATCATTACAAGTGGGACAATTGTGAGAGTTAGCCAAGCTCTCATGGCCCAAATGTAAAACCAAAACCCAAAATAATAAAATGTCTTCTTGCTTGGTGTGGGCTAAGATGTTTTAGAGTGCGGGGGAGAGCTGAAAGACTGTTACCCCCTTCAGTTGGGGTAAGGGCATAACCAGGTCCATACTGGTTGGTAGCCACCACCCCAATATATATATTTTTTTTTAATTCCCTGGAATCTAGTAGACTTTCTGCCCCCGGGGTGTGGATCAGGGGTAATTGCCCCATCTGCCCACTGGTGGGCAGAACAACTTTGGTTCCATTTATTTGGGGTGGGGGTATGGCCATGCCCCCACCCTCTTATTTTGGAGAAAAAAAACTTCCCTGGTGGGCTTTCTGCCCCCCCCCTTGGGGGCAGATGGGGCCTTCCAAAATAGGCCCATCTGCCACAAAGGGGGGCAGATATGGCCAACAGTAATGTGCCCCCATGGGAAGCAACCCTTACCCAAGGGGCTGCCCCCCTAAAGAAAACACACACACACCAATCCCTGGCGCCTAAGTGTTTTCTCCCCCCCGGGGGCAGATCGGCCTAATGGAAATACGCTGGTCTGCCCCCAGGGGGAGCAGAAATGGCCAAAAATAAATGTGTCCCCCTCCCCCCCCCCCCCCCACGGGAGCGACCTTTGCCTGAAGGGGTCGCTCCCCACCTCTAAAAAAAAAAAAAAAAAAAGATACCAAAATGGATTCCTGTCACATAGAGGTTTCTGCCACCCCGGGGGCAGATCGGCCTAATAACAATAGGCCGATCTGCCCCTGGGGGGCAGAAATGGCATAAAATACATTTGCCTTGCCTAAACATAATTTTCCCTCTAGGGAGCGACCCTTGCCTAAGGGGTCGGTCCCCAACTCTAAAAAAACAAACAAAAAAATCCCTGGCGCCTAGTGGTTTCTGCCCCCTCCTGGGGGCAGATCGGCCTAACAACAAGAGGCCGATCTGCCCCCAAGGGGGGCAGAAGAGGCCTTGAAAAAAATTGCCCCCCTGGGGTGCGACCCTAGCCCAAGGGGTCGCTCCCCTTATGCCAATTTCCCTTTGTAAATAAATCCCTGGTGTCTAGTGGACGTTTCAAAAGCCGGATAGCTTTACGATGTGGCTTTTCAAATGCTCTGAGAGACTTCAAAGGGAAGGAATTCCTTCCCTTCCCTTTGAAGCCTCTCAGGGCCCCCATCACATGATCGGGAGAGAAATGCTTTGTATTTCTCTTCCAATCGCGCTGGAAGCTGAGCTTCCAGCGTGATGGGGAAGTGGCCTCTGATGAGGTCAGCGCGCGAATGTGCACTGACGTCATCAGATGTCACTGGGGGAGTCATGAGGGGTCAGGGTGGAAGGGGAAGAGCTTCCCCTTCCATCCCTGCCTTTTTAGCCCACAGAGGGAGCGCTAGTGCTCCTTCTGAGCTCAGTGCCCAGGACGTAATGGTTACGTCCTTGGCACATGAGCACTGTGCTGTAGGACGTAACCATTACGTCCATGGCACAGAAGGGGTCAATAGAATATGTGAGAAATTTCACCAGAATCCTGTGGGGTTTGCTTTTATTTGCAATTTTTAAAAAAGGGTCATCATGTAACCTTTGAATATCATTGGCCAAGGCCTCCCCCGGGCCCTCCCATACTCTACAGCCTGTGTCCTGTGGTATTTGAACCTCAAGCTCACCTCTCACATACTCTATCCTTTTTACTCCATTCATGCTCATTACAGAGGATGGGTGCCTAGTTTCTAAGCCTGGGTCTCTCTCGGGCACATCAAATATAAGATGGATGTTGGAGGTATAGGTGTCACAGAAAGGTTTGGCGATTTTTCCTGAACCTCGAATAAAGACCTAAGAGAGGGGGTGATCTTCAATTGTCCCCTATAAGGTGGTGGACTACGTTATGAGTTTTCCTTGGAGTGGCGTACTCAAGCGGGCCTTTGTGATATGGGGACCATCCCCCACTTTGCCTTAAAGCCTTTTCCTTCCCTCTGGACCTTCTCTTTTAATTTTCCAGAGTCTATCAGCGCTTTATAGTCACCAGACGGTACTTTGTCCTGGGGTTTAACAGGTTTCCCCCACTGTCCTTGCTGAACTTCTCAGCGAGTACCTTTTTACCCTTCCCCCCCAGATTTCCCCCTCATTGGCTAGATCCTACGTTTGAGGCCACAGAGTTGTTCCCCAGCACCTCCTGGGTCCGCCTTCTCGCTTGACTCTCCCTTTTCAAGAAGTGAGGAACACGCCATCACTGTCCTCTTCTCTGAGGCCGTAGCTGCCACGGGTTCACCCAAAAAGAAAACAAAGCAGGCTCACCGGTGCTGCCTCTGCAACATCCGCTACTCTCCCTTAGCGGGACCGTGGAAGTGAGTCTGCGGATCTGTTTCACTTCTTGGGCCGCCCGTCTTTACAGCACACTGTCCGCTGCCCCAGTGGTTCTCCTGTTTCCTCCGCCATCCTCGCAGCCCCAGGCTGACCGAAGTACCACCGGCCCGCTGTGTCTTGCAGTTTCAGCACAGCTTGAGGTAGATTGAGGCTTCCAGTCTTCCAGCTAAATAATTCCTCCTTTCACCTGTAGCCAGACGTTAGCAGGCTGCCATGTTTTCTCCCCGCAAGCTCCCCATTTTGAACAGGGAATACAGTCTGATGTAATAACTAACACCAGTACTAAAGAATCAGGTATGGTTCTGAAATGGGGTGAAGGAAAATTTCAAAAGACCATTTTGATCGTCTTTAGATGTATGGAAGCAAGGAGCAGGATTGGAAAATGTGAAGAGGGGTTTAGTGTTTTTGAGGTGTTAAGGAATTTCTTAAGAAAAGAAGAATGGAAGTATAAGGTTGGAAAGGCATAGGGCCTGATTCAGAACTTGACGTGTGGGTTCCTTGGTCACAATGGTGACGGATATCCTGTCCGCAAAATCTTAATCTCATAGCATATAATGGGATATAGATTTTGGCAGATGGGATATCTGTCACTGTTGTGATGGAGTAACCCATCCATCGAGTTCTAAATCAGGCCCATATTCGTTCAGGAGATTGGCTCCATTTAATTGGAAAGGCTCATGAAGGCCACATGCGAAATTCCAAAACCAAGTAAAGATTGCAATTAAGCTATTAGTGAACTGGACTCAACATACAAGTCAAAAGAGTGGTAAGGAACTGTGTAGCATGTTTGCAGACAAATAATTCTAATTCTAATTCTAAATCTCTGGCATTTTTAAAGCGCGATAAACCAGCAGGCATCAATGTGCTAGATACCAGAAGAGACAGAGCAGAGACCGAGGTCAAGACTAATGTGCAAAGAGCCAAGCTTTAAATTGCTTGTAAAACAGTAAATACAAGTTCAGGATCCTGATCTGATCGGTAAGGGAATTCCACAATTTAGCCGGAGCAACTGTGAAAGCATGGTCACTCCAACTGACTTTCTTACAGCTAGGCACTACCACCTTGAAGTGACCCCTGATCTTAATGTTTGCCTTGGAATGTAACAATTCAGGACAGACTGCAGATAATCAGATCCCTGAGAGTGAAAAGTTTTTTTACGTCAGGCAGAGCGCTTTACAAGACACGTGTTTCCTTATGGGCAGCCAGTGGAAATGTTTCAGACCCCCCCTAACCGAGGAATGCTTGGGTAATCCCAAACCCAGGCATGCGGCCACATTCTGGATGAGCTGGAGCTTATTTAACGAACATTGATTGATGTTTAAATAATTGGCACTACAGAAGTCCAGTCACAATGTAATAAGGGCTAAGACCACCGGTACCTTGAGTTCTTTTGGCACGAAAGGCAGAACTTTTTTTAAAAATCCTAACAATCCAGAAACAAGAGCTGACTGTTCTGTTAACTTGGTGGTCTAAAGTCAGGACTTTATCAACCACCACACCCAGGTTTTTGGCTGCAGCTATTGGGGTAGGTAGAGTACCACAAGTATCTGGCCACCAACGGGCCATCCAGATGGACCTGTCCACACCAAACACTATGATCTCAGTTTTATCCCCACTCATTTTCAGCCAGTTCTCACTCATCCACCTGCTGACTTACCTCAAAGAGCCTCAAAACCTGTCTGCCACCTCTTCCCAATCATCCAAGATGGAAATGATGATCTGGGTGTTGTCTGCATAAGACGAAACTTGGAACCCAAAAGAGCAAACCAGTTTAGCTAACAGGATGACGTAAATGTTAAAAAAAAAAAAAAAAGGTTGGGCTAAGGGGAAGACCCCTGGGGAGCTCCGCAAGGAAGCTTAAAGGGTGCTGCTCCAAAATCTCTACAACTAACTGTGATGGATCTATCACGTAGAAAGGACTGCAGCAGCTTGAGAGTGACGTCTATACATATAACTTGTGAGAGGAGAGTAAAAACTACAGCATTGAGAAAATTAATGGATTGTCCTTTGGAAAACATTGCATTTATTATTATTAGCCCAGAGTATGGCGAGATGTGCATTTGGTATGTTATGATGTTGACTGACGCATTTTCATAGTGACAAGAAGTAGAGTTTGTTAATCACATTGAAACAAGCAGTGTGGTAAGGTTTTTTCATTAGGAATTCTGAAGTGAAGGTTTTACCTGTTTCCTGTTGGAGTACACTTAGTCTTACACCTAGTCCCAATTGAGATGGAACAATATTTAAATGAGAGGGATTGTTCTAAAAAAATGTGCTCATGTGCCATTCCAAGTGCAATTGTATAGCGGAGAGGCTGAGTAAGTAATTAAGGAAATAATTCAGCATGCAAAAATGAATAAAAAAGAATTGGCATGTGAAAGTGTTGAAGAAAATCGAAATGTACAGGACGACAGCACATTTGGTCTTAGGGAAAATGCTGTTGGAGATTTTTAAAGGCAGAAAGGTAAAATCACTGGTCAGTCTGGTGTGGGTACATGAGAAGCAGGTTTCTAAAGAGGATTTCTTCAAGAAGAATGAGTGGAGGTGCAGGTAAGAGGACAAAATATTAGATGGGAAGGAGTGGTTCAACAGGAGAAATGTCAAAAAGGTCACCAGTGTGAGAGTAGGTAATTATGTTAGAGGAAGAAATCCGGAAAGTAAGAGTAACATCTGTATTTTCAAAGCTTATGAAAGTTGCCACCAATGCAGTAAAAACATAAAGCTCAAGGATTTGGAATGTTAAAATGATTGTAGTGTGGAAGCGTGGAGGAGATTTATATGATGTGTGCAGAGTGGTAAAAAGGGTGAATGTGAGCTCAAGAGAAGAAAAGAAGCCCATGTGTTAAGAAAGGAGGGTAGACGAGTTAAAGATACCAACTATTTGAAAGACTATGCAAGACTACTAGTATGAGTAGAGCCTGGCTATTGCTAGACCAGTACTGTGATTTTGTTTGTGTATATATAACTATCACTAGAGTTATTATATTCAATTGCCTGACATGTTGTTTGGAGTCAAGGTGCCAAGTTTACATTACCACATTATAAAGCAGGGAAAATAATTGTCTGCAGTTGAGGTAATATTTGTGTCAGTATGGTAATGCTGTTTGAACTTCTATTTATGGCTCGTTAATGCAAAGGCTTTATTATTAGGGTGAGTGCTCCAAGTAGATGTTTTAAGCTCCACTGCACTCCTGACAGTGGTTCTAGCAAAAAAATATGAACACGCTTTTAACAATATAAGGCTACTCAGAGCAAATATTTGCAGAAGCTTGAAAGCAAGATTGACGATTCTTTGCTTTCTAAATACAATGTTCACAAAAAATGCAACTAGAAAACATATTTTGCTAAATTACTATGAAATTGTAGGTACTATTTATTTGAAGCACCTTTTAGTAAAATGTGTTGATGTATGCTAGTATAGTCCAAAAAATATTCATAATAATTGAAAATTAGTGTTACCAGTTTCAACAAGATTGTGGGAAACCTGAAAAAACAAGCATCAGCAAAGCCAAAAGATCCGACATTGGTGGACAGTTTTTTGGTTTTGTCAATGTGCGTCTTGTTTTGACATGGCTTTTGTAAAACTTTATTGTTGTGGGAGCTGCCGGGCTCTCACAATTGTAACACACATTGGCAAAAAGCAAAAACCTTTCTGGTCTCAAAAAGCATACATTGTCACTGTAGCTCCTGGCACTGAACAAGACAACTTTGTGTGCGAATATGCTCCTTCTGAAAGAGCCAGGGGAGTGGAATTTAACAAAATATCTAGTTGTCCATGGGACAGGGTGAGTCCTAAATCTGGTTGTCCTGTAAAAAAGCCAACTTGTCCCTTTAGTGCCAATTAGTGCAGCAACAAATTATGGCGGCAATTTTATTATGCGAATGCTCTGAAAATGGCCCCTCTGATTATGCCAGTGCTCATACAATAGTACAGTTTCAATACTAGTAATTTCCCTTTTCCACCTTTCCACAGATCACATACTGGGGATTGAAGTAGCAGTGAGCAATAATTCCAGGGATGGAATGCCCATATGAATCTGTGCAAATCTACTAACTTGCATGTTTTAGGTTTTTTTACCAGCTCTTCTAACGATTGGAGGAAAGTGAACTTGTAAACGCTCAACAGGTATTCGCAAGAGCAAATTTATGCATGCATAGTTGCTCATCTTAAAATGTAGTTCACAAATATTTTCTAGAAGTACGATTTCTTGGCCTACTTCTGTAAATTCTTTTAAATTCACAAAAGTCATACATCTGCACTAACGAACAAACATCTTTTTTTATTAAAATTCTTTCTGTCCATCAAGTGCTCTGTGAGTGGCAGCATTCACTGTGAGTGGCAGCATTCTGCTCTTTCACAAGGAACATATCTGCACACAAAGCAGTTTTGTTGCTTTTTGAGATTCATTTTTATTTCTTTTTGCCAATGTTTGTTATAAAGGTGCAGGCCGGCAGCTCCCACATCAATAAAGTTTTACAAAAACCATGTCAAAACAAGACACGCATTGAGAAAACCAAAAGGCTGACCACCAATGTCGGACCTATTGGCTTTGCCAATGCTTGTTTATTTCCATGTTTCCCATAATCTTGTTAAGTATGATTACACTGATTTTCCATTATGATTTTTTTTTTTTGTTTAGCATGCATCAACACGTTTTACTAAATGATGCTTTAAAAAGAGCGGAGTAGGGGGCAAGATGGCGGCCGTGTGAGACGGCTGTTCGTTGCTCTCCTTGCCGGATCCCAGACATGCAACCGTGGATCCCTAAACTCCGCGATTGAGGTGTCGGATTGAGTTCTTACCTGTACTCCTTACCTGAGGAATGCTCCTTGTGCTTGAACTCAATATCTGTGGCGGTGGAGGCCGGAGACGTCAACCTCTGTGCAGCATCCTTATTCGGCTACATTGTTGCATCGGACAGTCAGTATGGCTGCTACACTGTAGCACTGGTCGCTCAGGGCTGTGCGTCGGACGGATGCCGCCGAAGGGAAAGAAGACAGCGCTTCCTGCATTAAGGGGGAAGCAGACCAAGCCGGGTGATGTACGGAGCTCTGGTGCCTCAGGCCAACTTAAACTGCAGCAGGAAGCCAAACGGGGAGCTCCCGAGAAGATGAGGGAGAAGTCTCCGGTAAATGTTAAGCTAAAGCCGGCACCGCTCAATACATTTTTAAAGAGGAAATCCCAAATGGAGCCTGGAACGGGGGCTGTGGCGGTGAGCCCACCTAATATAGAGCAACATGGGGGACTAATGATTGACCCTGAATTGTCTGAACCCCGGATAGAGAAAGGGGGCGAGGACAGGGACAGCACAGTACTGAGTAGGACTTCACTGCTGGTGAGCGACTGCTCCCCCCCTCACTCTTAGACTATCCGATAGGCACCTTAAATGTCTTGTGCTCTAAAGGTGAAGCACTGGTACTTTGTGATGAGGCTTTGCAGCAGCCCCTAGACCGAATTGCTGAAGGGGGTCATACTATGAGTCAGGAAACACTGAGCAGTTTAAAGCATGCTGATGGAAGCTGTCCGACGTCTTAGGCAGTTCGAGTCAAGGATCAGGGTGATAAATAATTTTCTCTGTTGGACCAATCCAGCTGGACAAGCAATGAGGAATCAGACTTGGAGACAGGGAAGATCTCTTCATAACTGGGCTCTGAGCTGTCCTCTCCTGGTTCGGAACAGGGGAGATGGGAGTGCGATAAGGTTGCCACTGTTAGAAGAGGGAAAAAAAGAGAAACACACACTCCGGTCCAGCTACTCTCCCGCATACATCTATGGCAACTAGAGATTCCCAGTGGGACCATTCTAATATCCCACTCGAAGACGGCTCAGGCATGCATCCTAGTATTAAAACCCAGTCAGGTGTATGTAATCTCCTTGGAAAATATTTATCAAAGCATTACAGAGCACCGAGAAGAGTCAAAGGCTGAAAGCCGTAGAACCCAGCTAGCCTGCCGTAAAATGCGGATGTCAAAACGCCGGGTGGCAAAAACATGTTCAGAGTTTGCGACATGCATGGCGGAGGCAGATATCCGAATTTCCAAATTGGAAGACGATGCTGCATCGCAGGGAGCGCTTGGGGACTTGATGAAAGCACAACTCGAAAATGCCCAATGGAAATTGATGGAATTAGAAGACAGGCTCAGGCGAAATAACTTACGAGTTCTGGGTGTTCCGAAAGGGGTTCGAGGGCACCGACCCACGAGGGTTTCTTGCAAGCCTGTTTTAGGAGGTCTTTCCTGATCTGACTCAGTGGGACGAGGAGAGAGAAGTTCAGAGGGTACTTCGCTTTCCTTTCAACATTAAAGTCAAATCAGGTGCAGGAGACACTAAGCGTAGGGTAATGTTGATCTCTCTCCTTAACTTTGAAGCAAGACAGGCTGTATATGATCTTGCTTGCCCAGATCGCAAACTCACTGGCAGGGGATGTGTAGGAGGATGGCCTGGCTTATAGTGGGTACCTGGTGGTACTTACACCTTGTGCCAGGTCTAGTTATCCCTTTATTAGTAGATTAGAAGTGTTCTAGCAGCTTAGGCTGGTAGAGGTAGCGGTAGCAGAGCAGCTTAGGCTGAACTAGGAGACATGCAAAGGTCCTACTATACCACTTGTATCACTTAGCACTATATCATAAGAAACACAATACTCAGAGTTACTAAAAATAAAGGTACTTTATTTTAGTGACAATATGCCAAAATACTCCCTTAGGAGCTAAGTAATATACACACAAACTGAAATCAGGTAAGTAAACAGTTAGAAAAGTAGTGCAAACCATATAGAACACAATAGAATGCAATGGGAGACAATAGGCCTAGGGGCAAAACAAAGCATATAATCCAAAAGTGGAATGCGAACCACAATTGTACCCCAAGCCTAGTGTAGTGTGTAGAGGGTCGCTGGGAGTTTAAGAAAACACTAAGGGTGTCCAACATACCCCACCCCAAGACCCTGAAAAGTAGGAGTAAAGTTACCCTACTTTCACAGAAAGGCAGTAAAGTCGAGATAGGGGATTCTGCAAAGGCAACAACTGACTGCAAAGCACTGAAGGCGGATTCCTGGACCTGCAAAGGAAGGGGACCAAGTCCAAGAGTCACGCGAGTGTCCAGGGAGGCAGGAGCCCACTAAACCCCGGATAAAGGTGCAAAAGGGCTGCCTCTGGGTGGAAGAAGCCGAAGATTCTGCAACAACGGAAGGTGCCAGGAACTTCTCCTTTGGTCAGAAGATGCCCCAGAAGCAGGCAGCACCCACAGAAGCACCTGAATAGGCGTTCAGAAAACCTGAGCACGGCGGTCGTCTCAGCACAACAAAAGAGGGTCCCACAAACTCGGAGGTCAACTCAGCGAGTTGGGCAATGCAGGACGGAGTGCTGGGGACTTGGTCTGTGCTGTGCATGAAGGAAGTCTTGCAAAAGTGTACAGAAGCCCTAGCAGTTGCAGATCACGCCTTACACAGGATTACTGTCTGGCGTGGGGAAGCAAGGACTTCATTTGGACAGAAGGACCACTGAACTGTCAGGGTCACTGGGATCCAGCTCCTGTGTTCCAGGGACCACGCTCGTCAAGATGTGAGGGGACCCAGAGGACCGGTGATGCAGAAGTTTGGTGCCGGGGAAAGATTCCGTCGACCCACAGGAGATTTGTTATTAGCTTCCAGCGCAGGGTGAAGGCAGACTGCCCTCACAGCATGCACCACCAGGAAACAGTCGTGAAAGCCGGCAGAATGAGGCGCTGCAATGTTGCTGGTAGTCTTCTTGCTACTTTGTTGTGGTTTTACAGGCGTTCTGGAGCAGTCAGCGGTCGATCCTTGGCAGATGTCGAATAGAGAAGTGCAGAGGAACTCTGGTGAGCTCTTGCATTCGTTATCTGACGGGAAACCCTCATGAGAAACCCAAATAGCCCTCAGAGGAGGATTGGCTACATAACCAGGTAAGAGCCTATCAGAAAGGGTCTCTGACGTCACCTGCTGGCACTGGCCACTCAGAGGTCTCCATTGTGCCCTCACACCTCCGCATTCAAGATGGCAGAGGTCTGGGACACACTGGAGGAGCTCTGGCCACCACCCCTGGGGTGGTGATGGACAGGGAAATGGTCACTCCCCTTTCCTTTGTCCAGTTTCGCACCAGAGCAGGGGCTGGGGGATCCCTGAACCGGTGTAGACTGGTTTATGCAAGGAGGGCACCATCTGTGCCCTTCAAAGCATTTCCAGAGGCCAGGAGAGGCTACTCCTCTCAGGCTCTTAACACCTATTTCCAACACCCTCTCTCAGAGGAAGTCCTTTGTTCTGCCTTCCTGGGACTGGGCTGCCCTGGCCCCAGGGGGGCAGAAACATGTCTGAGGGTTGGCAGCAGCGGTAGCTGCAGAGAAAACCCCAGAGAGCTAGTTTGGCAGTACTCAGGGTCCATGCTGGAGCCCCGGGGATGCATGGGATTGTCCCCCCAATACCAGAATGGTATTGGGGGGACAATTCCATGATCCTAGACATGTTACATGGCCATGTCCGGAGTTACCATTGTGACGCTACACATAGGTATTGGCCTATATGTAGTTCACACGTGTAATGGTGTCCCCGCACTCACAAAGTCTGGGGCAATTGCCCTGAACAATGTGGGGTCACCTTGGCTAGTGCCAGGGTGCCCTCGCACTTAGTAACTTTGCACCTAACCTTCACTAAGTGAGGGTTAGACATATAGGTGACTTATAAGTTACTTAAGTGCAGTGTAAAATGGATGTGAAATAACCTGGATGTTATTTCACTCAGGCTGCAGTGGCAGTCCTGTGTAAGAATTGTCTGAGCTTCCTATGGGTGGCAAAAGAAATGCTGCAGCTCATAGGGATCTCCTGGATCCCCAATACCCTGGGTACCTAGGTACCATACACTAGGGAATTATAAGGGTGTTCCAGTGTGCCAATCAGAATTGGTAAAATTAGTCACTAGCCTGCAGTGACAATTTTAAAAGCAGAGAGAGCATAAACACTGAGGTTCTGGTTCGCAGAGCCTCAGTGATACAGTTGGGCAACATACAGGGCACAACTTATGAGCACTGGGGTCCTGGTTAACAGGATCCCAGTGACACAGCGAAAAACAAACATACATATAAGTAAAAAATGGGGGTAACATGTCAGGCAAGATGGTACTTTCCTACAGGATGCAAGATTTTTTGTTTTTTTTGTTTTTTGTTAGACCTGATTTGTCACACAACTGTGGAAAGGAGATGGAGACTCCGACAACTAATTCTGCCCCTGCAGAATAAAGGGGCTTGGGTCTATTTGATGAATCCTGCCAAACTGAAGGTGATTGTTAGTGGCAAGACTCACTACTTTACGTCTGAAGTAAAAGCAAAAGATTTTATGGACAGGCTTTGAGAGTGACTGGCGGTGTGTGACTTTTTCTGTCTCACTTTTTTTGTTTTTTTGTTAAGAGGGCTTTTTTGGACGTAAATGTATACTCACATAATCAAATTTAAGGTGGTATCTTGTCTCTTTCTTCTCTCTCGTGGGACCAGGAGAACAGCGGTTGTGTCTTTTTATATAGCTATGTTATTTTGAGATACAAGACACTGTTTTGGGTTGGGTTTGGGTAAGGTGGGGGGGGGGGGGGGCACAAATCCATCATGGATGGGAATGTGCAGTCCTATCTCTCCATGAGGTGGTCGGGGAAGTTGACCAATGGGATGGGGGGTAGGAGGGGTGGGGGAGGGAGTGGGAATGGGAAATGGAGGAGATGGCAAGGGGTTGGTTTTAGAGTAGGAGGTTTATGGATCAGGGATAGTGGGGGAATTTGAGGAAGGCGAGGGGGACAGGAAGAGTAAGGGAAAGGATGTCCAGCAAAAACACGCAAAAGGGCAGGGGAGTTTGAGGAGGGTAAGCAATGGAAAATTTAGCATATGGCAAGGGCAGATTGTCAGCAGGGGAAAATTATGTAGAGAAGTTATTGTGATGTCAATGGAGTGCAGATGCCTAAAAATGAAATAATGGCTCATAGTTTAAGAATATGTTCCATGAATATATGCAGACTCAACAACCCCCAAAAGAGGAGAAAAGTGGCACTAGGGCTAAAATTAATTCAAGGAGATCTGTTTTGTGTACAAGAGACTCATATCTCTTGGGAGAGGCGGGGGCTTTTGAAAGAACTAGGGTTGATACCTCTAGTCTGCACACAACAGATGGTGACAACACGGGGAGTGGCGAAATTGCAAGAAATTCCTGCTTTAATGTTGGCTACTCACTGGTGGATAAAGGGGGTCGTTGGGTCATTTTAGAGTGTATGATGGGCACAACCAAGTTTACACTTTGCACCATTTATGGCTTGAACTTTGATGAGGCCGAAGTGTTAGATACTCTAAACTCTGAATTGATAGCGTGGCCACTAACGTTGGCAATATGTGGAGATTTGAATATTCACTTGGATGTTGGAAAAAGCCTGGGCAATCAGGAGCGCTAACAGGGTCGTAAGCCCAAGGTTTGGAGGGCCATGAGGAGACTAGTTAGGTATCATGGGCTGGTAGATGTTTGGGAGGGACTTAAGGCCCCAGATTCTGGCTATACATATTATTCCTCTCAGCACTCTAAACTAGTATGGCTGGGCTATTTTTTTATTACGGCTAACTTAATTGATGTAAGGCTAGATCTCCTGCCCAGGCTTCTATCAGATCATAATCCACTAGTCTTAACTGTGCCGATAAGTGGATTTGTGAAGCCACCTTGACGGTGCTCTTGGTCATTCGATAAGAAGCTGTTAATCAACTCTGGCTATGTAGAATATATGAAGGTTTGGATCAAACTATTTTTGGAGGATAACAGAGATACGGCGACAACAAGAATGGTATGGGATGCATTAAAAGCTGAGATTAGAGGGGAGACCCTGAGCTATAACCTACATTCGCAGAAAGTAAGGGAGGGAGAGGCTAGGAGCTTTAACTTAGAACGTATGCAAGCAGAAAGAAAATTAATGCAAAGTATAATAAAAATGAAGGATGTTAGCACGGCGCAGATTCAGATATCCGTCCTAAAGGCTAAAACAAGCTTATATCTGAATAAAGCAGCAGCCGCCACCTATCAGAGCTATCAGGCAGAAAGTTACTAATATGGAGAGACCACTGGCAAAGTTCTTGCGAGGCGAATACAGCAAAAAACAATACATGGCGGCATATGCATAGGGGCGGAAATGTGAAAAGCCGGAGGAGATTTTTAGGGATTTTTATCAGAAGCTATATAGGGAAGATACAGAATATTCTTCTGGGGCACAGAGAAAGGTCATAGAATTTTTGGGAGGATTAAGATCAGCTAGGCTCTCTCTAGAGGATCAAATTATGTTGGATGCGCAGATTCATTCAGAAGTATTTGAAGCAGTAACCTCATTAGCTTCAGGGAAAGCCTCCAGTCCGGATGCCCTACCACTCGAGTTCTATCAATCGTTCTATAAAGAAGTACGGAGGGACATGCTTGAAACCTTTCGCAAGGCACAATTAGGACAAACCCCATTATCTTGGGAAAGTGCCAGTATTCTAGTGTTTAAAAAAAAAAGAAAAGATAAACCAATATCCTTGTTAAACGCAGATGGTAAGGTATATGCTAAGATCTTAGCAACTAGGCTAGCAATAGTTATACCTTTACTAGTTTGCAGGAGGCAGCATGGTTTAATACCTGTCAGGTGGACGGTAGATCACATCAGAAAGATAATTTCGTTATTTGAACTTGCAGAGATTTACCAGACACCACTTGGCCTGGTGCTATTAGATGCCCAGAAGGCATTTGATCGCGTTTCTTGGAACTTTTTATTGGAGACCCTGAAATGGAAGGGGATTAGGGAAGTCTATCTAACAGCTATCACGACCATATATAAGGCTCTCAAAGCTCGTGTATGTTTGGGAGGGTTAGAGTCAAGCTTAATATCTGTTTCTAGGGGCACTGGAAAGGGTGTCTGTGCTCCCCATTGTTGTTCGCATTATATATAGATCCATTTTTCATTAAATTGTAGGGGAGCAGCAACATCATGCCAGTGGTCTATCATGCTGACGACGTAGCAGTGACTACAGCTGACCCTGAGAGAACTATCAAGGAAATTGAAGAGTTGGCAAGAAACTTTGGATTATATTCTGGGTATAAACTGAATGAGGATAAGACATAGGTTATATACTCAGCTCAGACTTTTATTAGAGACAAGTGGGTGGTGACAGATTCAGTATATTTGGGGATTAGAATTACAGCTGCAGTAAACCAGTTGGTGAAACTTAATATGGGCCCCCTGCTGAGTAAAGTGAAGAGCGGTCTGGATAGAATGCACTATTTATATTTATCACTTGTGGGTCGATGCAATATTTTAAAAATGAATGTTTTACCAAAGGTATTGTATTTATTTCCATCAATTTCTTTAGAGATTGCAAACAGCTGGTTATGCAAACTAGAGACAATTGGTAGCTAGTTTTTGTGGGGTGATACCAAAATGACTTTTCCAAAATGTCGGCGTAGCTGGGCAGTTCCCAATTTCACGCTATATTACTATGCTTGCTGCCTTTAACATATGGATGTATTGATAACTGGTGGTGCAAAGGAGGGTATGGAAGCAGAGTATCCCTTCTTGTATGAAATGGTGTTGGGCTCTGAGGCAAAAGGCTAGTTGTGAAATATATGGAACCGAGCTACTTTAAAATGATGAGATTTAAAACTCTACGAGCTGTATATAAGGTTTGGGTGCCGTTAAAACGATGGACTGGGATGGGCAGGATCACTTTGTATACTCCACTGTGCTCCTCAGCAGTCCCTTTTTCTATTTTTAGGGATCCTATTTTAGACATTTGGAGACATCAAGAGATAGTAAGAATTGTGGATTTATATGCAAAGTCTTACCTGGAGCCACAGCACTGGCCACAGCACTGAATCTGCCATGATTGCGGTTACGGAAGAAGCGAGAAAACGTATGGACCAAGGTCAGGCAACTGTAATAATAATGCTAGATTTGAGCGTGGCATTTGATACGGTTAATCATGATCTACTCATTCAAAGAACGGGAAATAGTGGGATTAAAGGAAGGGCGCTTAAATGGTTAAGCTCGTTCTTACAAAATAGAACCTTTCAAGTCCTGGATCGTTCTTTTTTCTCAGCCCAGTTGAAACTTTTATGCGGAGTTCCGCAGGGCTCATCTTTGAGTCCCACTCTGTTCAACTTTTTCATGTCCCCCCCTAGCAGAAGTCGTGGAACCCTTTGGGGTATCCCTGGTGTCATATGCGGACGACACACAGCTGGTGGTTTCCTTCTCCCCCAATAAGGAGGCGGACAACTCGGCCTTGCCTGCCTGTCTCCAAGCGATTGCTGCCTGGATGACAAAAAGCAGGCTGCAACTCAACGAAGAAAAGACAGAAATTATGTTTTTAGGAAAACTGGCCAACCCTGCTAAAAATATAGGACTAGTAATACATTTAGATTACTTACCCCCCTTATTGGTCTGCTTCCGCCATTGGCCATACAAGCCCTGAATTTATCCAGATTAGATTATGGAAACAGCCTCTTTTGGGGATCTCCAGGTTATGTGGTTAACAAACTACAGGTGGTACAAATTGCTGCAGCACGTCTGCTCTTTAATCTGCCTAGGACCACATCAGCTAAAAAGAGCTCTGATTGAATTGCACTGGCTTCCAGTGGCAAAAAGGATAAAGTTTAAGGCTCTTTGCTTCTTCCACAGAGCTCTATATAAAAAGGATCCTCATTATCTAAAATCATTAATTTCACTATATACACCCACAAGAGTTTTGAGATCGGCCTCTAAAGCCCTGGTAGTGGTACCCAAAGTAAAGAGAACATAATGGGGAGGAAGATCCCTGAAGTACCAGGGAGCCAGACTTTGGAACTCCCTACCCACGAATATTTGCATGATGAATCAGGAGACAGAATTTAGGAAGGCCATTAAAACCTGGCTATTCTACATTTTTCGAAGTTCCCCCTCTCCAGGGAAGTTTGAAATTCCTCCAGTATGTTCTAAACGTTCAAACTGATCAGCGCTACGAGGCCTACGGGTAGCTGGCGCTATATAAGTCTCAATAACATAACATAACATAACAGCACAACATGGCTTACCCAGGAATCACTTCTTAAAATTTTTACAAATTCAAGACTTTCTCCATCGCCATAAACACGATATTTCTTCAATGGATAAGATATCATTAATAGAGGCTATATGCCGCAGGGAGAAGATATGCACATTATATAATCTATTAATAGATGCTCAACAGGGTGATCTTGTGATACAGAATGACAGATGGAGCATCGCCCAGGGGTTGGCCACACCAATGCTGATGGTCTCTCCAGATACTTCTGCCTTAGCGATGAGCGCTCCCAGGAGGTTGGGTAGCCCTCCCCACTGTCAGCTGGGGGGGGGACATGTTAGACCTGACAGCCTTAGGGTGGTCACCCCATACTTTTTGCCTGCCTCCCTCCACTTTTTGGACACTGTTGTTGCTGGCTTTTAGACTCTGCGCACTTTATCACTGCTAACCAGTGCTAAAGTGCATATGCTCTCCCCCTTTAAACATGGTAACCTTGGATCATACCTGATTGGACTATTTAATTTACTTATAAGCCCCTAGTAATGTGCACTATATGTGCCTAGGGCCTGTAGATTAAATGCTACTAGTGGGCCTGCAGCACTGGTTGTGCCACCCACTTAAGTAGCCCCTTTATCTTGTCTCGGGCCTGCCATTGCAAGGCCTGTGTGTGCAGTTTCACTGTCACCTCGACTTGGCATTTAAAATTACTTGCCGAGCCTAAACCTCCCCTTTCTCCACATATAAGTCACCCCTCATGTGTGCCCTAGGTAACCCCTAGAGCAGGGTGCTGTGTGGGTGTAAGGCAGGACATGTACCTGTGTAGTTTACATGTCCTGGTAGTGTAAAACTCCTAAATTCGTTTTTACACTACTGTGAGGCCTGCTCCCTTCATAGGCTAACATTGGGGCTGCCCTCATACAGTATTGAAGTGGTAGCTGCTGATCTGAAAGGAGTAGGAAGGTCATATTTAGTATGGCCAGAATGGTAATACCAAATCCTGCTGACTGGTGAAGTTGGATTTAATATTACTATTCTAGAAATGCCACTTTTAGAAAGTGAGCATTTCTTTGCACTTAATCCTTTCTGTGCCTTACAATCCACGTCTGGCTGGGCTTAGTTGACAGCTCCTTGTGCATTCACTCAGACACACCCCAGACACAGGGTACTCAGCCTCACTTGCATACATCTGCATTTTGAATGGGTCTTCTTGGGCTGGGAGGGTTTAGGGCCTGCTCTCACACAACAGACTGCCACACCCCCTACTGGGACCCTGGCAGACAGGATTGAACTGAAAAGGGACCTGGTGCACTTCTTAGCCACTCTTTGAAGTCTCCCCACTTCAAAGGCACATTTGGGTATAAAACAGGGCCTCTGCCCTACCTCATCAGACACTTGCTGGAGAAGAAACCTGAACCAGAACCTGCATCCTGCCAAGAAGAACTGCCTGGCTGCCTAAAGGACTCACCTGACTGCTTTCTACTAAGGACTGCTGCCTTGCTGTTGCCCTGCTGCCTTGCTGAACTCTTGCCTTGCTGCTGAAGTGCTCTCCAAGGGCTTGGATAGAGCTTGCCTCCTGTTCCCTGAAGTCTCAGGACCAAAAATACTTCTCTTTTTCATTTGGACGCCTTGTGTGGCGAAAAATTTTACGCATAGCTTTCTCCGCGGTGAAAGATTCACTGCACGCCGATCCGGAAAGACGCCACTCGACGCGATGCCTGCGGTGCGACCGGAACTTCAACGCACGGCCTCGCCTGGACAACGCCACCCAACTTCAGAAAGGAAATCAACGCGACGCCTGGCGTGAGGGAGAAGATTCCACGCACAGCCCACCGGAACGACGCGCAGCCGGAAAACAAGCCTAGGATTCCACGCACAGACCCCAGGACATCTGGTAATCCCACGAACCACAGAAGGAGACTGTCCGCGCGGCGGAAAACGACACACAACTTCCCCGCGTGAAAAATAACGACGCAAGTCCGTGTGTGCAGGAGAGAAACCGACGCACACACCATTTTTCCACATACCTCTTCCTCTGCGGCCCTTTGCGGAGATTTTCCACTTTAAACCAGGTACTTTGTGCTTGAAAGAGACTTTGTTTGCTTTTTAAAGACTTAAGACACTTTATATCACTTTTCAATGATATCTCTACAATTTCATATTGCATCTTTATTCGTTTTGACCTACAAATATCCAGATAAATATTCTTTATTTTTCTAAACACTTTGTGGTGTATTTTTGTGGTGCTATATTGTGTTATTATATGATTTATTGCACAAATACTTTACACATTGCCTTCTAAGTTAAGCCTGACTGCTTGTGCCAAGCTACCAGAGGGTGGGCACAGGATCATTTGGATTGTGTGTGACTTACCCTGACTAGAGTGAGGGGTCTTGCTTGGACAGAGGGTACCTGACTGCCAACCAAAAACCCAATTTCTAACAGGACCCCAATAAAGGGCCCCACTTTAGTACTGGTACAAAAAGATAAAAGGAATTAAGGGTAAATTAAATATAGTATTGATTAAGCCTTAATCTTCAAGTAGCTTGACCCGTACCTTACCAAAAGCCAAACAATACTTCTTAATTTGAGTACAGGAAAGGAGGGATATAACAAGACTACAAACAATGCCCTATGGCTCACTGCTTCTATTTGTTTTTTAAACACTCACAGTCCTGCTCTTCTGTTGCTCCTTAATAGAGGTGATCCAGACAGATTAGAAAGTCACCTACTTGCCTTTACTCCAGTCAACACAACAACCAGGGAATTCCAAGAACTATAGAGATCACTAAAGCTGTTCAGGTGAATTTTTCCACAGGCAGTAAAAGCCAGCGACAGGCTCTTTCTTGCACATACTTTATATTTGTTTCATTTGTGCATCAACAGGAGTTAATTCAGAATTCTTTTAAGCCCCGGCACTAGCAACTTCAAAAGCAGTAATGTAAAGACTACAATAGCTGACCTCCAGTTCTGCTGCCCTGTACATGTCTACGAGAAATAAGGAAATTGGGCTCCCTGTCTGCTTCTTACTATAAAGCAACCAGCAATACTCCAAAAAGCAGGCTTTGTGCACTGCTGCTGAGCTTAGTAAAAAACAAGATCACTTACCCAGGTCAAGCAATGCGAAAATATAAATTGCGGGCTCACAACATCCTCATCAACTAAATGCGGCTGAGCACCGTGATAAGATTAAAATCGGGCTCACAGCAGCCTCTTACTATAAATGTGTGGTAAACACCATTCCCCCTACCAAAACAATGCTTGCACATACCTAGGACCACAAGCAAGAAAAGCTTCCTAACATTGGACGAATGTGGGCCATACACTGTGCTTTATACTCAAATCCAATTCTTATGTGGGTCTAGCACTGAAAACAAGACTCAACAATGACTTACCTGACCTTCGTGGGCCATGCTCCATGAACAAGAACAGGTACCCACCACTATAGAGGTGTGGAAAATAAATAGTGCACTAGTAAGTAGGAATTGCTCAGTCCTCCAAGATGGTCCTATGTACCACTTAAGTAAAAATACGGTTTGAGAGTCTGCACAAAGCCTGTGCTCATTGTCCATTGGCAAAACTGGTTTAAAATGTGTTTTATAGTTCACTTGTTTTGTATTTTGCTTTAAATAGTGGTTATTTTGCCTGCACTTTGGATGTCCAGTTAGAGGGTAATGTATTTTCTGTCTACTTTTTATTGTTAGGTTGGAGTCAATTCACAAACTACATTTTGTAGTGAAAACAAACTGTACTACCAAACGCTGTTCAAGAACCTGTGTATATTTTCCACCTCTGCCTCTCCGATACTGAAATCTGTGGAGATCTCTGCCCTGACTGTACGGAGCCTCCACACAAGGAGGTATATGTTTTAGTACTGGATTTGGGCAGGACACAGGAGTGACTGGAAAATGGGGAATACTTATTCCAAAGGGAAAGGAGCATGGGGAGGTTTTTAGGAGGGCTTTTGGATGGAAGTAACTCACCCATAAAACATTAAGTCTTTAGCTGTTCATAAACTGAACTTCTTTAGTTACTACAGCCAAATGTAGCACCCCACATCGCCAGTCACAGGTAATTCAACCCCCTCCCATAGGTAGTAATGGAATTAGGTACTTAAAATTAAACACAATAGTAAATAATGTTAAATGAACTTAAATTGCGTTACTTAAATAGATAAACATCTAAAGAAAAACAATTTAATGTACGATGGAACAACGCACGCCTTTACCACGCATGCCTTTACTCTGCAGTCATTACAACAACTGCAACACCACCACGCATAGCTTTACAACAGTAGTTTTTACCACAAATATTCCTTTACCATGCATGCTTTTACAATGACAATTTTGAGGTAGAAGCATGTTTGGTAAAGGCATATGTGCTGTAAAAGTTTAACTAGTTTAACTGTAAGTGTACCATATGGATATATATATCTATTCTGACCTAAGGTAACAATAACTTGCACCCCTGGCATGCACAGTTTTTTCATAATTCTTTTTACTACAGATATTACATTGATATTATCAATGATGTTATCGAAATGTCATGAGTGCCGTAATTTGTAGGGTAATTAGCAGTGCAAGGCAGGAGTTATAGTTACCTTAGGGTACAAGTTATAGTTACTTGAGATAATTAACTATAACAGGTGAATTTCTATGGATTTGTCAGTTTAAAATGTAAGCCTAACTATAACGTTCCTTTAACCTTTGGGTTTTTTAAGTGAATTTCTCATTTAAAAAAAAATTATTTTCCCATTATAACATCCCTTTAACCTTTGGGTTTTTCAGTGAATTTCTAGATTTTCCTTAACGTAAAGGATATTTCATTACTATATGTTAATCATTCATTTGTCATTACTATACGTTATAAGTACTATACGTTGAGCTTTGGGGGTGGCCCCATCCCTCGGGCATGGCTTAATTATATTTTTGGGGGAGGGGAGTGGGGGAGAGTCTACGCAGCGGTGACGCTGGACCTGAGGAAACCGCCAAGTTGATGGTGTTCCACCTGCCGTATTTAGATGTTACAGCTGTACAAATGCAGAACTGGTGACGGATTGCTGGCAGGGGGAGACAGAGGCTTGACCCAAGGACCTCGTACAATGGCAGGGGCTATGGAATAGAGGTAAGTGACACACACTCACTGTCTCTTAGCCATGTGTCCCCCTACACTGCACTACACAACACACCACATAAACACCAGCATTCTTATCGATTACAATTCCAGCACAACACAACCTGTATACATGCCAAAAACCCACTTAGACATACATCCATGACACAAGGTACACACACCATTGACACTGAACCCACACATGACACAACAACAATCAACACAACTACATGCTCAGCTACACAGACATACTCACACACCAGCATCACTACACACATCACGACAATGTCTGCCACACATCAACAACACTCACCTGAATTTGCCACACGGAAACACAACATACACAACATCAGTCTCATATGCAAGTGATACACATTCACACACAGCCACATCACCCACTCCCACTCCCTCCACCTCAACCAGTCAATCCACAAACACACATACACCTACTGACTCACTTATACAACAGATAGCAGAAACCTACCTGTGCAGGTCACCTTGCAATGTGCACACATGAGCACCGTCATCCAGTGTGACTGTACCGTCATTGTGGTGCCAGCATTTATCTGGCAATGAATGATGACACCACAATGACAGCTGTATATGTGTATGATATGTGTGTTGAGCCAGTGTGTCCCCAGCCATGTGTGACACCATTGTGTACCCCACATATGCATGTGACAGTGATTTAAAAAAATATTACTGTGACATGTATATACCTGCAGTGGCCCCGACCACCCGTACAGTGCCCAACCAACATACTCTGGCAATCCGGCTTTCTTACCTTTGCGCCCGGCGACAGGGGTGGTCATGTTTTCACCCTGGGTAAAGTTTCCACATTGGCAGCTAAAAATATGCAGATTTGCATTATTTAACAAATTGTCTTTTTTTTTACATTCCTTTTCAACAGACAAGGCTGGCCAACCAAGGACAGAGCAGGGTCAAGAAAAGACGTCCTTGACTTTGAGGCAGGCACAACCTCTTGATATAACCAGTGAGGAGAAGGAAGCCACTGCCATCAGGAATAGTGAGCCTGCTGTGAGTATTACTTGATCTGCCTCCAAGAGACTCCGGGCAGAAGCTGAAGATTCACCAGGTTGGACAATGCATATTGGGCTATCAACCAGAGACTGGGGATTGTTGATTCTCCTCCTGGCCTTGAGAAAGAAAAAAAACTGTGATGTCCCAAGAGCAGGGCCCAACACCACCTGGACCTGCCCTCAGCCTCTCCTTAACTCCTGAGCCTCGCTGTTCCAACTGGGGCCTGTTGGACTTTTTTTTTCATTATGCAGGGTCATCCCCAATCTTTTTACCTCCTGACTCCTATTTTTTCTGACCTGTTTTTGTTGGCTTTAGAACTCTGAGCACTTTACCACTGCTAACCAGTGCTAAAGTGCATATGCTCTCTGTGTAAATTGTATTGTTAATTGGTTTATCCATGATTGGCATATTTGATTTACTGGTAAGTCCCTAGTACAGTGTACTTATAGGTGCCCAGGGCCTGTAAATCAAATGCTTCTAGTGGGCCTCCAGCACTGGTGGTGCCACCCACATTAGTAGCCCTGTAAACATAGCTCAGACCTGCCACTGCAATGTCTGTGTGTGCAGTTTTAAACTGCCAATTCGACTTGCCAAGTATACCCACTCGCCAGGCCTAAACCTTCCCTGTTCTTACATGTAAGACACCCCTAAGTTAGGCCCTAGGTAGCCCCGTGGGAAGGGTGCAGTGTAAGTTTAAGGTAGGACATATACTAATGTGTTTTATATGTCCTAGCAGTGAAATACTGCCAAATTCGGTTTTCGCTGTTGCAAGGCTTATCCCTCTCATAGGTTAACATAGGGGCTGCCTTAAAAAATGATTAAAGTGTATTTTCTTGCATAAATAATCCCGTGACTCTGCCTGTTAGTGGATTCCCTGTCTGGGTCAGTTTGACAGTTGGGCTGTTTGCACCTCTCTCTAGACAGTGACACAAAGGGAGCTGGGGTGTAGCCTTCATATCCTGATGAGCCATCTGTGCTAGGAGGGAGGGGAGGAGTGGTCACTCACACCTGAAAGGACTGTGCCTGCCCTCACACAATGCAGTCTCCAACCCCCTGGTGTGTGTCTGGGGCCTGGCCAAGAAAGGATTTCACAAACAAGAGTGACTTTCCTTTGAAGTAAGCCTACTTCAAAGGCCAAAATGGGTATAAGAAGGGCACCCAAATCCCCAGACTTTAGATCACTTGTGGACATCAAGAGGAACCTCTTCCTGGAGAAGAGCTGAGGAGAAGTGCTGCCCTGCCTGTGACTGTGCTTTGTGGAGCTATCCTGCAGTTGCTTCTTCTGCCTGGTAAAAGGGGACAACAACTGGACTTTGTTGTGCATTCCTGCTTGTGAAGAAATCTCCAAGGGCTTGTCCTGAGCTTGCCTCCTATTGTTGAAGTCTCAGGGCCATCAAAGTCTTCCTCTGCCAGCACCTGGAATCTCTGCTGAGACTCCTGCCCTGCCAAGTGGTGCCCTATCCAGTTCCTGTGGCCTTGACAGGTGAAGCTGGCAGACCAGGATTGAAAATCCACACAACTACTGCAGTGCGGGGAAATTTCCGATGCAACCTCTGAGACACGGCTGAAGAAACGACGCGCTGCTGGCTCCGTGGCTGAAATCGACGCACCGCCTGCAGTGCGGCTGGAAGATCGACGCACTCAGCTGGAGAAACGATGTGCTGCATCGCTATTGGTGGCTGGTAACATTGCAACCCACACAGCACGGTTTTGCTAACGCCATGCGGCAGAATTTTCAACGCAAACAATGCTGGGCACGGAACAACGACGCAACGCCTGCCCGGACCACAGTGCTGGCCGGATCGACGCATCGCTCTCCTGCGGAGAGGAAAACAGACGCACGCCAACCCGACCAGTGAAGGAGAAATCGACGCATGATCTCGCTTGCGGGTGAGAAAACGATGCACCGCTTAACTTTTTCGGCGCACACTTGCCCATGCATGTTATTTTGACGCTACCCAGGTACTTTTCAACGCTAACAGTGTTTTACCTGTTTACAAAAGGATTTAAGACTCTCTTGCTTTTAAAATTAATAACTTGACTTGCGTATGTTGGATTTTTGCTGTTTTGGTCTTATTTTAAATATTTCGTATTTTTCTAAACCTTTGTTGTCATTTTGTAATGTTTTCATTAAGTTACTGTGTGTGTTGGTACAAATACTTTTCACATAGAACTCTGAAGTTAAGCCTGACTGCTCGTGCCAAGCTACCAACGGGGTGAGCGGGATTAGCTGAGGTTGAGTTTCCTTTACCCTGGCTAAAGTGAGGGTCCTTGCTTGGACAGGGGCCAACCAAAGACCTCATTTCTAACAGGGCCTTAAGCTGCCGCATTGCCAAGTTATCCTTCAAGAAGTGGGGTTGACCTTTTGCCCCCAACACTTTGTACCTCTCTTGTGCTGCTCAGTCCCTTCTCCCAGATTCAAGCTAAGTGGCTGCATTTGTGGTGTTCATGACGCCATTTTAGAAGTTCAGGGAGTGCTCGAGACATCCAGGGCTAAGAGAGGCCTGAATGCTCCGCGAGACAGTCTGTGTGCAGATAACAACATTTAACTAGTGCCATGAACTTCTTGACTGCATCTATAACAAACATCTTTCTTGTATTTTGAAATCATAATGTAGGATATATGTCCGCTAACGGAAATGTTTTGTGATTTAGAATATACTTTCTGTATTTAAATGCAATTTTAAAATGTGTTACACTTAGAAAATTATTTAAAAATATAACATAGCTACCACTAACCTATGTGGTAAATGCAACAACAAACATTCAACACAGATGAAAGGATGACACAGGTTTGTTGTGAAAAAGTGTGCATAGCTTTAGTATGCAAAAATGGTGAGAATAATAAGAGAACACACTATTCTGACTAAGCAATGCTGGTTGTTGGAGTCTTTGAGACTGTGCTTGTGTTCTGGGTGATTGTGCAGGTGGTGCTGGTATTGATGTATATTCACCTGCTTGCATTGGTCGGAGGATTGACACTGGCTTTTTTTTGCTGATTGCCTCTATCATCTTCATCTTCAGTGAGTCCAGATCCAACAGCCCTAGAGACAAAATGGACATTCAGTTGATATGAATCTGTAGAAGTCATTGTGACCACAAATGTAGTTACATTGACGAGACCGGCATGAACGTATACACCACCATGACTTAAACTAGTAACAGTGCATATTCTAACAAAAAAAAAAGAGATGGGGGGAAACAAATGATGAGATGTAGATGTTAAGATCATAGGGTAAATGACTGATGGACAGGAGAGGTCCTGATTACTGTGCCAGTATGTCCCCTGGCGTCTGAGTTGAGGGCATTTTGAAGGATGACACCAGGGGCTTTTGTATGACAGAAGCTGACAGGAGAGGGATGCTAGGTACATGTTTTCTCTGATTTTGGGAGGCACACAAATTGATTTTCTGATATTTTAGACAAGGGGTACCACAACAGTGTCAAATTTCAGGGCCTATTTTATGACATAATAAGTATAAACACAAATATGCTGACAAATAGAGCATGGTTCCAACAGGAATGTGTGAGTAAAGATTTACAACTACCCTGTCAGTCATACATAAAGATATTAGCTCCCAAAGAAAAAGAGTAGAGATTGAAGTTAACAGTGTGGACTGTCAATCTTCTGTGTGGTGCTAGTCCTGGAGTTGGAGCACTGCTTGGCACAGAAGTCGATGTTGTGGCAGGTGGTGGAGGTCATAACAAAACAAGTCCCTAAATTAAAAAATAAAAACATTACTATATATCTGTGTAACAGTACATATGAGGAGGTGAGATTTTAATACAATTAAAGACACTGAAAAACTCATAATGACTTTTCTGAATTGGATACCAAAAACAGGTCAGTACCTATCCGCCATAGGCTGTTATTAAAAGAATGGCAAAACACATTTAGACATTTCTGTTTTGGTTAACAAAACAAGTCATAACAGTCCTCTATAGGCCGTTATTAAACAACATGGTGAAACACATATTGATCTTTTTGATTTGGATATCAAAAACAAGTCAGAATAATCCTCATAGTATGTTAGTCAGCTTGTTTGCTGAGAGGCATACCTGCCTGGGTGAGTGGTTTGCATTGTAAGACCTGCCCTGTGTGTTGCCCTGTTGCAGTGGCACTGACACCTGCAGAGCTGAGACAGTCAATTTGAGTGTATAGATATAAGTGTCAGAATCCCATTCAGAGGGCCATTCGGCAAGGAGGGGGTCACTGGGCCCAGCTGTGAGAGTTGAGGCCTTCTACTCCTGATGCCCCAGGGCCCGACCTACCTTGGATCCTGAGCAAATGGTCCAAGTACCTCTTTAGCATGACTCATAGGGTTAGCGCACTCTGAGCAGTTCAAGCCTCTACCTCTGGAGGGGGAAGCGGTAGTGGTGTGGGGGTGGATCTTGATACAGGGAATTAACATTGGCTCATAACTCACAAATCCTACATCAGCGATTAAATTCCAGTCTAGCCAAATACTCACTTTTAGGAAAAAAGAGAAGTATTTTTATTTTACTGCCACCAACACAAAGAGAAATACTACATTCACACACAACTAGATAGTCCCCCTGAGGTCAGAGCCCTAGTGTTAAGTAGGCAGTTCCTTGTGTCCCACTTCTTCCTCACTCTAGTGATTGTAGATATTTCCCATTCACTTTAGGCACCATCTCCAGGGTAACCTCGACTAGTAGTCCTAGTCTTGAGTCCACTTAGACACTATTGTAAAGTTGAAAGTATTCCATCACCGTAGCTTTATCTAGAAAGCAAGCTTCCGAGGCTAACTTTGCGCAAATTCTGTCTTTTCCTTGCCTACTGGATCAGAGCGTCCGAAGTTCCTGAGTTCTACCTGTGCTGGAGCGGCATCAGCTGGTTAATTTGAGTTCACTGCAAACAGCCCAGGCGGGCTGCAGTCACCGATCCCCGAGGACCTCACATGCTGTTGCGCACCCTTAGCGACTGGGCTCTCTTTGCAGCTCCTTCTTGTAGGCTAAAGCTATGGTCTGTCCCATGGTGGGAGCAAGATAATGCGAAATTCCTAATGTGAATCCTTCATCAGGGTCCAGTGCACAGATGTTGCAATGAAAGCCTCACTCCTCCGGCAACATTCCTGGTCTGGTCACACTTCTTTCTAGTCCAGGTGATCCCTTCTGGCATACAGGGTCACCATACCGCCACAGTACGCTGGCACCAACCCAATTGACACAGCAGATACCTGCACAGTGGTCCCTCCTGGCATACGGAGTTGCCTGCTCTTCCCCATGCAACTGCTGTGGCCTACTCCACAAAGCAACCTGTCCATAGTGCCCCCCCGGCATATTTGGGTCTCTCATCCTTCACTGTACACAGGATCCAACTCCATTGGCTCCATGATACTTACATCTCACTTTCCGGCTGCCCCTCCTGGCATACAGGGTCGCTGGCGCCTCTCTGGCCGACCAGCACTGTGATATCCACAGCTCACTTCATGCCGGCCCTCCTAGCATAGTGGAATTGTTGACTTTGTCCTGCATACTGGCAATGACCTCATCAATGCAGCAGCTGTTTTTGCACCCCTTTCTCAGGAAATCCAGTCAACAGAATTCCCCAGGGGACCTCGCTCCCTCCAACGCCGCCCTCTTTTTCCTCACTTGTCAAGCAAGCAGGCACTGTCGCTGCAGGCTCCAGGGTAGGCAGTCTTGGATTTCCCAGGTGATGTCCAGTCACCCAGCAGAGAGCCTAGCCGGCCATGGCCTCTAGTCCAGGTGGCATGCAGAAGTCTTGCAGAGTTTCTCATCCTCACACAGCCCATCTGGCTGATTTGACAGTTAACAGTTTTTAGGGTCTCAAGCTCCCCTTCCTAAAGTTGATTTCCAGGCACAAAATGTGATGTAAGGTCTGAGTCTTTGAAGTTTATGTTGGTGGTCTGTAACTTTTAAAGTACCTAATCATCTGCCCTCTCTTCCTCTTGAAAACTGTCACAGCCGGAGGGACTCCAAAACTGGTAGGCCCACAACACAGCCCATGAGAGTGACTAGAATTCACAATGGGATGTCAGCCACACTGATATTATGTATCAAAATGTTACCCCAGAGCCTCAGCCCTATTCTTAATGATTCTCTTATCAGTCCCATCTCCTTCCTGAGATGTTTCTGGGCCCCTTCCTTGTGACCTCTCTCTGAATCGAAGAGTACCCTTTGAAGTGTTTGAGGTAAGCCTGTCTCTCCCTTGTCCCATCTGTCCTACCCACCTTGCAGTAATACAGCCATAAACAAATTTGTCTTCTGATTCTTCTGTGTCCTCATATTTCACCATGTAGCCCTTGGTCTCTCAAAATAGAACCCATAGTCGGCCATGTATTTTGCGCCAATCACAACCACACATGGACCCAGCACACACAACCCTACACGCACTGCATAGCATTGTACCCTTCATATCCTGTACCATCCACAGCCATGCATACATCCAGTATATGCATTTAACTTGCATGCAAAGTGAAGCACTATATCCGTCATGGACTCTACCAATTACAGGCACACATATACCCAGGACATGCATTTAACATGTACACACTGCACAGCACTACATTCTGAATGTACTGTACCATTTACAGGCACACCGATACACGGTACATACATTCAACATGCACACACTGCACAATACTGCATTATCCCTTTATTTTACCATTCCCAGGCAGACATACACTCGGCGCATGTACACTAATCATGCACTGCGCTGCACTTCAGAACATCAAGATGTAGACCCAGCGGTGAGTTAAGCACGAAGCAGCGGGACTTGGAATGAATGAGACTCTAGGCCTCACTCCTACTGATCATTACACAGTATGCTGCCACTATTACACTCGTACTGCTTAACACCTGGTAAAGGCAGTAGCCTTTCACCCCTAAAACTGCAATCTGTGGGACATGCCTATGTCATGGTGCACACGCATGGTCAGTGTTTGCCTGTGAAAACAAAGATCAGCATTCGGGATCCAGACATCAGTACAGTTGGGGCACTCAGGGCAGGGGTTCACTTTCATTACAATGCAGAGGACTTTCCTATCCTAACAAGGAAAATAAACATTAATACAGCATGTATACATTTTTAGGGCTAGGGTTGCAGAGTTTTTAGGAGGAGGATATATGTGAAGTGCGACTCACAGTGCAGGTATGACTGAAAGAGCGCTCTAGATGAGTGCTTGTAGATTTGTTTCTATAGAGATAGAGAGAATCATAGCTGCCACATTTTCCAAACCTATGCATGACTAGTTAGGTTAGTGGCATTTTCGTTCTGCATATAACCTAGAATAAACCCAGGACGCCAAGTCCCTTAATTTAAAAAAAAAAAAAAAAACTGGATTCTCTTACCCACGGACATAGGAAATTTGCCAGCTATTGAGAGTAGGAACTAGGGGGATTATGATCTTACCAGGCACCAGATTGTCTGAGAGGTCGCCCTTCTCTAGAGGGGTGAGGAATAGAGGGGACAGGAAGAATTTTAGCCTGCTCGGTCTTGGAGAACTTCTTTTTCACCTGCCTTCTCCCATCTTTTCTTTTGAAATAAAATGTGTTATAGTTTGTCATTTTTAATAAACCGTAACAGTACCGTAATTACAATCGTATCCCACCAGCCCCCCAGCCCAAGTCCATAGACTGTTATAAGACAGAAATCCAAGGTATATAGCATACTAAATGATCTATGGAAAAAACAACATAGTTAAAGTCATTGTTGGCACTCTGTACGGCTTTAGTGTTTTTTGTGCTATCTTCCAAGGTCTTCCATATTTTAATGTTTCTGGTGTATATAATCTGCTAGCCTTATATACCTCCCTCTCCATAATAGTTCATTTATTTATTCGATTTCTACATTCACAGTAGGATGGGACTACATTAACACACCACCTGCTCGTTTATCTCATTGAGTGAGCGCTAACTCCATCCCTAGGACATGACAGTTACCTAATGGCCCCCCTCACTCCTCCAGTAATCCTAGGACAGCCATCTTGGGGGTAAAATGGATAGGCCTACTTAAAACCTCGGTAAGTGAGCTTTCCACCTGGGAGCAGAACTGTTGGACAGTTGGGCATTCCCAAACCATGTGGAAGAAGGTGCGGATGTATCAGTTCAACGACCACAAGGGGGGCTCTGCTTAAGCCCCTCTACCAGAGCTTCTGTGGAGTATAGTAGATTTTGTGTAGATTTTTAAATAAAATTTGTCGAATTCTGGCTGAGACAGCTAGTACCTGCAGAGCCATCTTTGCTTTCCTCCATTCGTCGTTATCCAGAATACCCAGATTTGTTTCCGATGTTGCATGCAATGTGGATAGGGGTAGAGCCTGGATATATCCCTTGCCCAAGGTGGTTCCAGTGTCAGTTTAGCCTCTACTGGGTTGAATCCGTGAAGTGTCCTAAAACGTGTCTCATTTGTAGAAATGGAAAGAATTGAGAGTTGTGTAGATCTAATTCTCCTTTCAGATCATCAAATGATTTCATGTGGGTATGTGCTCAGCAATCTTCTAGTTTTGATAGTCCTATATAATCCCATCCCACAATGTCTCTGGCCTTATTTAAACTTCTTAACGAGTCCCTGCCCCATATTGGAGTTTATTATGTGTTTTTTTTTTTTATCTTTTCATATAAGGCAGTGCATTACTTCATGCTAATAACTTTTTTCGTGACCTTTGGTAACTCAGGTGGTGCCTTAGAACTGAAAAGGACATGTAGGCCCTTCTGCTCCCTAAGTAGCTTAACATCCAGTTCCTGCTCTGGGTCTTCTCTATCACCAAATAGCCATTCATTGATTACATTCTTCTGTGCAGCCCAGTAAGCTTCTTCTCACCTTCCCATTTTTTCCTTAATGTCCCCCATGGTCTGGTCCTTCTTCCCCTCTGAACTGACTGAATCGGTCAGTTCCTGCCATAAGGCTGTACTCTTGGTTCCACTGAACTTGCCCCAGCACATCCTATTTAGAGCCTCTAGGAAGTGGAATCATTATCGCTTTGAACCTCACATTGCCACCTACCCCCTCGCTTGTTGGAATGTTTGTGGAGAGCCAGTGACTGCTTGTTAATAAATGTCCACTGTCTGCTTTCTTTCAGGCCGCAGTGTTAAAGAATGGCACAGATTCATTTGATGCATGGAAGAACCCTCCACCGCCTGTTTACATGCAATTCTATTTTTTCAGTGTTACGAATCCACAGGAAGTACTGGATGGGGACAGGCCTGTAGTGGAACAAAAAGGTCCCTACACCTACAGGTAACCGTTATTGTACATAAGAGGGCTACATTATGTTGCTGTGTTAATCAAGATAAAGAACAGTAAATCTAACAGTATATATCACCTTTATGAAAGCCCACTCTCACTGTCAGTCATAATACACTCACCGAACGATATGTACCCATTGAAATTGTATTATTAGGACATCAGTTACAATGGTAGGTGCACCCTTTCCAGTGACGGAAATTAGTTGAGGTAGTTATGAAACATTTGAGTTGCAGAATAATTAGGCCCTCATTACGACTTTGGCGGTCTTTTGAAAAGACTGCCAAAGCTGCAGGCGCCAACATACCGCCAGTGCTGGGCCAGCAGAAAAGTCACAACAACATTGAATCCGGCTCGTAATCGAGCCGGCGGCAATGTTGAGGTGCAAAGGGTGCAGCAGCACCCGTCGCGCATTCCACTGCCCGTAATTCAAGCATTGGAATGCGCGATGGGCTGTGCATGGGGCCCCCTGCAGTGCCCATGCTCAGGGCATGGGCACTGCAGGGGCCTCCAGGGGCCCCCCGAGTCTCCCATACCGCCATCCTTTCCATGGTGGTGTTTACCGCCATGGAAAGGTTGGCGGATGGGGACTCATAATCCCAAGGGCTGCGCTGCTTGCAGCGCTGCCCTGGCGGAATACAACTGCTGGGTCTGCCAGGCTGCAGGCTGGCGGCAGCCTGACAGTATCGGCGGTATTACCTTCGCGGGTCTACCACGGTCATAATGTGGCGTTAAGTACCATCAGCCTGTTGGCGGTTCTACCGCCACATTATCGCTACCTGCCTGGCTCATAATGACCCCCATAATGTTTAATATTTGTTGCTGGATTTAAACGTCTTTCAAATATTCACTGTTTTCTTAGGAGTGTTCACTTATAGATGTCTTCTTCTAGTGGTCAGTACAGTAACTCTTCCTCGAAGATTAACTTTGCCAAGGAGGGGCCGGGGGCACAAAATGCTGATGTCAATTATGATGAAAATGTGGCTGATGTAAAAGTGCCCTTTGATCCCTCTTTGTTTCAAATGGGAGCTTGAGCTGTGCTTGGTTGTGTCACTTTCGAGAGTAAAATGTTCGTCTTCTGGTTACCATCAGGTGTTCTTTTGGAGGAGACAAAATCCACCCTCAAATACACTAGTTTGTCCGATCTAACTGCTGGATGTCACCGAGTGAAGTGTGCAGTGAGTGACTGCTAAAGGGAACCAGTGAGACTCTTTGTGGCATAAAACTGAATCAGAAGACAAATACTGTGTAGTGCTGTGACCAGGAGTTTGAAGTCAGGTAGCAGTGACGGGCTGCATGACACTAAACATAAGGAAAGGTTACGTACTGTCGTCAGGCTGCACGTAGGTGAGTCTGAAAAAACTGCTCCAGGAATGAAAAGAAAAACCTTTGAAAAGTAGTAATTGTGCCTGAACTTGTGGAGGTATACCGATGTTGATCGGTCTGAGTGGTTACTTTGCAGCTCGCAGCTGCTAGCTGTCAGTGGTGTCCATGTGTGCTGCTCTGAATATGGCACCTAATGTGTGCTACCAAACTAAGGTAGTCAGAATAGTGTCTGATATAAATAATTTATCTTGATTAAAGTTTCGAAAAATATTGCCCCGTTTGCGTTAATAAATTTACACCCCTCAAGAAGATCTTTTTATATTTAAAATCTAAGATAACATATTTATGTCAGGCAGCATTTCTGTGTGCAATATTTTGACATAAACCTCACCCAACAAATCACCCCTTGGATCTGAGGACATACCAAGTTTTTCTCTAAAGTCATTTATTTATTCTAATTTTATACACCTGTCTTTCTTTCAGCTGTGTTTCTGAGTCATTTCTTTGGGTGCTGAGAAAAGTATCCATAATCTGGATAAAGGAAGAGGCCTAGATATTTACATGGGTATTCCTCTAGTTCTTTTACTTTCCTAGTAGTGTTTTTGTGATTTATGATAGTTCTAGCGCAGGAAATATGGCTTCCAAAATGTGGTGTCATGGTTTCGTGCATGGAATTTGATAGCTATTCAGTGTGTGTATGCTCTTTCCAATTAGCTCCCTATGCTTTCTGCAAACACCAGCAAACTTAAATGAAGCAGAATGCAGCATTTCATTGCTTTTTTTTAGGGAAGTTTCACTTCTGTCAAGGGAAGGTATTCATTCCGAGGCCACATATGGAGAAATGTCTGTGCACCCAGGAGAGTACCTAGGTTCTGAGCGAAACGACAGTGCACTTCCATGAATCATTTTACACACAATCGAGTGTTCGTAGATGGGCACTTCATTTACTGACAAGTGTCCCTCTGAGGTGGCCAATTTGAAGGTACTGATTGCTATATCGACCATCTATGAAAATTAAAGATGTGGAAAACCTCTGCCCACACATGATATAATCTCCCAATAAAGTTTCTAAAGAAATGGAAACCCTATTTAAGATTGCTAAGTCAGCAATAGATTTCCGAAATAAACATTGGGTTACTCCTGTCTTTCTACTTGATGAACCAGTGCAGTGACAAAGGTGCAAAATGTAGTTCTCTTGAGCCATTTGTCCATCCAAGAAAGAGTCTGTAGGCAGGTATTTCCAAAGGATTCATTATCTTTTAGCTTCTGGAAACTTTCCTTCGAATTCACCTTTGTTCACAGAATCATGTAGATTAGATTGTTTTTTTAGAAAAACGTATGTGAAAACTAAAGACCAAGGAAATATTGACCCTCCAAACACTTGTACATGTTTGGAGTCTTCTGTGCCCCTTTCCAAGGCAAAGATTCCGAAGGTTGGCCCCAAGACTGTAGGCAGTGGTCAGTGTGGGAAGCCTCCTTTATTTAGCAGGAATTCACATGCTTTTTTACTTAGCCAACATTTTGAACATTTTCAGTAAGGGAAAGATGTGGCTGGAAAACACCATGCATTGTAAAGAGCCATTGAGTGCACAAATTCACCATTACAAACTTGCACTTACTTATTCTGAACCTAAGACTCTGTTTACTGACAATGGCTCGTCATAGAGCTGTGCTCAGTTAGTGAGCCAGTTACTGAGACAGATTATCTGAGTACTCACAAGGTGTCTCTATTTCCAATTCTGGAGGAAGCATTCATTCCTCTCCCATCATTTACATCTCCACTGTTCCCAAATCCAGCATTATTGACCTCCTTAATTAGTTCTTGGATACAGCTGTACAAGCCTTGTTTTGGTATTGTGATACGCTAGATATACTGGCAGGGCTTTTGACATTGTTAGCCTCTTATGTACTATCCAATATCATAAGCTATCTTCTCTTACTGACTGCATGATCAAGAGCCTCAAAATGAACCAACCTACTTGCAGAACTGTCTCTTTTATTGAAAGGTTAGAGACTCAAATCTCTGTTTTCATGAATATAGTTGGTAATTTCAGGCAATGAAACTGCAAACCAACAGAATCTACAGTGTTGAACAGTAACTTTGAGGAGGGAAAGAATTACATGATTTAGAATATGATGAATCAAACTAGGTCAAATATATCACATTCCATTTCAAAAGTTGAAGGAGAACATGATACAACTCGTTTTCTAACTTCTGTGGTCAATACTACACTACCAATTGTCACATCTAAACTTACAAATGCTACTCTTACAGCCAGCAGTCCTCCTTTATCACGGGAAAGTCACAAAATATTTCATTATTTAAAACTCTTTTTTTTTTTTTTTTTAAATCTTTGTTTATTGGTATTTTTCAAATGAAGTACAGTTCTTAGGCAGGAGTGATATCCCCTGCTGCATGGTACATGCGGAAGGTCCGACATTTCAGCTGGTTCCTGATCAATGTTACAGTTGTATCACGAACCTTCTGGGTTTAGTGATAGCATCCAATCTATTCAGTAAATAAGTCTGCATTTGCATAGTCTTGCAACCACTACCCCACATCGGCCAGTAAACATTCGCTATCATTCATAATATTACCATTCAAACCATTAACATAACTAAAGGGAACATTAAACAATGCGCTGGAGGAACAGTTCCATTCTGTGATGTAAAAGAGGTGTTTAAGACTAGCCGGGTTATCTGACTTGGGAGATCATTATCATTACCGTGGCCCCTCTTCCTCTCATGTAGTTAAGCAGGGTTTCCCCCGGCTGGCTATAAGTGATCTCTAGGGTTTACGGGTTGAGGCAGTATAGGTGTAGTGGAGTCAAGGCAGTGGCCCCTGCCCATCTACCTCCTGTAATGAACACACCGAGTGGTCTCTGCTGTATGACATGAGTCACATCACTTCCCCTACATTCCATCAAATCGGGGATGGGGCCCACTCCTAGTGGGGCATATCCTCCTCGGCTTCCAGTTCCCCACCTTCCCCCATCTCTGTGTCTCCAGCGCCTAGGCCCACAAGGGAGCAATAGGACGAGCCTCTTCTCGCCGCAGTGCATGTAGTTCAGCCTGTGCCCATATCGATACATCTCATCTCAAGTCCACCAGGACCGGGCCAGTATGTGATTTCCATGCCATGGTGATCCAGCGCCTGAGCAGTACCAGGGCTAGGTCCAAGACCCTGCTGCCAACCGCCTTAGAGGCGGGTCTGGAGTGTAGCCCCAGTAGGCAGAGGGAAGGATCCAGCTCCAGCTGCCCGTCCAGGACCCTCCCGAAAGCTCTCAATGCCCCCCGCCAGTACCGCTGTATCTTGGGGCACCCACATGTCATGTGGTCGAAATCTGAATCCAAAGCATTGCACCTGGGGCATCCCCCGGGTTCGCCGCCATACATTATCCTTAGTCTATGTGGGGTAAGATATGTTCTGTGTATATAATTATGTTGAATGTAACGGAGACGTGTGTTACGCGATACCCTATGGGGTTGTGTCAGCACCTTCTAACACTCTGTGTCCGTCATCTCCTTGCCCAGTGTTCCTTCCCATTTCACTCTTAACGCTTGCAAAGACTTCAGAGTCAACTTGCTATGGCCTCTATAGAGTCTGGTAACCGAGGGGGACCCTCTCTCAGTGTCAATAAGAGTTAGAGTACTTTATGGACCTCTGGTTCTGCCTTCACCATGACCCATAGTCCCCTTATAGTCTGGGTCAGCGTCTGGTATAGTAGAAATTGCCTTCCCCCCGTCCCCAGGTATGCCACTCTCCTCAAACAGATCCATAAATGGCAGTATGTGCCCTTCCCGAAAACAATCCCCCACTGTCGTCGCCCCTATCGCAGTCCAAGTCCTCGTTTAGCTCCTCGAGAAGGTGTGAGTCGGTGTCCCCAAGGGTATCCCCGACAGTTGAATTTTGGGGGAATAGGCAATAGGCATGCCCGTATGTCTCAGGCACCGTCTTCAGCAGGTCAGGGCCACCGCCAGCATGACATTTCGTGCCGGCAGGGTGATCTGGGGGCTTAGCAACTGCACTAGCAACAGATCTCTTCCGACATCGCCCCGGGATGTGGTCAAGTCTAACCGATTCCCGCCCGCGAGGCATCTAGCTACCCACTGAAGCTGACTCAACAGGTAATATAATTCAAAGTCCGGTATCCCCAATCTGCCTCCATCCGTAGGGTGGCAGAGAGTGGAAAGAGATGTTCGCTGTCGGCCCCCATCCCAGAGGAGATCCCTGAGGAGCGCATCTAATTCTTTAAACCAGCTCACTGGTATATTCACTGGGAGATTATCGAAGTAGTACAGAAGACGGGGCAGCATAATCATTTTGGATAATGATACTTGAGCCATCATGGAAAGCCTAGGACAGCACCAGAATGCCATGCATGATTGTAAGGACTGAAGCGTTTTACCCAGGTTGCCGTTTCAGAGGTGTCGCATGTCATTGAATACGTGCATTCCCAAGTATTTGAACGTATGTTGGGGCACCATGGGCTATCGGAAGGGCGGTCCGCACCCGCAACCAGTGGGAAGACGCATGTCTTTTTCCTATTCACCCTGAGGTCCAACGGCCCCCCGAATTCCTCCAGTAAATGTAGCGCCCAAGGGATCCCGAATGCTCCATCCTGCAGATAAATTAGTAGGTCATCCGCATAGAGCGAGATTACATGATCCACAGAGCCCCATTACACCCACCTACCACGCACTTCCAAACGGAACCGAGCTGCTATAGGCTCGATGGCGAGTGCAAACAATAAGTGCGAGAGAGGGCATCCCTGTCCGGTGCCCCGAAATATGGGATAGGCATCCGATACTGTCCTGCCAGTCCGCACCCTCGCCATTGGGAAGCAGTACAATAGTTCGACCCACTGCACCCACCTCTCCCCCAAGCCCCTCCGTATGATTACTGCCCGCAGGTAATCCCATCTCAATGAATCGAATGCCTTCTCCAGGTCCACTGACAGGAGCATGGCACCGGGGTGCTGTCGTCGTGAGGTATGTACAAGAGTGAAAATAGCCGTCTAAGGTTCAGAAGTGTATTGCGCGCAGTTATAAAACCATTCTGGCCCTCATGTATGAGGAGGGGCACATGTGGAAGCAGTCAGTTAGCCATAGCCTTACTCAGGATCTTGAAATCGCAGTTCAACATAGACAGTGGTTGAAAGTCAGTCACTAAGGCCTCGTGCGATTTGATTTTGGGCCAGGGGACAACTGGTGCCTCCTTCAACGTCTCAGGGAGTATGCCCCTATCGTATGCCTCCGTGTAGAGCTCTGCCAATAGGGGTGCAAGGATGATCTGCGTATGTTTTATAAAACTCCATAGGGAGTCCGTCCGTGCCCGGCATTTTGCACGCTGCCAATTGTGTAGTAGCGGCCTTTACCTCTTCCAGAGTTATTGGCTCTCCCAGGGGGTCCCTGTCTGTCTGTGCAAGAGTCCTCAGTAGAGTGACTGTAAGTGGTCCCCCAATGACCATGGGAAGTCGTCCTCGGGCTGTCTATAAAGGGTCATATAGTATGTTTTAAATGCCTCGTTTATATCTGACGGTGCGTGCATATGCTCGTGATCTGGGTGCCCTCCCCTCTGGGGCGTGCCAGCCATGCTAGCATTCTGCCGGATTTACCCTCTTATGCATTCAATGATGCCAGGTACTTCTGATAATTATGACAGCTCAGCCTTTCCTGGCTCTGATTATATGACTCTTTTGCTGTAGGGAGCTGTTGTCGTGCCTCCTGATACGATCCTTGTTCATTGTCTCCATCATATATTTCCTTCTCTAGCCAGTTTAGTTCAAGCTCAAGGGTTCATCTGATCCCTACCGACTGTCCTATACAGTCACTACTTTTAAGGTCTCCCACTCTGTTTATTGTGCTGCAGTAGATCCCTTGTTAATGCTAATGTGTTCTAGTAAGTGGGACCTAAGAGTGTCTCTATAGGCCATGTCGTCTAGTGCCATCGGCTGGAGTCTCCATGTTGGAATGGGGGTCCTAACTCTGGCGCAGCGCCAGGCAAGCAATAACGCCCTAAGTATTCGGAATGGACGATCTTGGGGCTAATGGTCCCAGTGCATAACATCCGGTCAATTCTGGTGTGTAGTTGGAGGTGTGAGTAGTATGAGGAGTCTTTATCATGAGGATGCTGAGCCCACCAGACGTCCTCCAGACCCCATTGTGTTACTTACTCGTTCAGTCCCTTTGTCATCTTATGTGCTGCCGCCCCAGGCAATGGGGGAGGGAGCGATCCATGGCAGTGTCCAGTACACAGTTGAAATCCCCCCCAATTAATAGCTGTCCCTGCGAAAATCAAGCCAGGCGACCCGAGAGGGTCTGCAAAAAAGGGATCTGCTCCTGGTTGGGGGCATACACATAGCCCAGTGTGACATGTCGACAGTGCAACCTGCCCTCCACTAGTACATATCAACCTTCCTGATCTATATCTGTGGCCATGACCTCAAACAGGATCCCAGCCCTCACCCATATCAGTGCGTCCCATGCAAACACCGAGTATGTGGTAGCCCTCTTCATCTGCGTCGCAGCCTGTCCACCTCTTGTGTAGTAATGTGTGTTTCTTGAAGTAATGCTATGTGCACCCCCCTTCTTTTTAAATATGCCAGGATCTTGAGGTGCTTAGTACTAGTCCCCATCCCTCAGATATTCAAAGTTACAAGGTTGTAGTCTGCAATCGGGCGGGGGGGGGGGAGTCGGAATCAGGGAGGGACACCCATTCTCCCCAATAACAGCAACCCTTTGTGTACTCCTTTCGGTCCCAAACCACCAGTAACTGCATCAAGTCAGCAATATCTAACCTCCTACGTGCAGCAAAAACATTCAACAACAATCCCCAGTCCCCAGGGCAATACTGCAACCATTGGTTGCCCAGTAAATGTGAAGTAAACATAACAATGTTTGTTATGTCAAGTCGTGTAGTGTTCTCGCCATACGTGAAGTAGCGGTCGAGAAGCTGGGGGTGTCCGTGGCCGTCATGGCCCCAAGTTCTATCGGAAACCCTCATCGTGGAGTCGGTGACATTGAGTCAAAATCATCCCAGGACATCTGCAGTTTGGGAGGGTCACTCTTGGGATCTCATCAGTGTGGTGCGAGTCCGTTGAATGTGTACGCAGGTCTGATTCTCCTCCGCTAGTGTCTCCTGCCAAGTCCGTGTTCCGTAGTGATGCCACTGCTTTTAGGGCTGCCTTTCTGTCCATTGCATTCTGCGTCAGAGTCGGTCCGGGTCTCGATCAGGACCTATTTTGCTGTTTCCTCATTTTCCTACGTCCAGGCTGTGTTGCCATTACCATTTTGGTGTAAGCATCTACGTCCATGCTTCCTCCGGTGTTTGGAAGAAAATGATGTGCCCCTCTATTATCACCCGCAGCCTGGCCAGGAACAGGAGCGAGTACTGGATGCCCTCCTCACGTAGAGCCTGCTTCACCGTTGCGTAGGAGGCCCAGCTGGCCTGCACCTCTGCTGTGAAGTCAGGGAAGAGGGTTACTGCCCCATTTGCCACCTTGAAGGGCCCAACTTCTTTGGCCCGTTGCAGCAGTATGTCTCTGTTCCTGTAATGCAATAACCTAGACACTACTGCACGTGGGGGGCCGGCCAGGGGCAAGTGGTCTCAGCAGCACCCGATGCGCCCTCTCCAACACGAAAAAGGGGGTGAGTTGCTCTGGGGCTACCTCTGTCCTCAACCATCTCTCCAGATAAGGCCACCATATCGACGCCCTCAATGCCCTCTGGGAGACCAGTGACCCAAACGTTATTCCTCCGATTCCGATCTTCTGCATCCTCTGCCCGTTGTTCCAACTGGTGGATACGTTCAGTCAGCTGTAAGACGGTAGCTTTTATCTCCTGGTGGGCAGGAGCTAGGTCCGTGAGCGTAGTTTCAGTGCACTGGACTCTGTCTGCTAACTTCTGATGGTCAGCTCTCGGCAGGCCCAATTCCGTGGACACCCGGCCTAGTTCTCGCTGAAGCGTTGTTTTGGATTCCTCTATGGCTCCCAGGATCTTGTCTAGTGTAGCCTGTAAGGAGCTTGGGACGGGGTTCGCCATGTTCATCCGTTTGAGCCATGGCGCTTACTCGCCACCGTCCCTGTGGCTTAGCTCTATTGCAGCTTTTAGGAGTCATACGGTGTGGTGAGTGGCAATGTAAAAGGGGCTCTGGTAGGAGCCCCTGGAGCTTTGTTAAAGTCACTCTCCTCTCCCCCAGGCGTGGCTGTTCAATTGGGGATCTGGCGTCACGGGCGCACAGACGCGACCAGCTCTCTTCCCCAGTGTTCCACTCACTCCCCTCCGGGACATCGCCCAGGAGAGAGACATAGCCTTTTACCAGCAATGTTGCCCGCTCCACCTAATGCCCCAGGGGAAACAGCGTCATGGCCCTCATCGGGTCTCAATGGCGTTGTGGTTTTTTGTAGGATCTGGATCAGCGTGCCCCCCCAGGTGGGTCCCATCTTACCCTGGGGGCCCCATGCAGGGGCCACACTTAACTCATGGTCCCCATCTACGTCTCCCCCAAACTTCAGCACTTTGACGCACCCGGCTGCCCCACTCCCTGGAGGGGGCCCCTCTTGATTGCTTCACTACTCTATAAGTATAGAAGGGTCCAGCCCAGCCTCTCCCCGATGATCTCTGCCCGTCCTGGGCCTTATGAGGTCTCCCACAGGCATCAGCGAGGATTCAACCTCCGTCCCTCGATGTGTCACGGCCAAGTCCCGGGGCTTTCTAATACAGCTCTATTGCAGGGCCTCCTGCAGCGCCCCCTCCTCCGTCTGGGACTCCATCAAGCCCTCTGGGCTGCATAAGTCGTCCGCAACCCGTCTGTTCCTTTCTGGGGCTACGATGTCCCTCAGGCACTGCCTCACCTGACGCAGACAGAGTTCATGTGGGCCCGGATTCCCCGCAACTAGCTCTCCATTCTTCAGCCCTTTTGTAGGAGCCCTCCTAGTGTTTCCCCTCTCCTCTCCAGCGTTTGGTGCCAGTCTTCAGGCCCCTGATGAGGTAGTACGGTCAGGATATTTATCGGGCCAGAGCGGAGCGTTCATGCGTCTACCATGTTTGCTGGTCAGGCCACGCCTCCTATTATTTTAAACTCATTATCACCTTTTTAAATCTTTGGGTCTCAGTTTTGTCAAAAATAACTGCTCATCAAACAATTATCTTATTTTTGAAGCTTGTAACAGACCCCATTCCCCTGATAACATGGACATAATCGGAAACAAGATAGTAAGCTTGATGAGGTATGAATAAATGGGCATGATACATAATGAGCTACAGCACTTTCAACAAAGTTGGGTTGAGGTTGGCAACTCAAAAAAGGGAATTTAGGAAGTTGGTGCATACACATAAAATCTTGTCTTAATCACATGGCTGACTTTTACATTGTAAATCTAACATGTATATGTATTCCCCAGGATCATTCACAGTAAACAATTTTAATGGAATGGCATTAGTTTATATCAAATTATATCAAATCAGCGGTAACAGTTCTTTCAGAAAGAAGAACCAATCACGCGCCAGCCCAAGAATCCTTCCATCTGCTGTATGTGTCATATTTTGGTCCTCTTTTTTTTTTTAGTTTCACCCTTCCATCTGCTGTATGTGTCATATTTTGGTCTTTTTTTCCAGTTTCACTCTACAGACTATTTTTACAAACGTCTGTCATCCCCAGCTTATGAAGGGGTTCAAATTTGTGTCCATTTCTAATAAAGCCTTACTGAAAAAAGCACTATTCTATGCTTGTCTGCTTCTAAATGACCTTCAGGAAAGGGCAGATGGGAACCATCTGATTCCACCCATTAAAATTGGGTTTTGCCCTTCATTTCGGGCACTGGACAAAATTGTAGCCCCCATGATGCTGGCACGCAAGAACATACATGGGAAGCTCACACCACTCTATGCTTCTTTGTTGATTTTACCGAAGCTTTTGATGCCATACGTGGACATCACCTTTCCCCCAAACTGAATAATTGGGGAATTCCATCTATCCTTCTTAAAGCAATCATGTCGCTGTATGAAAACACATGGGTATAGGTTAAACGAGGGACAGGTAATTTTATGTTTTAGGAGATAATCAATTACCATTTAGATCTTGGTGTTAATGGTCCCTGTTGTAAAACCTATCTGCTGCCTTGACAGTCTGCCTGCCCTGTTTAGATGTTGGCGGGAGCATCGGCTAAATACCACCCGAGTCACGCGACTCCCCCAAGAATCTCCAGCTGCTGCAACGGCGGCATTGGGAATAGGGGTTGCCAGCGGGACCCCAGCCACCTTTACTGCTGAACAGATTTGGATGTGCCTTACCGCCAAGCCAGCTGTGGCTGTCCAATTTCCACATCTGAGTTTGTGGATTGGACGGGGAAAGGGCACAAAAACGACCTTTTTCCACGTTTTGGCTTCCATGTTGGACTGGACCCGTCTGGACATCATGTGCTGTCTCTGCTGCCACTGGACCTCGGAGGACACACAACCCTGTCATTGCAGTAGTCGAAGGTAGGGATACTGCAGGTACTGAGCACGTTGTGTGGGCACTGCACTTGAGCTCAGGTACCTATCCGGAGTTATACATGCCACAGGTATTTTTCTAAAATTCCTCTGACATGCATATATTGGGAAAGCATTTGTGTCAGCGATTGATGGGGACACACTGGTACAAGACACATATTACACACATAGACAATTGTTATGCTAGTATTCCTTGCCAATGTAACTTCTTGTATACACTTAAGAAGTAATACCCCACATGTCACCACCAGTCTCTAGTGAGCTCAGGCACACTTGATTAAACTACACTACTCTCAGACCTAGAAACACAGCTGAATACTTACTTGCACACATTTACATAAAATGAAAACAATACTTCCTTTGGTAACACTCTATCTGGTGGATCTAACAGCTGATTCCTCACCTTGTGAATAATACCCCCAGACTCCATATTGGATATGGAGGTTTTTCTCGGCAATACCCCTGCACATTGGTAGGTGGTGCCATGTGGCACCATATCTTGTCCATCCCACCCCAGATGTAACGTTTGGATCTCTACATCGGCGTCATATCTGTGCACTGATATCAGTTTCTTTCTGATATTTGTCTGCATCATTAGACGCAGGGGAATTGGAAATCAAATTCAAGCAGTGTGCCGATATCTAGATTTAAATGTTAAGGAACAATCACTAGATTAGTCCATTCCATAGAACAGTGAGATGGGTGAGTTGGTGAGGAAGCTGCTATTCGTATATATCCACCAGAAAGAACATTACCAAAGTTACATTTTTCTTGTGATAGATATTTCTAACCACAGATTCTCCACCTTGTGAAAAGATACCCAAGCAGTGTGTTCCCAGGTGGTGGGCTGTGGAATGGCTTGACCAGAAAATCCTACAGGACAGACCTGCACAATGCCTATCCCACTGGAACTGTCTATGCAGGCAGTAGTGTTTTGTGAATATGTGAACTGACGCCCATGTAACTGCCTGGCAGATGTCCAAGACTTACTCACCGCACACCAGTGCAGTCGTTGTAACCTTTGAACTGGTGAAATGAATGTAAAGACCTCGAATCTGTTTCTTGCCTAGCCAATAACAGATCTTAATGTATAAGACAGTCCATCAGGAGATGGCTTTTTCTTCACAGCTTTTCCCTTTTGTGGCCCAGAGAACCCCTCAAGGAGCAGATCGTCCACCAGATGTTCCTTGGTGCAATTGATGTAGAAGCACAATGCTTTCTTGGGATCAGGGAATGGACTGTTTCTTCCTCCTTAGATAGGTGAGGTGGGGCGAAGAAACCTGGCAAGGTGGTGAACTGCCCCATTTGGAAAGATGTGATGACTTTTAGTAGCAATGCTTCTTTTGTTCTGACTACCAACTTATCTGGGAAGAAGCTATTGTACGTCAGATGGACAGAGTGCTTGTAGCTCTCCCATGCAACAAGCTGACATGATTGCTATGAGGAAGATGGTTTTCAGGAATAAGAGATGGAAAGAACAGCTGTGCACTGGTTCATACGTTCATAAGTGAGAACCCAATTTAGGTCCTGTTGGAGCATCACTAAAGATGTTGGTGGAAACATAGGGATTAGCTTTTTCAAGAAAAGCAGGCAATCTGAACAATTATGGCTGATCAGTTAGTCATAAAAAACAATGGGGCTGATAATTTACCCTCAACTGTCTCTACAGCAAAGCCTTCCTTGGCAAATAAAAGACTCAATAACAGTATGTCAGCTAACTGTTCCTGTAAAGGCTGGATGTTGTGGAGGGAGCATCATACAACAAACTTGTCCCAGCATCCTGGGTACCAGTTTTGGTGCAGGGATCTTTGACTCCAAGATAACACCAACAACATTGGGAGGCTGATCGAAAGCAGTCAACTTTTTTTCACTCAATCTCCTCTCATGGAGGTGTAGATTGTGCACCTGTGGCTTGCTGCTGGAGGTTCTCCCAAAGAAGCAGCCGGAGTGGAGAGAAGATGCTCATGGCCAGTAGTTTCAGGTACCACACTCTCCTTGACCAGTCTGGGGTCGCTAGGATGACCTGGGCCGAGCTCATCCTGATCTTCTGAGGAACACTAGGCAGGAGAGGTAGAGGCATGAAGGCAAACAAAAGCCCCAAGCTTCCATGAAAGCGCAAAGCGTTGCCACGTAAGACCTTCCTTAGGCACCTCAAAATGCAAAAGTTGGACACTGCACTTTTTCTGTGTGCTGAAAAAATAGCCAAGGGGTTTCTCCATTCTTGGAAAGACACTCTGTTCCTCCTTGGAGTGCACCACCGTTCGTGATATGGTGAATGTTGGATGAGTTCATCCTCCCAGGCATTTACATATCCTGCTAGGTGCTCTGTGACCATAGATATGCCCTGCTATTTATTCACTTCTAGAGGCACAGAGCCTCCTGCCACAGAATTCACAACCCCTCTCTGACCTATTTGTTGCAGTACCACAATGTGGTAGTGGCCTCCTTGATGGTCAATAGGAATGCTTTAGGTGCCAAGTGAATCACCCGCATCTCCCGCAAGTTGATGTGGAGGTGAGCTTCCCCCGGAGACCAGAGTCCTCTCATCTCCACCTCTCCCAGATGATTTTCCTAACCTAGCAATGACCTGCCACAACCGTTAGCTCTAGGTAGGTTAGGGAGGTTAGGGAGAGAAGTCTCTGCCCGTCCAGTTGAGACCTATTTGCAGATTTTGTGCAGTTTCTTCTGACACCTAGATCGAATCTGGAAAATATGTCCTTGGTGCTGAGCCCACTAAGACTTCAGAACCTACTGTAGAGCCCTCGTGCCATCTGGGGTGATCCACCAGCAGGATCCATGAGGCCACGAAGCCTTCGATAAGCTCTCACTTACAGACAGTTCAAGGATTGAAACATTGAGATTATAGCCCAAATGTGTTTGACTCAATGAGGCTGATGGAAGGCTTAGAAGAGCACCATATCTAGGTTAGCTTCAGTGAAAGAAAGCTTTTACGAACGAGTCAGGTGTGCCTTTAGCACATTAAGGGAAAATTCCAACAATTTCAACAAGTCAGTCGCTGTCTGGAGGTGGTCTATGACTGTTTGAGACAAGCCTGTCTTCAGCAGCCTGTCATCGAGGTGTACTGATGAGGCAAAAGGGGAACACCAAGAACTGAAAGCACTTTTAGCCTACCTGAAACCATAGGTAGTATCTTGTGCGATTATAGGCCTTAAAATTGAAACTATGTGACCTGCAAATCCAATGCCACCATCCAGTCACCAGAGTCCAGAGTAGACAAGACTACGATGCCAGCACAATTATGAACAAGTGGTCCCCTGATAGGTGTTAGGGAGTGAGAGGCATGTTGGGAGGAGGTAACAGGAATAGGAGGAAGCAACCACTTTGCACAATCTGACACACCCCTGGTCAGATGCAGTGCTGTTCCTCCCAGGAGTTAAAAGGTTATGCTGCCTCCTACTGGGCAGTCATGCACCACTAAGGGCATCTTAAAGTGGTTTTGAGGTGGCCGCAGGGGTAGAGGTGGGGGATTTGGTAAAACACTGTCATTGGTGTCAAGATCCTGGGCCATGGCCTCAAAAGGCTTTGGAGGCTTGCCGCTGAGGCCGCTGCTTGGAAGCCCTACCTAAGCCTTGAAAGGAGGGAAATTGCTGGGGAAACTATCCTACATGTGGTGTCAGCCCAAGAGCGTGTGCGTCCTAGCTGTCTTTAAGTCACTCCAAAGTTTAGTCCGCCTTGTCTCCAAACAAACTTGTGCCATCAAATGTCATGTCCATAATGGACTGTTGGACAGCACTCGAAAAACCCAATGGTGCAAATTCAAGCATGGCACCGAAGCACTACACTGGTCTCAACTGCCCTACTCAAGCAGTCGATGATGTCCAGACCCGAGCGATGGAGCACTGTGCTATATCCTGCCCATTCTAAGTGAGATGTTGTAGCGCCATATAATAAGGGACGACAAGATATCCACACCACGTCCCACAACACGTGGGAGTATCTTCCCCCGGAGGCAGCTGGTGTTCAATGACCTGGGATCAAGGTTAACAGAAGAGAACATTCATGGGGAGCGAAAGCCTCCATACATTTGGATGCTCTGTCCGGTGGGGACTTTTGAAATGCATTTGGGTTGAGACGACTTGTGGAGGCCTGCACCACCATGCTGTTTCGGGATGGGGTACTAAATGAAGAAGGCAGGATCCTCCAGAGCAGGTCTGTGCCGCCTTGCAATATGTCTGTTTATTGGAGGGCAAGATCCTGTCTTTGCCCAAGTGCCCAGCAGTATGTCTGTGAGGGCCTAAGGAAAAGGGAGAATACGTTCCTGTGCGGTGTGTCGTGGATGGTGCACTCCTATGAGGACATTTGTTTTGGCCTCCGTGATAGACAATGTGAAATCTAACACTTCCACTTCTCTGCTAGGGACAGTGGCAAAAGAGGCAGATTCTTCAGAATGCACAGCCAATAAAGGGGAGTGGATCCCAGTGTCAGCAGAAGTGAGAAGGCCACTGTTACCCTGTAAGTAAAAAATTAAGTATTACTCTTCATACAAATTACTATCGTCATCATCAGGATCATAATCATGATACTGCGTCTCAGGATTGGCGAGGTTAAGATGTTGAAGTGGATGCAATTCCACTGGAGGCCTCCCTGGGTAGCTTCAGAGTCTGAGAGGGCTATTGGCTCTCCCTATGGAATCAGCAATGTCACTGCCAGTGTTGACACACGGGATCGTGGTGTGGGTTATGGTGCCTTAAGAGAGGTAGTGTTCAGTGTTGTGCCGCAGTCAGCGCTAACCTAATTGCCAGGTCCAGTGGCATAGTCTGCATCAGGGAACAAATCCACTGGCAGTAGACTGACTGGAGGCCACCTCCAATCCTTAGGGCCCAGTTGCTCTCTAGGAGAATCTTGACAATACCAACATTTTGTTCTTGTCCTCTTTAATTTGTGGGAGATGTGGTCCGTTCTGAAGATGGAGACTGAATTTATGGTCTAGTGACATGCAGGGTGTCACTTGGCTCCTTGTGAAAAGAGCAGCAGGAGAAATGGGAGCCATGATTCGACCTCTTATTCTTCTTTGACTTTCTCAACTCACCTGAAGACTTTGACCTCGAAGAGCGAGTTTGTACTCGGGCGCCTGTACACGCTGTCGACTTTGACAGAGTCAGAGTCTTCTTGAACTTCTGATATTACTCCGTGATGTAGTTCAGTCTCCCTGTCACAGATGGCCTTTGGGTTCGTCTTTGGGCATGTGTCGTACAACTCTTGTTTAGAGTCCAGACTCCAGAGGCAGACCTTATGGTGATCCGTCACTGACACCTGTTTATGACCGTTTGAACCCTGTCATTTTTATGGTCTGGCTTCACAGCGTGGCTGTCTCCAGGCAATTATGTGAGCATCAGATGTGTGTTTCCACAAAAAATGCTTTCCCACCAAGCATCTGTGATAATTTTGTTTATTTATCCAGCTGTCTAAGATTTCTGGGACACACTTATGACAGTGGAATGCTATCAAAGTGTCTTAGATAGCTAGTTAAATTATGTTGTTTTTTATAACAGTGGCACAGTTGGAAAGAGGACAGTCGTTAACCAAAATGGATTTTTAGGTCTAGCTTCACACTACAGCTGTCACCTGACCTTTCAACTTACACCGGCATGATTCTACAGTTCTTTGCTTCCTCCCAAAATATATATGTATTCCCATGATATTTAATTGTAACTCTTCACACTACCATAGAACAGTCTGTTGAAGCCAGACCTATTGGCATTGCTAATGCCTGTTGGATTTTGAAGGGGACATGTCCCTGGCACACTGGTAAAAGTTGTAGAAAAAGTAAACTCTCAACCTGACAAAATTTGAGGGAACAAGCTTCTGATTGTTCTTGGAAGGTGTAGGAAGAAAGGAACTAACATCAGTCCGTAGAGGTGGTGGCTATGTAGAGGCCCAATGTCACACCTAGGGCAGAGCGGACCTGTTGCGGTGCTGTATTACACCACCAGCTGTTGTGCAAGGGAATTGCTGAGAAAAATCTCTTAAACTATGGTGTTTAAGTTCATTAACTGGATCTGTGCCGGGGACTTAATGGTTACGTCCTGCGGCACAGTGCTCCTGTGTCGAGGATATAACCATTACGTCCCGGCACCGGAGCTCCCTCTTTGGGCTCCCAAAGCTCCCCCCCACCCCACATTCGAGGGCTTTAAGGGGAATCGCTTCCCCTTCTGCCCTTCTCACATTCCCCCCACAACCCCCTGTGATGTCTGATGATGTCAGCACGCGACATCATCAGAGGCCGCCTCCTGAGCTTCCAGCGCAATGGAAGAGAAATGCATTTGCATTTCTCTTCCGATCATGTGATGGGGCCTAGGAGGCTTCAAAAGGAAGGAAAGGAATTTCCTTCCCTTTGAAGTCTCTCAAAGCATTTTCAGCTGCCGCATCATGAAGCGACCTGGCTGCTGAAACGCCCACTAGGCACCAGGAATTATTTTTATTGGTGAAATTGTCATAAGGGGAGCGACCCCTTGGGCAAGGGTTGCGCTCCAGGGGGGCAGTTACTTTCAAGACCTTTTCTAACCCCCCAATCCCCCCCGGTGGCAGATCGGCCTATTGTAATTAGTCCAATCTACCCCCAGGGAGGGCAGAAACCACTAGACACCAGGGATTTGTTTTTTTTTTTTTTTTAAAAGGTCAATTTCACGCGAGGGGAGCGACCCCTTAGGCAAGGGTCACTCCTTTGGGGGGCAAATTGTCTTTAGGCCATTTCTGCCCCCCTTTGGAAGATCAGCCTATTTTTATTACGCCAGTCTGCACCCCAAGGGGTCAGAAACCACTAGGCCCTGGAGACTTTTTTCTTGGTGCCAGTTTCATGCAAGATGAGCTACCCCTTAGGCAAGGGTCGCTCCCCTGGGGGGGCAAATTTATTTCAGACCATTTCTGCTCCCATTGGAGCCAGATCGGTCTTTTTCTATTAGGCCCGCCTGTACCCCCACTTAGCACCAGGGATTGGTGTGTGTGTGTATGTGTGTGTGTTTTGTGTCTATTTTTAGAAGGCCCATCTGCCCCCAAGGGGGGCAGAAAGCCCACCAGAGAGAACAGGACCTAAGTTGTTCTTCCCACCAGTGGGCTAATGAGGCAATTACCCCCAATCCACACCCAGGGGGAGCAGAAAGCCCACAAGAGGCCAGGGAATTAAAAAAGAAAAATAGTGGGGTGGTGGCTACCAACCAGTATGGGCCTGGTTATGCCTCCATCACAACAGAAGGGGTAACAGTCTTTCAGCTCTCCCCCGCACACTAAAACATCTTATCCCACTGCAAGCAAGAGGACTTTTGATTATTTGGGGTTTTGGTTTGACATTTGGGCCATGAGAGCTTGGCTAACTCTCAAAATTGTCCCACTTGGAATGGTGAGGGCTTCACTTTTTGAACTTTGGGATGCTGCCATGTAGAAAAATCCACAAGACCTAGACGCATCTGAAAACTAAACATCTGGGTGATTCCAGGGTGGTGTGCTTCACATGCACCCCATACCATGTTCTTACCCACAATGCCCTGTGAACCTCCAACTTTGCTGGAAATCACACATTTTTGTGATGGAACCTTCCGGAATCTGCAGGAATACACAAAATCCTACCACCCAGCATTGTCTCATATATACCAATAACAATTCTCCTGCACTTGTCAGCCTTTTTTTTTTTTTTTTTTTTAACTGCACTTTTGGACCCACTTTGGTTCTCCCTCAATTTCGACATGTTTTTGGCTCTTTCCTGTCACAGGCAAAGGCCCACCTACACAAGTGAGGTATCATTTTTACGGGGAGACTGAGGAGAACGTTGGGTGCTAGGACATTTTTCCCGGTGCGGTGATCCCACACGGAAATTAGCTAAATTTGAGGTTTGCTGAGGATTCTGGGTAAGAAAACATTGGGGGATCCAAGTAAGTCACACCTCTCTGGATTCCCTCTGGTGTCTAGTTTTCAGAAATGTTCGGGTTTGGTAGGTTTCCCTAAATGGCTGCTGAACCCAGGACCAAAAATGCAGGTCCCCACCCCTGCAAAAACAGGTAGTTTAATATTTGATCATCTTGATGTGTCCACGTAGTGTTTTGGGGCATTTCCTTTCATGGGCACTAGTCCTGCCCACACAAGTGAGGTACCATTTCTATCAGGAGACTTGGGGCAACACTGGGTGGAAGGAAATTTGTGGCTCCTCTGAGTCCAGAACTTTCTGTCACCGAAATGTGAGGAAAAAGTGTATATTTTTTTTGGCCAAAGTTTGAGGTTTGCAAAGGATTCTGGGTAACAGACCCTGGTAAGCACTCCACAAGTCACCCCATCCTTGATTTCCCTAGGTGTCTAGTTTTAAAAAATGCACAGGTTTGGTGGGTTTCCCTAGGTGCTGGCGGAGCTAGAGGCCAAAATTCACAGCTTGGCACTTTGCAAAAAAAAAAGCTCTGTTTTCTTAGGGAAAATGTGATCTGTCCATGTTATGTTGCATTTCCTGTTGCAGGCATTAGGCCTACCCACGCAAGTGATGTACCATTTTCATCGGGGACTTGGGGGAACACAGAATAGCGGAACATGTGTTATTGCCCCTTGTCTTTCTCTACATTATTTCCTTCCAAATGTAAGACAGTGTGTAAAAAAGACGACTATTTGAGAAACGCCCTGTAGTTCACATGCTAGTATGGGCACCCCGGAATTCAGAGATGTGCAGATAACCACTGCTTCTCAACACCTTATCTTGTGCCCATTTTGGAAATACAAAGGTTTTCTTGATAGTTATGTTTCACTCTTTATACTTCAGCAAATGAATTGCTGTATACCCTGTATAGAATGAAAACCCATTGCAAGGTACAGCTCCTTTATTGGCTCTGGGTACCTAGGGTTCTTGATGAACCCACAAGCCCTATATATCCCCACAACCAGAAGAGTCCAGCAGAGGTAACTGTATATTGCTTTCAAAAATCTAACATAGCAGGAAAAAAGTTACAGAGTAAATCTTGCAGAAAAATGACTATTTTTTCACCTCAATTTCAATATTTCTTTTATTTCAGCTGTTATCTTCTGTAGAAAAACCTTGTATTATCTACACAAATTACCCCTTGCTGAATTCAGAATTTTGTTTATTGTTCAAAAATGTTTAGCTTTCCGGGATCCAGCATTGGTTTCACATCCATTTCTGTCACTATGTGGAAGGAGGCGGGAAGCACAAAAAATAGTAAAAATTGTGTATGTTCCAGTAAAATGCCAAAATTGTGTTGAACAATGTGGTTTTCTGATTTAAGTCTGCCTGTTCCTGAAAGCTGGGAAGATGGTGATTTTAGCACCGCACATCCTTTGTTGATGCCATTTTCAGAGAAAAAACCATAAGCCTTCTTCTGCAGCCCTTTTTTCCCATTTTATTTTTTTTTAAACGCAATTTTCTCTGTATTTTGGCTAATTTCTTGGTCTCCTCCCGGAGAAGCCACAAACTTTGGGTACCCCTAGAATCCCTAGGATGTTGGAAAAAAAGGACGCACATTTTGCATGGATAGCTTATGTGGACAAAAAGTTATGAGGGCCTAAGCGCGAACTGCCCCAAATAGCCAAAAAAAGTCTCGGCACAGGAGGGAAAAGGCCTGGCAAGGAAGGGGTTAAATCCATTTAAGTGGCACACTGCAAACATGCACTGTTAGTAAACCACTGAGACACATTAGACATGCCCCTAAGTTTAAGGCTATAAGCTTTGCTAATGTATTTCTGATTCATCTGCAGTTTTTGTAGTGTAGTTGGATCGTCATTAATGAGAAATGTCTATTGCCTCGTTCTCATGCAGACTCTTTACTTAGGCACCTTTACAATTTGTTTCAACAAACGGTAGTGGTTGCGATTATTAATATGATGGTGGTCGTAATACTGATTACAAACATCGACATGAGCAAGGATAGAAAAAAGATCTTGATCACTTCAGTGCTCCTGTCATTGAATTTCCCTACATCTGTCTGTGCACAAGCTGAATGTAAGTGGAGGATGGATGCTGTTCAGAGAAAGTGACAAAATAATCCATTCCTCTACATCACCATCTTCTTCATCCTGCTTCTACATCCTTGTTTTGCAGTGCAAGCCTGGCTGTAATAGATATGGTGTCCTTCCTGACTAGCTCTGCTGGGCGGAGCTGCCTTTGTGAGGAAGCCCAAGGCTACCAATCCCAACAATATATGCTGAAAGATAACTACTCAGTCCAACTGTGAATATTTGGGGTTTTTAACTTTTACGATATTGTGGCTGCGATTACTCCAGCATTTTAAACTGTAAGCTGTGACTGGTTATTTCTTCAAATCTAGAACCACGTCTGAGCTCTGCTAAGTATCAGCTGGTATGCAGTGCTCCTGCTGACAGCCTACACGGAACCACAGCCTGCCCAAGAACACCAGAGGACCTGACCAAAGTGCCCAAAAAGTCCTCCTTACATTCACAATAGGATGGAGTATGATGAATGCCTAAACTTTTGTCCTACAGGTGTACGTTATTCGATTGACATGTTCTATGTCTGGTTAACACACACCACTCCCCCTGCAACCCATTTGTCACAGTGCTCACAGTGGTCACAGTGCTTTATGAACATGTGTACTTGCAACATCTGTCCCTCCTTGAGTCTTAAGCATTGACCTGTACTGGTAGCACCTTAGGACTGTAAAATGTCTGACTTTCAGTTTTTAGAAAACTGTAACCCTAACAGGAAGACAAGACAGATCATATCTTCCTGATCAATAACATACTGTTGGAAGGAAACGAGGGTAAGGTATGAATATATATGTTCATGTTTTAGGGTTTTCATTTAGTTAAATCAGATGGGAATTAAAGTTGTTTTGTAGATTGTGATTGGGAATAGCTCAATGAGGGCAACAAGTTGGATGGATGGATGGATCAGTACTCTGATCCCCTTATGCAGAGTAGCATCAATCCTCTGTTCCCTATAAGAGGATTGTATACCTTACTTCTGTGAAAAGTGGAGTACAATCAGCACTGTGATCTCGAATATTAGTGTAGGTTTCATGAGTTTTGAGTGGTGTCTTAACAGTCAGATACCTTCCCATCAGAGTAACACAGGGAAACGGATTCCAATGATAGAGGTTTACAATGTTTATGTTGGTATGTGTGGCAAACTATTACCTGGCTAGATGCAAATGTTCGCTTATTAGTACTAGCTCTGGTTGACATCATTTTAATTCTATGTTTGAAAGCGACTCACATATCTATGCTCTAATAGTTTGTATATAACGTATACTTAACCCCTTAGGAAGTTATATGTTATTCTTGTCTTTAATATAAGCGTTTTCATAAGAGCATACCTACAGAGACATCCATCACCATGCTCAAAGTCACTTGCTTTCCTTTGCAGGTGGTAAGTAAAGAACTGCTTCACCTAGACACAAGGATGTAGTGAAGCACCCGCTATACCAGTTTAAGCAGGGGTGCTTGAGTCTAAATAAATTGTTTTACGCCCCTTTTTAACTTTCATCTCTGTCTCAAAGTTAATTTCAACATAGTAGAAGAAACGTATAAATAATGGAAGAAAAAACAACTGTGGAATAAAGGGAACAGATAAGCTTAAAGCAGTGATTGAAAGAAAGACATTTTTAAAATGGTAAGGAAAAAAGTTAGAGGTAAATACCATGAGATTGCACGAAGAAAGGAAATAAAAATGCAAATAAGGAAAAAAAGAACAAAAGTTAAAAAGAAGCAGGATGGCACATAGGTACACAAGTAAAGTATAAAGAAGGACGGAGAAGCAAATAAGTAAAAAGGAAAAGAGAACAAATGTAAGGAAAGAAAGAAAGAAGGAAAGCAGAAAAGTAGAATGAAGTAATAGAAAGAACAAACGAGACGAGGGAAGGGTGATAGATTGAAAGAAGAGAAAGAAAGAATTAATGAATGGATGGAATGCACAATGAAAGAGTAGAAAGAGGAGCGAAGAAAGGGAAGGAGGATGATGAGATGAAAGGAAGGACCATTAAAAGAAAGGAAGAGTGGGAAGAAGGAAAGGCAGACGGCAGAAAAGAAAATTAAAACCGAATATAAAGGAGTACAGCAATTCAGAAAGGACACGAGTAATAAAAAAAAGAATGGACAGAAGGAAAAAAACATGAAAAGGCATGAGAGGAGAATGGAAAATGACGAAAGAAAGAAATAGAAAGTAGAAAAGAAAGGTTAAGAGAAAAGGGAAAGAATAAAAGGCAACACTTGCATGTGCTTTTTGTGGCCAAATTCCTTGAAAGTGATGCAATACAGTGCGTCATTTTGAAACACTTTCTTTAGGGAAACAAATCTAGCTGGCTTCTTAATAGAAGGTTGTGGGATCGCTCACTTTGGTAGGATATTTCATTCCCTGTGGCTCAAAGCTGGAATATTTCATTTTTTTGGCTTCTTCTTTGTCTACGCATCAAAACACAGAAATTGTGAAACTCAGAATCAGTTCTTCTCCTAATGTACCCCACAATATGTGGAATTAACTACCTTTTTGATCTGATATTAGCCTCTGTTCTTTTGCATTTCACATAAGAGCTCAAACGTTTCTTTTCATGAACTCTATCACAAGTTAACGATGTAATGTCTGCCATTGTTTGTTGGGCTGAGATGAATCCTATTGACTTGTTACAAATTCAATTTTAAAATTTATTGACATCGAAGTATAAAATCTCATCATTATAGAATACAAATATTATCAATAGAACAGTTAAAAACAGGATTAAAAAATACAAATGTATATACATATGTATATATTCCATTTTATACCCAGAAAAAGAATCAAAATCTTAAATCAAGAACGTCCTACAGTTCTCACAGTTCATATGGCAGACAGTACAAAATGTTAAGAACAGTTGGTCCCACATCAGTACTAATGACCTCGTTAAAATATGTCTATGCTCCAAACTATCTTGATTATTCATAGAGATCAGCTAACCGTGTGCCAAAAGATCAAATTACAAACAGCATAAGTACTGAAGAATACTCGGGCCCATGTCAATGCTGCTGACCTCAAAGAGATGGCGCTATGGTAATCTATGGCTCCAAGTCAGCTCAACCAAGAGCCTTAAATTATTTGCAGCAAATGGACCAAGCATCAAAAATAAACTTTGAAATAGCTGCTACAATCACTCTTACAAAGCCTATGGACTTAATAAATGATGGAGAGTTTGAACTGAATACAGATGACACCACTAGACTGGATAGCTTCCAGAACACAAATAAGTTTGTTCTCAGATCTTGGACCACGAGGTGTGAGGTAAGGAGAAATGGCGTCCATGTGGATGGCAACTTTGCATATCCTCTGCCAGAAAAAAGAAAAACCAAAGAAACAGAAGGCGGCTGCCTGAAGCACTGTGACTGTCGTAACACATTTTGTGTAGCCAAGTCGGAGTATCATATTTATCCTTAAAAGGTGGGAAAGACCTCAAAGAAGCCTGTGAATTGACTGATTGGGGCCCTCTTAAATGTGGCAGTAGAAAGGGAAAAAGTAGTCCTGCTCACACAGTACCGAGGCAAAAAGACTTGACCACTAATCTGTATTATATCTGCTGTTGTCAGGGGTTCCTTTTAGCACTTAGATTGGGCACCCATATTTTAGCCTTTAGGCCCATAGCCTGTGTCATTAAGACTCGTATACATTCTATTTGCTTTTATTCATTTTATGACATTTTTGCATAGCTCGCTTTTAGCGTGTTTTATATTTTATCACCTGCCTTTCTTAGAAAACATACTAGTTTGTGTTCTAAGTTTATCTGTCCATTACACGCATTTCAGTCTCAAAAAACAGAGAGACAAAGTTTATGTTCTGAATGAATAAAGTGTCTGAACTGGAGTAAATCTTTCTTGAGCACTGGCCACTGAAAGACTAATAGAGTTTTGACGAGGAACAGCTAGGAAGAAAGCAAAGACTGAGAACCTGTCAAAACTGGAGGGGCATAAATTTAGTACTTTCCATATGGTGGGTGGTCGGGTATGGGAAGTGCAACAATTCATGCTCACAGGCCACTTCATGATGTTAAATGCATTATGAGGCTCGCACACTGTTTGTCTCTGCACACACACAGTCACGGTAGGTAAAGCTACCAATCCAATCTCAAAGCTCTACTACATATATATTTTTATACTTGTACTGCACGCACCTACTGTGAAAGCAGCTATATGGAATGATTACAGATTGTGTGAGAAAAAGGGTGCAACTAGAGTTGAGCCTCCTTAATGTGGCCATGGGGCTGAAGGCATGGTGTCTTGAATGATGGTCAGTGATGTGCAAGAGTGCTGCAGGAAACTTGTGGTATGATAGAATGGGATTTCACATTCCAGGGGTCCAGCAGAAGTGTTTCTTATGTGTGTTTACTTTCCTGCAGTTTTTGACTTGTGTTTGTTATTCTGCAGTTTTTGACGTGGAGTCGGGCAATGTTTTCGAATATGAGTGAGTTTTCTGTGGCACGTAGGGAGAAGAATTGATAGTTATGGAGCAGCTGTTGGAGTAAATGGCTGCCATGTGATCAGCCTTTCTCAGTCCTTTGAAGAAGTGAGCCATGGAATGCAGGAAGCTCTTCACAGTGGTCTGTAAATAAGTCTTGAGGTATCAATGAACAAGGCTTTCTCCTCCTCGAGGTGGCAGAGCACCAGGTGGTTTGCTTCTTAGCAGAGGCACAGTAGTTGATAATACATCATCTGTGTCTTTTTCACAATATGAGCTTTGGATGGAGAGGTTGGAGTCGATGATGGAGCCCATTGATCTGGCTGAAATAGAAAATTGGGAATTGAACCTGTCGAGGTTAAATGTCTACAGCCAGTCCTAGGCTGTCTGTTTCCTTTGAAGGAAAACACAAATTCTGCTTGAAACTGAGATAAGCAAGCCTAGGTTGAATTAGAGTGATGCAATATTAGACAGTGGATGTTGGTAGTAGTTTTAAATGAAGCATAGTGTCTTTGACATATTGAGGTGTCTCGGTTTTGTGGCGGGTGAGCAGGTGTTCGAGTGAAATCTCCATAAAGGTTGAGAAATATTGTGGAGAGACCTTGGCAATGCTATATGTTCATAGAATCTGTGACATTTGAAGCAAGCAATTTAAACAAACTGGTGATTGTCAGAAAACCTCTGAACCAGTGGAGTACGCTGCCTGCAAATGTAATGCAGGGTAAGACGATACTATAGGTCAAGGTTTTCTGAGGGTGTGGTGAGAACCATCTATACTGGTAGAAGGGGGTTCCTGTATTGGTGTTCACCTGAGAGACATTGTTCAACATGTTGATTGTAGCTGTCCATTGTGGTTGTGTGGCCTGAAGCTGGACTAAAATCTTGTAACAGATGATCGTTGACTAACATTTATTTCGGTTTCTGACTATTGCTTTAATTTCATTGATTTACTGAAGAACAAATGTTGTGTGATTGCCGTATAGTTAACTAGGCCATTGGTGTTCAAGTTGGCTCATTTTGGAAGTTGGAGAATCTATCTTGTTTATTTGTATGTCCGTGAAAATGCTGTGTGATGGGGATGTGTTGTGTTCGCAGTAAATGGGTGATCCACACTATATAAATGTGCATGCTTTACCTGCAGTTCCACCTGATACAATAGCCAGAGAGCATAACATCAGTTTGTGTTTAGTAGCATAGGCTTACTGTAAATTTCTTGCCCATTTGTTTTAAAGTGTTTCAGTTAATATTTAGTGTTGCTTGGGAAATATTATCCTAAATCAAAATTTACGTCATTTGGATATCTCTAAGAGAAAAGTCAAACACGTTAAGTTCCAAAGAAGTCTACCCCTAACAATTGAAGTCAACGCCTGTATAATAAACACATAGTAATGTTGCACTGTCTTGTATGGTGGTGATTTTCCTTTTCTATTAGTGGTTCACAAACATTATTATAAGAAATGATGGATCTGGCAAAGAGTCTGCTATCAACTCACATGAATAGGGGTTTGAAGTTAAGCAGCCACAGGATAGGTCACCATGTAAGCCAACATTACTTTTACTGACCATTGATTTGCCCGTGGTCTATGGAAAAACTGTGTCCAATGTTTTTAGTTGCCACTGTTGAGATTGAATGGATTTACTATTTTAACTCCAGTCCTAACAATATGGATGTTAGATCTGTGGCGAGGCTGACATAATGCTGAGTTGTCACTTTCTATACAATTTCAGAGTAAGGTAGTTGTAAGGTAGGGAGGCTGTTCATAACTCTTAGGTACAGGCAGTTAGACTACAGTCTGTGCAAAATCAGTAACTTGATCTGTAGTGTGAAGTATTTTGGTGTTTGACTTTGTGGTGTCTTGAAAGCAATGGTTACTTGTGTGTTTACATACTATCTAAAGTTCACTTCTTTCTAACTTGGAGAGCAGAGACACCTATTTAGGGTAAAACAGGGATATGGTCCATCACTTGGCGTATCCATCTCCAGAGTAGAGACACACGTCAGAAAATATTTTTTATTGAGGTTTTTTTGTGAATGTTTTGGTTATATCTTGCCAAGTGTTAAAAATACCCAACAATCATGTTATAGCATTGAAAGAAAGAATAACAGGTGGATGTACACACATGACAAGTGGGTCAGGTAGCAATAAATACTGTCATAAAGACATATTTTGCAGGTTATACAATAGCATGGTGTGAGCAATGGGTCATAGGAGGTACATCTGTGTGGAATTTATCAAACGAGGCCTAAGCTTAAAAATACCACGTACCCTATTGAGACATATGTGGTGTGAAAAGAAGAAAAGACCTCAGTCATTAAGGGATTCAGGGAAACTGGGGGGAAAGTGTGAGTAGAAAGAAGCAACAAGGAGGGGTCAGCACAAGGAAGAGTGTCAAGGGGGATAAAAAGAAGAGAGGAGGTAGGCGTTGGCTAGAGGTTGTAGGGGATAGGGGGTGAATTAGGAGTTATTGGGCTCTCCAATGTATGGTGATGAGACGCTTAGCCAGCAGGAGTGCGAGATTGGCAAAACGTGCCTGTACTTTATGGCTCTTCCTCCTAGGAAAAATACCTGAGGGCGTTGCCTTCCATGAGTTGGCCAGGGTGGTGTGCATTGCATGGCAGTATCTAGTGACACTGGGACATGTGTAGGAGGTCGGCTGACTGGGCCTGGCATCTGGCCCTGGCGGTGGTGAACATGTGAGTCAATCAAGAGGGTGTTAGGTACACCCTAAGTAACACCATGTACTGGATGGTTTTGAATAGTGCTTTACGATATATATTCTGGGGTGGGACTCCAGGCCCTACTTCATTCACCGTTGTGTAGTGGGGTGCATCGTATCCCCCTCCCAGACTTGGAGGAGCTGTGCCAGAGGGGTCCCTGTGTGCCCTCCGATTTATCTGTATTACCATGTTACCAGATGACACATTCTCCCCCCCCCCCCCCATGATATGTAAGCTATGAATTACGGCATGGATAGGACACTCTTCATCCACTATGTGCCAAAGTGTCTGGCTCGTCGCCACTAGCTGCCCGTGGATCAGAAACTGTCCCAGGGGTGTGATAATGTTGCCATAATTGATACAATGTGATAGGATGGTCATTTCAGAAGAGGCCACCTACTGTTTCCAGGGAACGATCATATCACGCAGTCAGCTGGTCGGCAAGTCCCTGGAGGGGGATAGTAGGGGAATAATTTAGCACCTGTCTGGTCATCTGAGTGAACCTGGCGAGGCATCTCCGAGCCACCAAGATATGTAGGGACCAGGAGTGATGCGCTATTATGACTGAGTAGAATTGCTGGTGAAGAATATTTCCTGTACCTATTATTTCCTGCCAACCACCAGGATACCCACTGGAGCTGCGCTGCGAGGAAATAGAACTCAAAAGATAGGGCACCCAGTCCGCTTTGTCCCACCAGTAACTGGAGCTTATTAAGGGCCACCGCATCAGTTTACCATCCCACAACAAGTCTCCCAGCATCCGATATAGATTTTGGAAGAACTGCTGGTGGTGGAACCCCGGTACATTGATAAAATAATATAAGGGGCGAGGTAGGATGATTATTTTGGAAAGAACAGTCTTGCCTGTGAGAGCAAGTGGTAAACGCTGCCAGAATCCCATTTGGGACTTTAGGGCCTTGAATGTTCGCCATAGGTTACCCACGAACAGCTCCTTCTGCGAGTGATATAAGCTGATACCGAGGTATTAGACCGCTGCCGTTGTCCATGGCTCCCCATTCAGGCGTATGGCCTGAGGGGGCACGTCCCGCTGGAATGGGAAGGCATAGGATTTCCCCTAATTCACCTGAAGGTCTGCACCCTCCTCAAAATCTCAAAAAAATCATGGAGATCGACTCCATGTCCCCTGCTGAATCCCGAAGGTAAAGTAACAAATCCTCTGCATATAGTGAAACCGCATGGGTAGTGTCATCTAGGTAATGCTCTAGTGTCGGTCCTCCGATCGGAGATGGTGAACCAGTTGTCCCACGGCTACTGCAAAAAGCATTGTGGATAGGGAGCAGCCCTGACACATACCTGGTCCGATGGGAAATTAGGGTGAAATCAGGCAGCCCATATGTGCTCTGGAGATTAGGTTGTTCTACAGTAGCTTCGTGTATGCCAGGAGGCACCTGCTAAAGATCGCTGCCCGCAGGACCACGAAATGGTGGCCCCAGGTTAGCCTTCTCGAGGTCTAATGTGAGACACACTGCTTATGAATAGCACAGTGCCGCCTGGTCCATGAATAGAGCAACCTATCATTTTATCCAACTCTGCCAAGTAACGTACGCTCAAGTGTGCCAGTCTGATGTGAATCCAGGTCCTTCACTAGTATACTTTTTGCACTGTGTCAAGTCAGGAGTTACAGTCCCATGTTCTCTGTTAAAGCTGTGTGCGCTATCCTTCTGCTTTAACTATGCCTCTAGAAGCTTAAAACAACTGTCTTCTGCTTCTATGGTTTCTATATTGAAGGCGAGACAGAGGATCAAATTACACCAACTGCACAACTAAACCCAGTTGTTTCTTTCAGTTTCCTCAGGAGAGTGAATGTGCTGCGGAACTCTGAAATATATACAGACATGCCTCAACTTCTTAAGTTATCACTTTAATCCTTATAGGGGAATTACTGAAATGTTTTAATGCATATATGCATGTTATCTGGAAATGAGCTCTTGTCCTACCTCAGTGTTTGTAGATTTGGTGTGATTACTAATTACTGGTCATTTATGAAAGATGACATTTTCAGAGTTCCCAAGTCCAAGATAAACAGGCAGGTGTGGGCCTGATATCCATGGTGCAGGCAGAGGAAAGCAAGAGGGATCTAGTAACACCTGGAAAAGAAGATGCGGGGCAGAAATGGCCAAATACCAGTGTAGCTTCTGTGGAGCAAGAGAGGTGCAACTGTTTAAGTCTTGGAGGAGAGGTTGTGAGCATGGGAGTTGGAAAGGACCTTTCTGTTGTTCTTTTCTTGTAACTTTACTTTTCTCGAAAATCATAACAAGTACAATGAATACTCATTAAGTAGAGTTGATCATTCAGCTATAGCACTTAGTTTCAGAATGATGTACAGTAAGCAAATGCACATTAGTATTCCCATGTATATGTCAACATATAATTGTAGTCCTCTGTTAGTGTCCGAGTCTCCTATATAGAGATTGGGATGATTTTTCCATGTAGGTCCCCAGGTCCCCAGGCCCTTGAAATAGGGACGAACTTGGGAATGCAATTCTCTGGCTTCAAAGAGTCCAAGACTTACTGGAGAACATGATACCCAAAGTGACGCCGCAGAAAGGAAGAACAGGGAGGTTAAAGGAAACTGAGTAATGAATAAGGACAGGAGAGTTTGGCAGTGTGAACTAAAAAAGTGCATGTGAAGGCACTACCGAATGGTAGCAGATTGTGCTGTATGAAGTAGGATCATGGCAAAGAGGGTCATGCTTTTATGGGAGGTGAAGTGGAGCATAAAGAAGGGAGAAGAAGACATTGGGTAGAATGTAGTCATGCTCATGTCGACCCCTGCAGGTCTCCCCATCTCCAAGAGACTCATGCACAACAATTCTGCAGAATGACAGTACACTCAGCACTCAGGGACATTTACTATAATTCATGTTTAAACCCATAATGTCAAATATGTCTTGAATGTGGATAAATTGTTTTCATATTCTAAATGTTCTCACTTGAGGAGTATGATGGAGAACTTTGCACAGTGGTAATGAGAGCATCTTGATGCTCAGCTCCATACTTGTCCCTCCAATTTGGTCTCTTTTGTGCAGATTCTTGAATTTAGTGACTGGAGTCTGATGAGGCACTGTGTTATTGAACTTGCCATTTTGTTCCCGTATTTAAAGCCATTAGGCTGTAAGAAATCAGACCACAGTGTGAGTCAATTGCATTTAGGTCTTTCCTGACAGAGCAGCTGGAAAGCTCCTATGGTGGCAGTCTATCTTTCAAGTTTTCTCTAGTTTAAAATCTGAATACTTGTCCACAGATCAATAGTGACCCAATGCCACTATAAGTTGGAGGCTTGAGTTAAATTTCTCGATTACGGACTTCATTCTATCGTAGTCCTTTTACTATGACAACAAAAATACCGTTAAAATGTGTTGTTGTAGAGTACAGAGGACTTCTGTGTCAGAGATTTGTCAAAAGAGCTCGTCTGACTTATGTGTTATGTGAGAATTCCAGGCGACACTTTAGTGGTGGCAAATTTCCTCTATTGTTTGTCCCGTTTTGCTGTGTCACATGAGTATGCACACTCATTGTTTGGATGAGAATGTCCCGTACATGAGGTACAGTTATGTCCCCTGTCTTGCATGCCCAACAGTGAGTATCTAGTATCCTGATTTTTGGCCCCAGTCTTGTGATAATCTAGCATGTGCAAGAAGGCATAGGAGACAACCCTGCTATAAAGAGCACCGCACAAGTCTGAGGCTGAATTTGGAAGACAGCCTGAGAAGTACAGTTGAGATCTGAATTTGTAGACTGGAAATACACAACATCCGTCTACTGTACCTGTGTATAAATAGGAGCTGTTGGCTTCTTGTTGTTCCAGTTCCAGGTTCTCTCTTACCTAAGAGGGACGGCTCCACAGAGTGCCCAGAGAACTGCTTTGCAATCAGTGCTGGTGGATGCAGCTTCTAAGAGGTGAGGGAACATCGCCTGGAGATTGACCTGATTGAACTACTGCATTTGTAGCCTTGGAATACCTGAGGACCCTTGTCTGATCGAGGAATGAGTGAGCCAACCCCACAAGAAGAGTTGACTGCTGGTGTGGACACAAGTGGTTGATCCTGGGGATGTTGTTCATCCATCGAACACTTGAGAAGTGGATGACTGGCTGCTCCAGACTTTAAGCCAGTATGAGGAGCTCAGTCGAAGAGCTGCAGTGCTGCCATGAAGTACTTCAGTAGATTCCATCATCATCCCCACTGTTGCAGCTGTGGCACATACCCAAGTGTGCCTGATCAGCCTGCATGACTGAAGAAGGGATTGTTATTGCCTGACAGCACCAGGTTGGTGCCCCGGCGAGGGCAGATGTCATCCAGCCAAGAAAAAGGCCATCCTCTGAAGACAGACACAGACACCCCCTGCTGTTACCTCCCGAACACTGCTGAGCTGCTTGCACCTGCCTGACTCAAGTGAAGTTGCCAGGCACCTCAACAAATAGCCTCGGCACCGCCAGCGAGCATGAACTGTGAGAAGAGAGCCAGACAGCCACCTAATGCAGCCCAGAGAATGGATGAGAGACTGAGCGTGAATGCAGCCAAACGAGACTAATAGCTAAAAAGGGGGCCGCACTGCACTTGCACTGGTTATTATATCCAGCAGACCCTAGACAATGTGAGAGACGTAAGAAAGGGAGAAGGATCACACCCGCTTATCAGATATCTGGTACTCTTTGTCTAGTATTGCATATTATTGCGTAATAAAGTACTTTTCTTTACTAAAGAGAAGCACTTGGCTGGACATTCCCCTTTATTACGATGATGGGTGTTCATTGAGCTATGAGTCTATTGTACCCCCCAAAATCCTCCACTAACCTCCCTGTGAATTCTGTGACTGCTCACCAATGCTACCACTGAGAGTCAAGTGTTGAAGGGATTGTTCTAGGCCCATTTTGAAGAGCCATAGTAAGGGGAGACTTAGACAGTAGAGGCAAACAAACCCAGCCCTCACTGCTGTGTCCGTGTAGAGCCTCCTTGCTCTGTGGCCCTCTCAACAGGGGTGGACATCCATGCTTTTTGAAGCCAGCAGTGCACATGCAGGCTGTCTTCTAGCCTCGCCTGTGAAGTATGCAGGTATTTTCAGAGCCATTCCTATCTGATCAATTCGCATTTTTGTTTACCAACAGCATACAAAGTTTCTGCACTATTTATTTCCAACATTTGGTTCGGCGGTTAATTACTGAAAGGTTCAAGCCCAAAAAGTGCTATCTTTCGGAGTTAGCTCAAAGAGAAATCGTATTAGTGTTTACTTTGAAATACTTAACTGTGGCACCCGGTCCCTCTTGGGTTTGGTGCTAGCCAAGACCTTTTGATTTTACTGAAATTATAGATATATATGTATTAATATACTTATAGTGACTTTTATCCAGCCCTCTTTATCCGTTGGTCTTTTGGGTAAACCACTTCAGTCACTGGCTAACTTAAGTTCCCTATAAGTGACCGCATTTTGCTCTTCTACAAAGAGCATATCCACACACAATGTAGGTACCCGCCCCCCCCCCCCCCCCATCGCCAGGGACTACTGTGGCAATGTGTGCTTTTGAAGCAAAAAAGCTGTTTTTAAAATTGGTGAGGACCTGCCAGCTGCGACATTGAAGTTTTTAAAAGCCATGAAAAAAAAACAAGCAGTCACAAGCCAGAATGCTGTCATCCGACTCCTGTGCGTTCCAGGCAGCCCAACCCCATGTTTCTCTTGTATCTGGACACAAGGTCACATTGTGATTACTCGATTAAGGGAGAGGGGCCTATCTAGAGTGAGTCTGCCTTTAAAGGAGGCCTTCACTGAGAAGTGGAAGTCGAGTCACAGGACAGCTCTGCCCATGTTCTGTTTTGGGGTAAGATAGACCACAGTCAAGTGGCCGTCCTGGAAGCCACATAGTGGGTGGTATTTATATTTAGAACCGGAGAAGGTTGCTCTCGCTGCAATAATTTGCTTTGTTGGCTAATATTAAGGAAGTGCCAAATATGCTGTCTTCACATTACGTGGCTGTCTGTGTTCCTCTTTCAACTTTAACACCATTATCTTTACTCCTTTTGTCCTGCGTCAGCTTCTGCTACGCTCCGTGTTAAGGTTGAGTGTTACTCCAGTTCTCTTGAAGTGGTGCAGAAGCGTTTTTTTATTATTCAAAGCAGCGCTTTAAATGAAGATAAAGTTCAGGTACTCACTATTTAGAGGGCCTGTTTGCTCCTGAGAATTGCTGGTTCTCTCCCACTAAATGCACTGCAGCAGTGCTGAGAAGTGCAGGTCCTCTCCCTTTAATATTAAAGAAGTGCAGGTAGAGGTGGAAGCAACATTGAGGGTGCGAGTGGAGGCGAATACAACGTGGAGTGCTGCAAGCAACAGCAACGAGCAGCACACAAATGAGGCATGGGAACGTGGTGTGTGGCGGAGTGGAGAGAAGTATGAGGGAGACTGCCTGAAAACTTAAGGGTAGGTGAAGAATTCCGCTCTGCCGGCAGGGTTCACTGAGTTTTCCCACTACGCACAGAGCGTGGAGTTCTGAAAAACTCTGCAGTGACATGCAGCAAAGTTTTTTTTCCTTTTGTGTGGCTAGAGAAATTGCTAAATTGGCAACCAATTTTTTTTTAATGCGGGCGGCAGATCGCTACTGCTTGCGTTGAACAAGCTGCCACTAGCTTTGAGGATACTGCCACTCCAGTAAAAAAAACACTTGAGCGGCAGAAAGAAGTTGACGCCCTCTGGTGCTCTGCGTGGTGCTATTCGTGCTGGGAGAAACTCCTGGTGCTGAAGATCAGCACGAACAGCATGATTTAACCAAACTTCAGAACTCTGCGTAACGTGGCGAAGTTTTTTTCGGCATGTCGTGGAGTTCTGTGTAGCAGAACTCTGAACTCTGCCCAGGCCACTGAAAATACGCACACTCTTGTAGAGTGTTTAAACAAAAAGATAACAAGCATTTGCAATGCAAAGGGTTTCACATTTGCTCTAGTTACAGCTATTAGCGTTGTACATTCCTAACTGGACTTTTCTTCCCACATAAATTGAAAATGAGAAGTAAAACGCTTGACATAAGTGAGCCGATTCAAAGCGCCACAGCCGCCATGAGCTTGAGTGCGAAAGAGAGACACAAAAGGAAAAATAACTTTCCTCCCAGTCATACATATCGGCAAACGTGAAATTATCCATGTAATGGGGTTGATGGCCAAGGCAGTAAAAAACTCCTCAAGGAAAGACAAATGTAAAGCATTTACCAGTGATAACAAAGGATTTTTGAAAGGCAAACCCATGAACGAATAGTGATGGGCGTGCGGTGGATATGGTTAAAGGCCCCCAGATAGATTACAACAGGCCAGAGCGCTTGCACGCTCTACCTAAAAAAGTAATGTGTGTAAAGTGAGCAGTAGGAATACACCAGTAATTTGTCCATATTCACCAGAGGGACTAACACAAGAAGAGGAAGGAAAGGCCACACAGGCTTACCAATAAGAAGCAAGCAAATAAAAATGACAATAAAGTCAATCAGCAGTGTGTACATCTTGCAACAGACACCTGCCCTAGTAGATGAGACCTAAAAATGTGTATACTATTTTACAGACTGTAGGAGAGTACCATCTTGCCTGGCATGTTACTTCCATTTTCACTGTATGTATGTTTGTTTTAGCCCTTGTGTCACTGGGATCCTGCTAGGCAGGATCGCAGTGCTCATAGTATGTGCCCTGTATTTGTTCCCTGTGTGGTGCCTAACTGTATCACTGAGGCTCTGCTAACCAGAACCTCAGTGTTTATGCTCTCTCTGCTTTCTAAATTTGTCACTGCAGGCTAGTAACTAAATTTACCAATTCTCATTGGCACACTTGTACACCCATATAATTCCCTTGTATATGGTACTTAGGTACCCAGGGTATTAGGGTTCCAGGAGATGCCTATGGGCTGCAGCATTCCTTTTGCCACCCATAGGGAGCTCAGGCAATTCTTACAGAGGCCTGCCACTGCAGCCTGAGTGAAATAACGTCCACGTTATTTCACAGCCATTTTTCACTGCACATAAGTAACTTATAAGTCACCTATATGTCTAACCCTCACTTGGTGAAGGTTGGGTGCCAAGTTACTTAGTGTGTGGGCACCCTGGCACTAGCCAAGGTGCCCCCACATTGGTCAGGGCAATTTCCTCGGACTTTGTGAGTGCGGGGACACCATTACACATGTGCACTATACATAGGTCACTACCTATGTATATCGTCACAATGGTAACTCAGAACATGGCCATGTAACATGTCTAAGATCATGGAATTTTCACCCCAATACCATTCTGGTATTGGGGGGGGACAATTCCATGATGCCCCGGGTCTCTAGCACAGAACCCGGGTACTGCCAAACTGCCTTTCCGGGGTTTCCACAGCAGCTGCTGCCAACCCCTCAGACAGGATTCTGCCCTCCTGGGGTCTGGGCAGCCCCAGCCCAGGAAGGCAGAACAAAGGATTTCCTCTGAGACAGGGTGTTACACCCTCTCCCTTTGGAAATAAATGTGAAGGGCTAGGGAGGAGTAGCCTCCCCCAGCCTCTGGAAATGCTTTGATGAGCACAGATGGTGCCCATCTCTGCATAAGCCAGTCTACACCGGTTCAGGGATCCCCCAGCCCTGCTCTGGCGCGAAACTGGACAAAGGAAAGGGGAGTGACCATTTCTCTGACCAGTACCTCCCAGGGGAGGTGCCCAGAGCTCCTCCAGTGTGTCCCAGACCTCTGCCATCTTGGAAACAGAGGTGTTGGGGGCACACTGGACTGCTCTGAGTGGCCAGTGCCAGCAGGTGACGTCAGAGAACCCCTCTGATAGGCTCTAACCTTTCTTGGTAGCCAATCCTCCTTTCTTTGTAGCCAAACCTCTTTTTCTGGCTATTTAGGGTCTCTCCTCTGGGGTATTCGTCAGATAACGAATGCAAGAGCTCACCAGAGTTCCTCTGCACTTCCCTCTTCGACTTATGCCAAGGATCGACTGCTGACTGCTCCTGGACGTCTGCAAAACCGCAACAAAGGAGCAAGACGACTACCAGCAACATTGTAGCACCTCATCCTGCCGGCTTTCTCGACTGTTTCCTGGTGGTGCATGCTCTGAGGGCTGTCTGCCTTCACCCTGCACTAGAAGCCAAGAAGAAATCTCCCGTGGGTCGACGGAATCTTCCCCCTGCTAACGCAGGCACCAAAAGACTGCATCACCGGTCCTCTGGGTCCCCTCTCATCCTGATGAGCGTGGTCCCTGGAACACAGGAGCTATATCCAAGTGACCCCCACAGTCCAGTGATCCTTCAGTCCAGGTTTGGTGGAGGTAAGTCCTTGCCTCCCCACGCTAGACTGCAAACCTGTGTACTGCGTGATTTGCAGCTATTCCGGCTTCTGTGCACTTCTCCTAGGATTCCTTTGTGCACAGCCTAGCCTAGGTCCCCAGCACTCCGTTCTGCAGTGCTCAACCCTCTGAGATGGACTCCGACATCGTGGGACCCTCCTTTGTGACTCTGAGCCAGCTCCGGTTCACAAATCTTCTAAGTGCCTGCTCCGGTACTTCTGCGGGTGCTGCTTGCTTCTGTGGGGGATCTCTGAGTTGCTGAACACCGCCTCTGTCTCATCCTCCTCCAAGGGGTGACATCCTGGTCCTTCCTGGTCCCCAGCAGCACCCAAAAACCTCTACCGCGACCCTTGCAGCTAGAAAGGCTTGTTTGCAGTATTCCTGCGTTTAAACACTTCTGCAACCTCCAGCACGCTGTGGGACATCTTCCATCCAAAGGAGAAGTTCCTAGCTCTCTTCATTGTTGCAGAATGTTGGGCTTCTTCCATCTGGAGGCAGCCTTCTTGCACCTTCATCTGGGGTTTCCTGGGCTCCTGCCCGCCCCTGGACACTATCGCGACTCTTGGACTTAGTCCCCTTGCCTTGCAGGTCCTCGGGTCCAGGAATCCGTCTTCAGTGCTTTGCTGGTGTTTGTGGTTCTTGCAGAATCCCCCTGTCATGACTATTGTGTCCTATTGGGGTAGTAGGTGTACTTTACTCCTACTTTTCAGGGTCTTGGGGTGGGGAATATTGGACACCCTGACTGTTTTCTGACAGTCCCAGCGACCCTCTACAAGCTCCCATAGGTCTGGGCTCCATTCGTGATTCACATTCCACTTTTGGAGTATTTAGTTTGTGTTGCCCCTAGACCTATGTTCACCTATTGCATCCTATTGTAGTTCTACACTGTTTGCATTACTTTTCTTACTATTACTTACCTGTTTTGGGTTTGTGTACTTATGACTTGTGTATATTACTTACCTTCTAACTGATGGTACTCACTGAGATACTTTGGCATATTGTCATAAATATAAAGTACCTTTATTTTTAGTAACTCTGAGTATTGTGTTTTCGTATGATATTGTGCTATATAAGTGGTATAGTAGGAGCTTTGCATGTCTCCTAGTTCAGCCTAAGCTGCTTTGCCATTGCTACCTTCTATCAGCCTAAGCTGCTAGAAACACCTCTATTCTGCTAATAAGGGATAAAGGACCTGGCACAGGGTGTAAGTACCACAAGGTACCCACTATAAGCCAGGCCAGCCTCCTACGCAGACCATGAATCGTTTGTCTTATTGTGAATGCAGCACGAGCAATTGGGGATTCGAACATGGAGCATTCACTTTTAAGTACAGATTTCTGTGGGGGGTGGGCCCGCTCACTGAGCTGTCTTACAGGCTTTGAGCTATGTTCCTGTCTCGGAGTACGTGTGAACAATAAACATCACAGTGTTTTCATCTAACCTTTAGGAGAATCAGTTGCCATACCCTGTCCATAGCTGAAAATACGTGTTTGCAGTTTAAAGAGCTGTGTTGGATAAAATGCCCCAGCTTGCTGGAATTCAGAATGACTGTGGCTGGTGCTCTGCTCATCAGTTTGGTTTGAACCACTGATCGAACCCTAATTCGTTCTGGAAAGAACAGTCACTTTGGGACTCTCTTAAACACTGGACGAAGAGTTGTTCCTATTATCACTATGAAATCTCGAACGGGCACAGAGGTTTGAAAAAAACAAAGATTGAAGATTTTGAAATGATTTTTCCAAACAAGCAAGAGAAAAACAGACTTTTAGTGCAGACAAACACTGGAGAGTTGTGAAAGGAGTGCCTAATCAACCCCATGTTTAGCTGCTGAAAAGGTACACAGAGCTAACTGTCATGATGGGCCAGCTCATTTCTTTGTTGCAGTTGCAGAAATCAAACTCTGTGCATCACACACTTTGGCAAAGTGGATTCCAGGAGGCTTGGTTTGAGGACTCTACCCTGTCATGCCATTCTGTTGACAATCTAGTGGTGGTCTGTTTCCTAGGAACCTCGATCCCGCATGCCCACTCCACTAGGATATTGTTCACTGTAATTCAAGGGGGCACTTTTATAATGGGGTCCTGGTTCAGTATCACTGGGTGTCAAGCCTTGTGACTCCAGAGTGTTAAATGTGGTTAATGTGCCAATGCTGTTATTTGCACATGTTGATTTTCTTTCGCAGCTCATGGGGAGCATTTTACATTTACTCCAATATTTTTGGGCTCGGTCGCTTGATGCTGTTCTTGTATTTTACAACCTATCAACCCCCTGCTGCAGCCTTGTCTAGGCAGTGCTAGCAGGAATCGCCCACAGACAGCTTGAGCTGTCTATTGGATAACAAACCTTGTTGGTTGGATAACCAAACTTTTCTATCCAGTATAGACTTGGAATTGGCATTGTTTTCACCCCTTGCTCATCATTCAGTGGCTATCTTGTCAGTCGCATTGCCCTGCTCCTTATTCTATTGCTTTCCCTAATATTCTCGTGTTTGCATTACTCAAGGAGCATTTTGATATACCTGAGTTTTGACTAGATAAAAATATCCCTCCACTGCTGTTGGTAAACCTCGCTTTGCAGTGCATAAGAGACTATTTACTCTCCTTGTTTTTAATGCTCATGTTCATTTCTAGCTCCACTTCATTTATGAAAAAAATTAGTTACCCTCTGTGGCTGCCTACTTGCCCCCAGTCATCACGGCACTAACTGCTCTCTAAGCAGTTGTCTATCTTATAATGTTTATGGCTGGGTATCGCCGAGGCCTCCTACCACCAAACACCACTCACTCCCCCACCCCCGCATAAGTTTGAATTAAAACCTTAGATGCACTTCAGTTTGGGATTAAGGGTCGTAAACCCCGGCCGTATTTTATTGACAAAATATTGTTAATCATAATCAAAATTTATACGCAGTAACCACAATCATGTTCACAAAGTATTTGCAGAGTTTAAGGGATGCCTAGCCTTAACAGAGTACGCTAATACATCCACATTCCTGTCACTGACTAAAACTGTTCGTTCCTGCGTACCCGATGTTGGTGGCTGTGAATGATATCATGACTGTTTTCCCATACCCCAAACCCTACCCCTTACGCTACAAATTCCATGGGTAGGATCTCCATCAGGGTGTTCTCATACCTTCCAGACTGGATTGCTGTGGAGGGGGCCCACAGCCCGCTAGGAGACCTACCTCGGGCCCCCCCGCCACCCTGAGACTCCACCTTCCCCAAGGGCCAGTGCTCGCTTCAGACCTTCTGCGCATGCACAGGTGGTTGGCCCTAGGGGCCAGATGCCAGCAAGCGCTTGCAACCCCCAGCGCCCATGTGTCATCCACAATTCCCAGCCAGCACCCCTTGGAGGGTCCAATTAGCTTGTCACCCAATTTTGTAATAAGAAGGTACCCATTTATATTCCCAGTCATGATCTCACCCCACCACAGGCCCACATCGTTGCCCGACGATATGGCCCCTCCTCCACCCAGTAAGCTGAGAGAGCCAGGTGAGCATATTCTCTAAAAACATTTCATAGCCTACTCGTGAAAGATGAACTACCTTTGTACCTAGTAAGTGGCGTGCCGTCCCCATGGACCAAAACCACACCCGTCTCCCCTGGAGCGCGCTGTGGTAGGAAGGCCTCCAAGTTCCTTATAGGACAACATGCATTACCCGGGTCTCTATGCCGAATATGGTCCCCCTTTCCATTCTGATCTGCCTTAGAGCGGGGAACAGTAATCGCCAGACACCCAGTCCCCTCCGGCCAATGAATACTCGCCAGCTGCAGACCCCCTGAGGTGCTCCTTTTGTTGTACGCGACCAGTTCACCAAATCTGAAAGCACCATAAAAGGCAAGGGTAAAGGCTGACCTAAATAAGATGGCCTCCCAGGGAGAAGTACAAACACGATCCAACACGACTAGCAAGGCCCCCAACTTTGCCACATTGATGGGCCGCCGAGCATCCGGCTTAGAGCCTTGAATGTGCTGCCATCCCCGAAGGGCCTTTCTTACCAAAAATTATTTTATCCTGCCGGGCAGCCCCATTAGTTGCGCAAAGAAAGAAATAGCAGCGGAGTTACACCTGGCGCACGCAATTGACTTCCCCTCAAAACTTCCAAAAATGCCAAGATTGAAGCTGGATCAAAACAAGTTGATGATTCCGCCCCATCTCTGAAATCAACATATGCTGCAAATGTTCCCTGGTAAAGCCTTCAGCGTCCTGGGTGCTAAACTGGCTGCCACGAGGTCCGGTATTCCATGTCACCAATCCGCCACAGATACTCTGGAAAGGGCGTTTGGAACTCCTCCGGGGAGGTGAGACCTGAAAACCTGCATCTTAAAACGGGAGAGTGCGTCAGCAGCGTTATTCAACACTCCAGGTACGTGCTTAGCTCTGAAGGTCACATTCAACCTTAAACACAATAATACTATCTCTTTCAGCAGCCTTAGGATCATCTTGCACCTAGCTGCTTGCTGGTTAATGCACTCAACAACTGACATATTATCAGACCAGAAAATCACCGACTGATTGCGAAATGCCTCCGACCAAATAGACAAAGCCACTAAAATTGGGAACATCTCCAAGAAACCAATATTAGCCACTAGGCCCTCCTGGACCCAGTCTAAGGGCCATCGCTGAGAGCACCATGCTGTAGCAAATATAGCCCCAAAGCCTACGCTCCCAGCTGCATCAGTAAAAAGTCCCAATTCCTCTTTGGACCTCGGCGGACTAGGCCACACCACCGTCCTATTATAGTCACGCAGAAAGGTTTCCCAAATCCTCATATCTTGCTTGACTTCATTGGAAAGCCTGGTGTGATGATGCTTGACTTTTAACCCTGACATGGCTTGGGCAATTGACCGAGAAAAGGGGCACCCCATGGGTATGATTCGCAGCGCAAAGTTGAGCTGCCCGACCAAGTACTGCAACTGATGCAGTGTCACCTTCTGCGCCCTTAGGCAAGACCGCAACACATGTGAAAAATATACCACTTTCTCCCAAGGCACTGGCCTTGGGAGACACCAGCCACTGAATCCAACTCTATCACTAGGAATTCAATTGTGGAGCAGGGGCTCACCGTCTTTCCTTCCGCAAGTGGAACCCCACATTCTTTCATGAGTTTTTTAAATACATCCAAAGCACCAGCTCATTGATTAGATCCAGCGGGCCCCAAAAAGAGGAAATCATCCAATTTGTGTAAAACCCACTTCTGCTGCGCCTTGACCCTAAATACCCACTCCAATAAGGTACTAATTTGTCAAAATATGAACATGACACAGAGCAGCCCATAGGCATACACGTCTCAAAGTAATACTGTCCTTCACACTGGAAACCCAACAAGCGGAAGTCCTCGGGATGCACTGGCAACAACTGAAATGCAGATTCAATGTCCGATTTTGCCATCCAAACTCCAGGCCCCAGCTCCTGCTGCATTTGAATTGCCTGATCCAAAGAAGCATACCTAACCGAACACAGTGCCCCATCAATGGCCTCATTCACCGACTGCCCCTTTGGAGCGGACAGATTGTGAATCCGTTTGACCTCCCTGGGCTCTTTCTTGGGGACTACCCCTAAAGCTGAACAAACCAGCCCTGCATGGGAATTTCATCAAAAGGCCCCGCCACCCCCCCCCCCCCCCCAAAATCCAGTTCCTTCTTGATCTTCTTACATGCCACTCCGGGGTTGGAACGCAAAGACAGCTGGTTCTTACAATGGGGCGAGCCAACATGGTCCTGAGCCTGTAGTCTGAAACCGTCCTTAAAGCCCAAATACAACACCTGCGCAGCTGCTTGGTTGGGGTAAACGTTAAGCCAAGGGACCATAGCCAAAAGATTAACGGGGGACGAAGCCTTAATAAAAGGTACTGTGCGACCCGCGCACCCCAAATCGTCAATCCTGTTTCTTGGACTCTTTATCTCTTGATATTTTAAAACACTTGAATTCTGGGTGGGAGCCTGGCAACAAAAGGAACAGCAGTGCTTAAAACGGCATGTCCCGGGAGACCGAGAGCAAGTGCGCCGGTTGAAATACCAGCGGGCTCCCCTCTTGGCCCCAGTACCCCCTGAGGCTCCTGAGCCCGTCCCTGCAGGCCCACAAAAAGGCTGCCGACCCGGCCCCTGAGTGCGATTGGTGTAACGTAACCAAGTGATTATGTGTATCTGATCCCATCCAAATGAAGGCTTATACGCCCTAATTCTCCTGAATTCCTTATCATATTCCTTCCATGCCGTGCCACCATATTCATCATGTGCCCCCACGATCCTGTTCTGATAGCAAGCTAACTGTGCACCTAAGTCACTGAAACGTTCAGCTAGAATGGACTGAAGAATGAAGAACGCTCTAACCCAGTTGGACAAAGACTCCTCACTCTCCTTCTTTGCAGCCCATGCCCACACTCTCTCGAATGTGTGCACTCTTTGCAACACCGCACCTCCTCCTTCTCAGCTTTGTCAACCAGTATACTGAAGACATCGATGTACGCCCCCTTCCAAATCTTCTCCCTCACCTCAACCAGTACATGTAGCCCTAGCTGTTAATGCTCTGAGCAAATATCCCCCAAGGCTGTAAGGGGTGACCAGTACCTGCGGATTCCTGGGCCACCGAAGTCGTTGCTTTAGAGGTCACCACCGCTGAAGGGTTAATTGCCTGCATTGCGGGTGCGCCAGATGCAGAAGTAACCAGCTGTGCCGCGGACTACACATCTGTAGTCAACTGGTCCCCCCCTGTAGGGGTTAGGGAGAAGAAGCTGACCTGCTGCACCCCCCCCACCCCACTAGTGTTTGACTCTGACCTTTTTCTTCAGACCCCTGGGCAACCTTTGCCTCCCCCAGCACCCTTACCCTTCCTCTGTCCCCGCACCCTCTTTGGAGCTGGGGGGATCACCTCGCTAGATGGTATTCCCGCCCCTGAAGAAGAAGTCTGTGCCTTCAAGGATGCTATGGCCTTGTCCATGGCGTCCATCTTAAGCATCAGGGCCTCAAGAAGCTCATCTGTTCGCGACCGTTTCTCAGCCATGACCACTAGTGCAGCAAATCTATAAATGGGCCCCAATAAGGAAAACACCTCCAAACAGAAAATCCCTTTCCGACCCCAAAGGGACTCCCCTTCCAAGAAAACACTTACTGTAAGGGCCCCCTTACCATAAACCCCAACAGGTATGCCAAAGGGCACCTCACCTACACGCCACCTCACATTTAGGGGCCCGCAACCCTATCTGCCAAGCAAAGCAGGACCACGAACACTCCCCACACAATATTGGCCAGGTGGCCGCTCACTCAGTAGCCCAGGAACCCCACAGGAGCCGCCACTGAGAGTAACTCGGGTCAGGTGAGCTAAGCTCAAACCCGTACGGCCCCCGTGAGGCTTGCTGGGCCACTCACGTCGTCCTCTTCTTCCTTCCAATGCGGCTGAAAGCAACCTGCAAAATGGAGCACCAAATGAATTAATTAAATGTTAAAAAATTGCAAAAGAAAGGAAAAAGGACAAAAGTAGCCCAACAGCAGCCCAAGGAAGAAAAAGTAGCCCAAACAAAGAAAAGTAGCCCAAACAAAGAAAAGTAGCCCAAATGGCTTGTTGCGGCCACTAGGGCCCCTTGGTCCTATGGGCAAGCACGAAAAAAGACGTGCTCGCCAACCGCGGCCACCTTATAAGGCCTGCCGTGTGACGTCATTCTTGTGCGTGACCCTGGAAGCATGAAGAGCACTTCCGGGGCTGCCAAACAGTGCTTCCGGGGCCACAGGCCCCTCTACAGCCAGCTGTGTTTTTATTGGTGGGTGGGGCCGGAGAGCCTGCCGCTCCCTGACCCACACCCCCACGTTCAAGCCCGGCGCCGTCTCCATAAGTGGAACCCCCCTGATTGGGGTGGCCCCGTGCATTTTAAATCATTCCAAGAATGCTGACCACGTGTGCGCATGCTCGTGCATGGAATGATTTTTCTTAAGGTGCAATAAAAACTATACATTTATACCCAGTTGCGATGGTCATCTGGGAATATTTTTTTCTTTTAGTTGAAGAAAAATCATTTCAAAACAGCGGCCGTGTGCACATTCGCAATGGCAATATGTGAAGGTTTTTTCTTCAACTTAAATAGAAACTTTCTGTGACGGCTGCTCCGCATGTGTTCATGCACAGCAGCTGTTTGGGTGAAAGCAGGCATTGTCAAAGTTAATGCATATTTTGGCTTTGCCAGTGATATTCTAAAGCATCCCCTGAATTCACTAGATCATTTTATCTCTACCAGAGTGCCTTGTCCAGCACTTCTGTTATCAGCCACAATGTCACGCCTTAACTCTTCCCCACGCCTCCATCTCCATACATTTTCCTCTCGAGCCCCTTCAAGGGGTTGAGTTTGTAGTACATGTTGTTTAATTGCTTCAACCGGTTTCCCATAAAAGATGTCATACTGTGTATTAGGCGGTGGAGGATGCAGTGGTGTGGTGATAGGTGACTCAGCTAAAGATGTCTCAAAAGAGCTTGCTGACCTTCATGTTATGTGCCTGAGAAGTGCGATAAATGTCCTGTAATGCGGTTACTATCAGGTCACTGTTTGGTTAATTTATAGCAATGCAGCATTGCCTCACATGGAAAAAACAGCAGGATAACTCTGCTTGAAGGATAGGGTTGACTCCATCCAATTATGAATATTAGGGACATCCTGACGTGTGAAAAAAAAAAAAAAAAAGACGACTTGGGGTTGTATTACAACACATATAGCACCAAAGTAAAGCATGGTTTAAATGACAACCAGTATCGCCTTTGTAGTGGAAGAGAACAGTCTGATACTTGAAGTGTCAAACACTGCATGACTGAACTGCAGTCGGAATACAAAGCAAACGCAAATTACGAGTTATATCATTACGAGTGATTCCCAGACACCATTGAGAATCATAACCGTGTAATTTCCATCCTGTTATTAAAATGGAATCTGCCTCGGCGGTACTTAGGTGCAGTTGCATTGGGCTCTGTGTACTATGTGTATAGGGCTGTGTCTGAATATGGCAGCATGGCAGTGATTATTGTCCTTTAAAAGCAGGCCATGTTGGCTCCTGGGAGAAACTGGAACCGCTGTCTACTTTTACAATGCCCTTATACCCCAATCATCTTCACACTGAATATATGTGTGCTTCTGTGACTGTGAAAAATGCAGGGGTAGAAATATCGCAAATTACATGAGTAATTGTGTTAGGACGGATCCCCACGGCTCATTGAATTCAGAAGAAACTGGACAACTCTTGTAACAACCACTGTTTGATGCCCCTTGAATCTCGGATGTTAGTTAAACTATCAGTCAAGAATTAGTCGTGAAGAGAGGGGTGTTGGATAGAATACTCCAGTGCAGATAGCTCTTGGAAAACGCACAATAAATTAATAATTAGCCTAGGCAGCGCTGTGGCTTTTTCTTTTTTAAAAGAAGGCTTGGATGTTATTTAGTTAATGGTTCAATAGAAGTGTAAAATGATTTGTATGTGTAATTACTTCAACACTTATGAATGTGGACCTGCCAAGTATTAAATTTGTATTTCTATGTGAACAGGGGCGTGGCTATTACGGAGCAGGTCTAATCGGGGTGGGCGGGGCTTTAAGTCCACCATCAGAAGGCTATCAATGGAGGCAGTAAAAAGGGATCCAAGGAGAGATGGGGCTTAGAGCCCCTCGCACCCTCACCCAAAACAAACCACGTCCAGGGGGATGGTTTAAACCACGCCCCCATGGGCATTGGCAGCACATAGCTCTGGGCTGACCGTGTGAACCAGTTCACCTGTGACAGTGTATCACATAACAACAAGAAAACAAAATTGCAGCGGAAAAAAATCAAAGTGAACATGGAATAATGAGGCTTTAGCATTGACATCCAAAACATCAGTGTCAGATCGAATCAGACAGCCAGAGAGCAACAGGATGGCAGCACAGAGCCCACCCACAATGAGCTGGAAACTTGCTCTCTGCTGGGGTTCTCACACCCTGTGATATTGACTGTTTACTGGGAGACTGTGTGAACAGAGCTGTGTAGGAGACCTGGTGGTGCAGTGCGAGTTGGTATGTCTGTGAATGTGATCAGTGCATCAGTGATGGTACATTGTCTGGTCTACAGTGCAAAGTCAAAAAGTTCATTCTAGACAATTATTACAAGTCTTAATTTTGATTTAATAGATGCGCGCATTAACATTGAATTTTTGGTCTCATCTGCGTTCAGGTCACATGCCCAAAGTTCTTAAGTGTGCCATGTATGCTTTTGATGCATGCATCAGTATTTTCTTGCAGGGGCAGAGTGCAAGGGGCAACTTAGTCAGCAGGACAATACTGCAACAAGACATGCAGCAGCTATGTGCGTTTCTTTCATACTGAACAGTGTGCACGCCTCATAGGTACAAATTGACTTCAGGCACTGTAGGAAAGTACCATCTTGCCTGGCATGTTACCCCCATTTTTCACTGTATATATGTTGTTTTAGTTATATGTGTCACTGGGACCCTGTTCACCAGGGCCCCAGTGCTCATAAGTGTGCCTGAATGTGTTACCTGTGTAGTGACTAACTGTCTCACTGAGGCTCTGCTAATCAGAACCTCAGTGGTTATGCTCTCTCATTTCTTTCTAAATTGTCACTAACAGGCTAGTGACCAATTTTACCAATTTACATTGGCTTACTGGAACACCCTTATAATTCCCTAGTATATGGTACTGAGGTACCCAGGGTATTGGGGTTCCAGGAGATCCCTATGGGCTGCAGCATTTCTTTTGCCACCCATAGGGAGCTCTGACAATTCTTACACAGGCCTGCCACTGCAGCCTGAGTGAAATAACGTCCACGTTATTTCACAGCCATTTTACACTGCACTTAAGTAACTTATAAGTCACCTATATGTCTAACCTTTACCTGGTAAAGGTTAGGTGCAAAGTTACTTAGTGTGAGGGCACCCTGGCACTAGCCAAGGTGCCCCCACATTGTTCAGGGCCAATTTCCCTGACTTTGTGAGTGCGGGGACACCATTACACGCGTGCACTACATATAGGTCACTACCTATATTTAGCTTCACAATGGTAACTCCGAATATGGCCATGTAACATGTCTATGATCATGGAATTGCCCCCTCTATGCCATCCTGGCATAGTTGGCACAATCCCATGATCCCAGTGGTCTGTAGCACAGACCCTGGTACTGCCAAACTGCCTTTCCTGGGGTTCCACTGCAGCTGCTGCTGCTGCCAACCCCTCAGACAGGTTTCTGCCCCCCTGGGGTCCAGCCAGGCTTGTCCCAGGATGGCAGAACAAATGACTTCCTCTGAGAGAGGGTGTTACACCCTCTCCCCTTGGAAAATGGTGTGAAGGCAGGGGAGGAGTAGCCTCCCCCAGCCTCTGGAAATGCTTTAATGGGCACTTTTGGTGCCCATTTCTGCATAAGCCAGTCTACACCGGTTCAGGGACCCCTTAGCCCTGCTCTGGTGCGAAACTGGACAAAGGAAAGGGGAGTGACCACTCCCCTGACCTGCACCTCCCCTGGGAGGTGTCCAGAGCTCCTCCAGTGTGCTCCAGACCTCTGCCATCTTGGAAACAGAGGTGCTGCTGGCACACTGGACTGCTCTGAGTGGCCAGTGCCACCAGGTGACGTCAGAGACTCCTTCTGATAGGCTCCTTCAGGTGTTACTAGCCTATCCTCTCTCCTAAGTAGCCAAACCCTCTTTTCTGGCTATTTAGGGTCTCTGTCTCTGGGGAAACTTTAGATAACGAATGCAAGAGCTCATCCGAGTTCCTCTGCATCTCTCTCTTCACCTTCTGCCAAGGAATCGACTGCTGACCGCGCTGGAAGCCTGCAACACTGCAACAAAGTAGCAAAGACGACTACTGCAACTCTGTAACGCTGATCCTGCTGCCTTCTCGACTGTTTTCCTGGTGGTGCATGCTGTGGGGGTAGTCTGCCTCCTCTCTGCACTAGAAGCTCCGAAGAAATCTCCCGTGGGTCGACTGAATCTTCCCCCTGTAGCCGCAGGCACCAAAAAGCTGCATTACCGGTCCCTTGGGTCTCCTCTCAGCACGACGAGCGAGGTCCCTCGAATCCAGCAACTCTGTCCAAGTGACTCCCACAGTCCAGTGACTCTTCAGTCCAAGTTTGGTGGAGGTAAGTCCTTGCCTCACCTCGCTAGACTGCATTGCTGGGAACTGCGACTTTTGCAGCTACTCCGGCCCCTGTGCACTTCCGGCGGAAATCCTTCGTGCACAGCCAATCCTGGGTCCACGGCACTCTAACCTGCATTGCACGACTTTCTAAGTTGGTCTCAAGCGACGTGGGACTCCTTTGTGTAACTTCGGGTGAGCACCGTTTCACGCATCCTCGTAGTGCCTGTTTCTGGCACTTCTCCGGGTGCTACCTGCTGCTGAGAGGGCTCCTTGTCTTGCTCGACGTCCCCTCTCTCTCCTGGTCCAATTTGCGACCTCCTGGTCCCTCCAGGGCCACAGCAGCGTCCAAAAACGCTAACCGCACGATTTGCAGCTAGCAAGGCTTGTTGGCGTTCTTTCGGCGGGAAAACACTTCTGCACGACTCTCCACGGCGAGAGGGATCCGTCCACCAAAGGGGAAGTCTCTAGCCCTTTTCGTTCCTGCAGAAACCTCAGCTTCTTCTGTCCAGTAGAAGCTTCTTTGCATCCACAGCTGGCATTTCCTGGGCATCTGCCCATCTCCGACTTGCTTGTGACTTTTGGACTTGGTCCCCTTGTTCCACAGGTACCCTAGATTGGAAATCCATTGTTGTTGCATTGTTGGTTTGTGTCTTTCCTGCATTATTCCTCTAACACGACTTCTTTGTCCTTAGGGGAACTTCAGTGCACTTTGCACTCACTTTTCAGTGTCTTGGGGAGGGCTAATTTTCTAACTCTCACTATTTTCTAATAGTCCCAGCGACCCTCTACAAGGTCACATAGGTTTGGGGTCCATTCGTGGTTCGCATTCCACTTTTGGAGTATATGGTTTGTGTTGCCCCTATCCCTATGTGTCCCCATTGCATCCTATTGTAACTATACATTGTTTGCACTGTTTTCTAAGACTATACTGCATATTTTTGGTATTGTGTACATATATCTTGTGTATATTTCCTATCCTCTCACTGAGGGTACACTCTAAGATACTTTGGCATATTGTCATAAAAATAAAGTACCTTTATTTTTAGTATAACTGTGTATTGTGTTTTCTTATGATATTGTGCAAGTGACACTTGCGGTACTGTAGTAGCTTCACACGTCTCCTAGTTCAGCCTAAGCTGCTCTGCTAAGCTACCATTATCTATCAGCCTAAGCTGCTAGACACCCTATACACTAATAAGGGATAACTGGGCCTGGTGCAAGGTGCAAGTACCCCTTGGTACTCACTACAAGCCAGTCCAGCCTCCTACATTGGAAGCAGCGACGGGATAAGTGCTTTGAGACTACTTACCACTCTTGTCATTGTACTTTTCATAAGAGAAAAATATACAAAACAAGGTCAGTGTATATACACATAGCCAAAAAGTTTTGCATTTCCTCTTTTCACTCTTTTCTAAGTGCTGAAAAGTACTTCTAAACTTTCTAAAAAGTTCTAAAAGTTTAAAAAGTTTTTTTCTCTGTCTTTCTAAAAGCTCTGACAAACTTTTTGCTCTTTTTCTATCACTTTAACTCTCTCTAAAAATGTCTGGCACAGGCCAAAATGTTGACCTGTCTAAGATTGCATATGATCACCTTAGCTGGAAAGGAGCAAGGAGTCTCTGCATAGAGAGAGGTTTGAGTGTAGGGAAGAATCCTTCCTTGGAATTGTTGCTTAATATGCTTAGAGAACAAGATAAGGCCATAGGGGCCACATCTGTTGAAAAAGTAGCAAATGGTTCCCAATCTGATCCAGGGACTCTCCCAGGAAAAGATTCAGGAAAGAAAGTTCCTAGCCTGCCCTTTCCTAGACAGTCTAGCATAGTTGGTAATGATGAAGAGCCACACCATACAAATAGTGTTGTCTCACATCATAGCAAAAGCATTTATTCACATCACAGTGGTACTGATGTTTCTGTTAGCCAAGCTGTTAGGGTGCCCTCTGTAAGGGACAGGTCTCCTTCTGTTTATTCCCATCATACCTCTGTATCTAGAAATGTCCCTCCCACCAACCCTGATGACAGATTGTTAGAAAGGGAACTCAATAAGTTGAGGGTGGAACAAACCAGACTGAAGCTTAAAAAGCAACAGCTGGATTTGGATAGACAGTCTTTAGAATTAGAGAAGGAAAGACAGAAGTTGGGTTTAGAAACCCATGGTGGTAGCAGCAGTATTCCCCATAGTCATCCTGTAAAAGAGCATGATTCCAGGAATCTGCACAAGATAGTTCCCCCTTATAAGGAGGGGGATGACATTAACAAGTGGTTTGCTGCACTTGAGAGGGCCTGTGTTGTACAGGATGTCCCTCAAAGGCAGTGGGCTGCTATCCTATGGCTATCATTTAGTGGAAAAGGTAGGGATAGGCTCCTTACTGTGAAAGAAAGTGATGCCAATTATTTTACAGTACTGAAGAATGCACTCCTGGATGGTTATGGCTTAACCACTGAACAGTACAGGATAAAGTTCAGCGAGACCAAAAAGGAGTCTTCACAAGACTGGGTTGATTTCATTGACCATTCAGTGAAGGCCTTGGAGGGGTGGTTACATGGCAGTAAAGTTACTGATTATGACAGCCTGTATAACTTGATCCTGAGAGAGCATATTCTTAATAATTGTGTGTCTGATTTGTTGCACCAGTACTTGGTGGACTCTGATCTCACCTCTCCCCAAGAATTGGGAAAGAAGGCAGACAAATGGGTCAGAACAAGAGTGAACAGAAAAGTTCATACAGGGGGTGACCAAGATGGCAACAAAAAGAAGGATGGTAAGTCTTCTGACAAGGGTGGGGACAAATCTAAAAATGAGTCTTCATCAGGCCCACAAAAACACTCTGGTGGGGGTGGTGGGTCCAAATCCTCCTTTAATCAAAACAAAGAAAAGAAACCATGGTGCTATTTATGTAAAGTAAAAGGCCATTGGACAACAGATCCCAGTTGTCCAAAGAAAGGCACCAAGCCTCCTACCACTACAACCCCTACTGCTACACCTAGTGTCCCTACTAATAGCAGTGGTGGTGGGAGCAAACCTACTAATAGCCAATCCAAGGGAGTAGCTGGGCTCACTATTGGTAACTTAGTTGGGGGTTGGCCTTGTTAGGGAGGCCACAGAGGCTGTGTTAGTCTCTGAGGGGGCTATTGATTTAGCCACCTTAGTTGCTTGTCCCCTTAATATGGAGAAGTACAAGCAGCTACCCCTAATAAATGGTGTTGAGGTTCAGGCCTACAGGGACACTGGGGCCAGTGTGACTATGGTCATAGAGAAACTGGTCCACCCTGAACAACACCTACTTGGTCACCAGTACCAAGTAACCGATGCTCACAACAACACACTTAGCCACCCCATGGCTGTTGTTAATCTCAACTGGGGGGGGGGGGGTTACTGGTCCAAAGAAAGTTGTGGTAGCTTCAGATTTACCTGTAGACTGTCTATTAGGGAATGATTTGGAGACATCAGCTTGGTCAGATGTGGAGTTGGAGGCCCATGCAGCAATGCTGGGCATCCCAGGGCATATTTTTGCTTTGACAATGGCTCAGGCCAAAAAGCAAAAAGGACAGGGAAGCTTGGATCCTGGAACAATGGACCAAGTGCTCCCTAAAGATAGGGCTAGTAGAAGCAAACCACTTCCTACTATCCCTCCCTCTACAGTGGATTCAACTTCTGAGGAAGAAGAATTCCCTCCATGTGCAGAACCTACACCAGAGGAGCTGGAAGCAGACACTGCTGAGCTTTTGGGTGAAGGGGGGCCTGCCAGGGAGGAGCTGTGTGTGGCACAGCAAACCTGTCCCACATTAGAGGGTCTAAGACAGCAAGCTGTCAAACAGGCTAATGGGGATGTCAGTGACTCTCACAGAGTTTACTGGGAGGACAACCTCTTGTACACTGAGCATAGGGATCCTAAACCTGGAGCTGCCAGGAGATTAGTGATTCCTCAGGAGTACAGAAAGTTCCTCCTAACTCTTGCCCACGACATTCCCCTAGCTGGGCATCTGGGACAAATGAAAACTTGGGACAGACTTGTTCCCTTGTTTCATTGGCCTAGGATGTCTGAGGACACTAAAGATTTTTGTAAGTCCTGTGAAACCTGTCAAGCCAGTGGTAAGACAGGTGGCACCCCAAAGGCACCCCTATTCCACTGCCTGTGGTTGGGGTTCCCTTTGAAAGGGTAGGGGTTGACATAGTTGGCCCCCTTGACCCTCCTACTGCTTCAGGCAATAGATTCATCTTGGTGGTAGTGGACCATGCCACAAGATATCCTGAAGCTATTCCTTTAAGGACCACTACAGCTCCTGCAGTGGCAAAGGCCCTCCTGGGAATATTTTCCAGGGTGGGCTTCCCAAAGGAAGTAGTATCAGACAGGGGAAGCAATTTCATGTCTGCATACTTAAAGGCCATGTGGAAAGAGTGTGGTGTAACTTATAAGTTCACAACACCCTATCATCCACAAACAAATGGACTGGTGGAGAGATTTAACAAAACTCTCAAAGGCATGATTATGGGACTCCCTGAAAAACTCAGCAGGAGATGGGATATCCTTTTACCATGCCTCCTTTTTGCCTACAGGGAGGTACCCCAGAAAGGAGTGGGCTTCAGCCCCTTTGAACTTCTTTTTGGACACCCTGTTAGGGGTCCACTCACACTTGTAAAGGAGGGTTGGGAACAACCTTTAAAAGCTCCTAAGCAGGATATTGTGGATTATGTACTTGGCCTCAGATCAAGGATGGCTGAGTACATGAAAAAGGCCAGTAAAAACCTTCAGGCCAGCCAAGAGCTCCAGAAGCAATGGCATGATCAGAAGGCTGTTTTGGTTCAGTACCAACCAGGGCAGAAAGTGTGGGTCTTGGAGCCTGTGGCCCCAAGAGCACTCCAAGATAAATGGAGTGGTCCCCACACAATTGTTGAGAAAAAAGGTGAAGTCACCTATTTAGTTGACTTAGGCACTGCAAGGAGTCCCCTTTGGGTACTCCATGTAAACCGCCTGAAACCCTACTATGACAGGGCTGATCTCACCCTGCTCATGGCAACTGATGAGGGACAGGAAGAAGACAGTGATCCTCTACCTGATCTCTTCTCTTCCACAGAACAAGATGCTCTTGTGGAAGGTGTAGTTTTGGCTGATTGTCTTACTTCTGAGCAGAAAGACCATTGCATAAATCTCCTAGATCAGTTCTCTGAACTCTTCTCTACTGTGCCAGGTACCACTTCTTGGTGTGAGCACACTATAGATACTGGAGACAGCTTGCCTGTCAAAAGTAAGATCTATAGGCAGCCTGACCATGTCAGGGACTGCATAAAGCAAGAAGTCCAGAAAATGTTAGAACTAGGAGTGGTTGAGCACTCTGAAAGTCCATGGGCTTCTCCTGTGGTACTTGTACCAAAACCCCATTCCAAAGATGGAAAGAAGGAAATGCGGTTTTGTGTAGACTATAGAGGTCTCAACCTGGTAACCAAAACTGATGCTCACCCTATACCCAGGGCAGATGAGCTCATAGATACACTGGCATCTGCCAAGTATCTAAGCACTTTTGATTTGACTGCAGGGTATTGGCAGATCAAATTGTCAGAAGATGCTAAACCTAAAACTGCATTTTCAACCATTGGAGGCCATTACCAGTTTACTGTAATTCCTTTTGGTTTGAAAAATGCACCTGCCACTTTTCAAAGGTTGGTGAATACAGTCCTGGAAGGGCTGGAAGCTTTCAGTGCAGCATATTTGGACGATATAGCTGTATTTAGCTCCAGCTGGGATGATCACCTGGTCCACCTATGGAAAGTTTTGGAGGCCCTGCAAAAGGCAGGCCTCACTATCAAGGCTTCAAAGTGCCAGATAGGGCAGGGTAAGGTGGTTTATCTGGGACACCTTGTCGGTGGGGAACAGATTGCACCACTACAGGGGAAAATCCAAACAATTATTGATTGGGTTCCCCCTACCACTCAGACTCAGGTGAGAGCCTTCCTAGGCCTCACTGGGTATTACAGGAGGTTCATTAAGAACTATGGTTCCATTGCAGCCGCTCTTAATGACCTCACATCCAAGAAAATGCCTAAAAAGGTATTATGGACAGCAAACTGTCAGAAAGCTTTTGAGGAGCTGAAGCAGGCCATGTGCTCTGCACCTGTCCTGAAAAGCCCTTGTTACTCTAAAAAATTCTATGTCCAAACTGATGCATCTGAATTAGGAGTAGGGGCAGTCCTATCACAACTTAATTCTGAGGGCCAGGATCAACCTGTTGCTTTTATTAGTAGGAGGTTGACCCCTAGAGAAAAGCGTTGGTCTGCCATAGAGAGGGAGGCCTTTGCTGTGGTCTGGGCTCTGAAGAAGTTGAGGCCATACCTGTTTGGCACTCACTTCATTGTTCAGACAGACCACAAACCTCTACTTTGGCTAAAACAAATGAAAGGTGAAAATCCTAAATTGTTGAGGTGGTCCATATCCCTACAGGGAATGGACTATACAGTGGAACATAGACCAGGGAGTAGCCACTCCAATGCAGATGGACTCTCCAGATATTTCCACTTAGACAATGAAGACTCATCAGGTCATGGCTAGTCTTATTGTCCTTCGTTTGGGGGGGGGGGGGGGTTGTGTAGGAAAGTTCCATCTTGCCTGGCATGTTACCCCCATTTTTCACTGTATATATGTTGTTTTAGTTATATGTGTCACTGGGACCCTGTTCACCAGGGCCCCAGTGCTCATAAGTGTGCCTGAATGTGTTACCTGTGTAGTGACTAACTGTCTCACTGAGGCTCTGCTAATCAGACCCTCAGTGGTTATGCTCTCTCATTTCTTTCTAAATTGTCACTAACAGGCTAGTGACCAATTTTACCAATTTACATTGGCTTACTGGAACACCCTTATAATTCCCTAGTATATGGTACTGAGGTAACCAGGGTATTGGGGTTCCAGGAGATCCCTATGGGCTGCAGCATTTCTTTTGCCACCCATAGGGAGCTCTGACAATTCTTACACAGGCCTGCCACTGCAGCCTGAGTGAAATAACGTCCACGTTACTTCACAGCCATTTTACACTGCACTTAAGTAACTTATAAGTCACCTATATGTCTAACCTTTACCTGGTAAAGGTTTGGTGCAAAGTTACTTAGTGTGAGGGCACCCTGGCACTAGCCAAGGTGCCCCCACATTGTTCAGGGCCAATTTCCCTGACTTTGTGAGTGCGGGGACACCATTACACGCGTGCACTACATATAGGTCACTACCTATATGTAGCTTCACAATGGTAACTCCGAATATGGCCATGTAACATGTCTATGATCATGGAATTGCCCCCTCTATGCCATCCTGGCATAGTTGGCACAATCCCATGATCCCAGTGGTCTGTAGCACAGACCCTGGTACTGCCAAACTGCCTTTCCTGGGGTTCCACTGCAGCTGCTGCTGCTGCCAACCCCTCAGACAGGTTTCTGCCCCCCTGGGGTCAAGCCAAGCTTGTCCCAGGATGGCAAAACAAAGGACTTCCTCTGAGAGAGGGTGTTACACCCTCTCCCCTTGGAAAATGGTGTGAAGGCAGGGGAGGAGTAGCCTCCCCCAGCCTCTGGAAATGCTTTCATGGGCACTTTTGGTGCCCATTTCTGCATAAGCCAGTCTACACCGGTTCAGGGACCCCTTAGCCCTGCTCTGGCGCGAAACTGGACAAAGGAAAGGGGAGTGACCACTCCCCTGACCTGCACCTCCCCTGGGAGGTGTCCAGAGCTCCTCCAGTGTGCTCCAGACCTCTGCCATCTTGGAAACAGAGGTGCTGCTGGCACACTGGACTGCTCTGAGTGGCCAGTGCCACCAGGTGACGTCAGAGACTCCTTGTGATAGGCTCCTTCAGGTGTTGCTAGCCTATCCTCTCTCCTAAGTAGCCAAACCCTCTTTTCTGGCTATTTAGGGTCTCTGGGGAAACTTTAGATAACGAATGCAAGAGCTCATCCGAGTTCCTCTGCATCTCTCTCTTCACCTTCTGCCAAGGAATCGACTGCTGACCGCGCTGGAAGCCTGCAACACTGCAACAAAGTAGCAAAGACGACTACTGCAACTCTGTAACGCTGATCCTGCCGCCTTCTCGACTGTTTTCCTGGTGGTGCATGCTGTGGGGGTAGTCTGCCTCCTCTCTGCACTAGAAGCTCCGAAGAAATCTCCCGTGGGTCGACGGAATCTTCCCCCTGCAACCGCAGGCACCAAAAAGCTGCATTACCGGTCCCTTGGGTCTCCTCTCAGCACGACGAGCGAGGTCCCTCGAATCCAGCAACTCTGTCCAAGTGACTCCCACAGTCCAGTGACTCTTCAGTCCAAGTTTGGTGGAGGTAAGTCCTTGCCTCACCTCGCTAGACTGCATTGCTGGGAACCGCGACTTTTGCAGCTACTCCGGCCCCTGTGCACTTCCGGCGGAAATCCTTCGTGCACAGCCAAGCCTGGGTCCACGGCACTCTAACCTGCATTGCACGACTTTCTAAGTTGGTCTCCGGCGACGTGGGACTCCTTTGTGTAACTTCGGGTGAGCACCGTTTCACGCATCCTCGTAGTGCCTGTTTCTGGCACTTCTCCGGGTGCTACCTGCTGCTGAGAGGGCTCTTTGTCTTGCTCGACGTCCCCTCTCTCTCCTGGTCCAATTTGCGACCAGCGTCCAAAAACGCTAACCGTACGATTTGCAGCTAGCAAGGCTTGTTGGCGTTCTTTCGGCGGGAAAACACTTCTGCACGACTCTCCACGGCGAGAGGGATCCGTCCACCAAAGGGGAAGTCTCTAGCCCTTTTCGTTCCTGCAGAAACCTCAGCTTCTTCTGTCCAGTAGAAGCTTCTTTGCATCCACAGCTGGCATTTCCTGGGCATCTGCCCATCTCCGACTTGCTTGTGACTTTTGGACTTGGTCCCCTTGTTCCACAGGTACCCTAGATTGGAAATCCATCGTTGTTGCATTGTTGGTTTGTGTCTTTCCTGCATTATTCCTCTAACACGACTTCTTTGTCCTTAGGGGAACTTCAGTGCACTTTGCACTCACTTTTCAGGGTCTTGGGGAGGGCTAATTTTCTAACTCTCACTATTTTCTAATAGTCCCAGCGACCCTCTACAAGGTCACATAGGTTTGGGGTCCATTCGTGGTTCGCATTCCACTTTTGGAGTATATGGTTTGTGTTGCCCCTATCCCTATGTGTCCCCATTGCATCCTATTGTAACTATATATTGTTTGCACTGTTTTCTAAGACTATACTGCATATTTTTGCTATTGTGTATATTTATCTTGTGTATATTTCCTATCCTCTCACTGAGGGTACACTCTAAGATACTTTGGCATATTGTCATAAAAATAAAGTACCTTTATTTTTAGTATAACTGTGTATTGTGTTTTCTTATGATATTGTGCAAGTGACACTTGTGGTACTGTAGTAGCTTCACACGTCTCCTAGTTCAGCCTAAGCTGCTCTGCTAAGCTACCATTATCTATCAGCCTAAGCTGCTAGACACCCTATACACTAATAAGGGATAACTGGGCCTGGTGCAAGGTGCAAGTACCCCTTGGTACTCACTACAAGCCAGTCCAGCCTCCTACAGGCACCCATGCAGGGGTAGTGAGTGGCAGCTTGGTTGGGGGGTAATGGGTGCTACCCAACCCACAATGAGTTCATCACTTACATTTTTGGGGGTGACCCAGTCTACTTCAAATGCAGCTCAACAATGAGCTGTGTCTCTTAGAAACAAACATCCCATAATATTTTGAAAAGTATTTTCCCTTGTTGATGTCATACAGCTCAAATATTACCATAGTTATGAATTAAATTCAGTCTTTCAAACAATCAGGCACTTACTTAGAGAATGAATTCATCTTTTTTCACAAATTACCCTAGAGGGTGGCTATTTAACATATTTGTTATTCCGGCGTTGCTGTGGCCTTTTTGTAGGTAGCATTCTCTGTGAAGGTTATGCTTTCTACCAGGTTTCATCTGACCTGTCCAACTTATCTTACCCAGTTAAGTAGAATATGTCCCAGTTCCATTCAGTGTTTTATGGCTAGGTATAAGACACAGAACAACCTGGCTGCTATGGCCAAAAGAGAGAGTTGAGAGAGGGGGAGAGTTGGTGGTTGCACAATGCTGGATCAAGCGAGTAAGAAAGGACTGCCAAAGTGTCTCTATCTGTGTTTCCTATTGTAGAATCCATCATTGTTAGAGCTTACCTAACTCTGAGGACCCCCAGTCATCAACTTTAATTCTGTTGGTTTTCTTCATCTGTCATAGCCTAAGATTCAGTCAATACTGAGCACATGGATTTTCGCTAGAGGGATCAGAGGACATCCTCTCCAACTGGGGTGCAGGTGAAAAGACCTGTGTGAAAACTATACCTTGAGGTGTTGCCCATTGGTAGGCCTGCCGTGGTATGAGTATGCTAGCTCCCAGTGGTACAAGTACTTCCACCTCAGGTGGACCAAATCAAAGTATTAGTTTCCTCAACAAAAAAAAACATAATGGTCATGTCAAAAAAGTATGAAATAAAGAGCGGAATGATAGTGGGACCACGGATTTCAACTCTGCAAGTTATTGGTCAGGTCAGAAAGGGATAGGGATAGTAAAAAGGGATATTTGTTTGGGCGGCTACTTTTAAAAGTATTCTATAAGGTGGAACTGTTGTTTAAGAAAGACGTAGATGAAGTCTATATTTGTTTAACGTGGGTTGGCAATTGTAGGTTGGCAACAGCAGTGTGGTTTAATAATGGTATTGCAACCAAGGATGGAGTAGCAAGTGTGTGTGTTTGCTGAAGTCAGGTGGCATGGTGAAGTTTGAACTCGTACTTCAAAAAATAGTGGATGTTTTTAAGCTTTGAATGGATGAAACATTACTTCCAAATACAAATTGTCACCAGACCGATATATTCTGTTGCTGTTGGGGTATTACTGGTATCCATCAGAAACACATTGGCAAAGCCAATAGGTTTTGCCCGTGCCTCGCCAGTGCATGTTACACTACCTGGAAGGAGTGCATATCTGCTTCTTGGTAAAGAAACTGTGCCATTCGGACGGGTATCCGCTGCTTCCTAACAAAGTCGCCCTGTTTTTACTTTCACAGGGTATTGCAGGAATTAAGCCACGTGGTGAAGGTTACCCCACTCCCACAACTTTTGTTAAAGAAGGAAAAGAGATCTCTCTCGATTCACAAAATCTCAAACTCGAGAAAGCAGCCTAGCTCTCCCCAACATAGACAAAAAAATGGGAAATGTAGTTCAGTTGCTCAGTGAATGCATTGAACAAATTCATCATGCACTTCGAGCTTTTTAGTCGATCCCCAAGGACACTGCACCCATTCTGACAACTACAGAAAGTGTTGATAGAAAATGTTCAGGAATCAGGGTGCATGCAGGCACAACTCCTGATGTGGGAGCCAGCACCTCTCAGGGAATGTAACTGGAGTGCTCATCAGTAGTACGAATGTTCGCTCATTGAAACAAGAGGGTGGCTAGCAAAAAATGTGCAGTGAGAGGTGGCGGAGCGGGTTAAAGAGATCGACTGAAGATGTTTTAAAAAGAATAGATGGTGGGCGGGTTAAAACGATCAGACCGTAGGAGGAGGGGGGAGGTTGACACCAAGGAGGGTGGTGGACAGTCAGGGATGGGGGCTTGGTGAGGCTATCACCACAGAGAGCGGGGCAAGTATGAAAGAGTGGGAATGCAGAGGCATGCACTCTGTAAGACTGCATGGCGAAAAGTAAAAAAAAAAAAAAAAAGAGTACATGAAGGAGCTTGCGACCAGTGGAAGGACACTGGCTGGAAGAAGCTGTACTTGGTCCATGCTCCAGGGCAGGGACAATCACTGAAGCTAAGACTGAAGCCCAGAAGGAAGCCGGAGGTGAGGAGGCAGTGACCAATAGGAAGCACGGAAACGAGTGGCATAGGAGCCAACCAGTGATAAGTAAAGGTAAGTGAAGGGAATGGCTATAAGCCCATTTTAGGAGCTTTTTTCATTACAAGGGAGTTTGCAACCACAGCTTAAAAGCTGTGCAGGCAAAACCTAAAAAATATACAGTTGACAAGAGTCCGGCTTTTTTCAAATGCTCATAGGTCGATGCGGTTCTAAGAGATGATGTAAGGAAATTCCAAATGATGGCAGTGAGAAAAGAAAAAAGAGTGGCTGCCAAATCTAGCTCGCTTGATGCCTTGAACCAAAACTAAAGTATAAGTGCTAGATCCTAACAGACATGTCAGTGAGTTATACCGGATATGTAAACAGAGAAAGTGGGGACCAGCGTTACCCAGGAATTTTTCACAGATGCATAGCGCATTATTGAGAATGTACCTCTATTCTGAAAGCCAGGGGAGAGATCGGAGATGACATAAAATGGTTTCTCGATTTGAGAGGCTAAAGACCAGATGGTTGCAAGATTTTGGATAATCGGTATCGTTGTGGTAAGTGTTTAGGTAAACCCAGGAGGACTTCATCGCCATTGTCTAGCCCAGACAGTATGAAAGCTTGTGTGATAGTTTTTCTCCATAATGACGAAAATATACTAAGGATTTTTCTTAGATTGTAAAGGTCTTTTGAGTATGAGGATGACAGTTTGGCTAGTCGAGCGAGGAATGAAAAATAACTATCAAAAACATGAATTAGCAAAACTAATACGCATCGCCTTTTTGACCTGTTGACTTTGACAATACTTTTTGATGATGGTGTGCAACGTATGCATAAAGAAATGAGGGAGGGAGCAATCTGGCTGGCTTGGTGGTGTGTATTTGAGGAGGGGGATAAAGGAAAAAATGAGGGAGAGAGAGCAAGAAAGCATATGCACTCTCATGGAATGCTTAAAAAAGGAAAAGTAACTCCCTGGATTTAAGCAGTGCAAGAACACAAGCAATCCAATCTAAAGGATGGTAAAAAAACTATGTTCTGTTTGAGAGGAAACACAAGAACCGAAAGGAAAAGCACCTATTAAGAAAGAAGCAAAGGAGAGTGACAAACATGCCAGCCAGTGGCAAGCAATGGACTTGCTTTAAGCCCACTGTACATTTTTGGTATAACCATCAGTAGGACTAAAAGCTGTCTGTATGAGAGACCTAATTTGCCCATTTTATGAGCTTTAGAGACTGTGGCTGGACAGGACCCATGAAGCTTGCCACCAAGAGGAGGATCAGAAAGAACTTGGTCTTCCAAATAAAATTACTTCTATTTTGTCTGCATCCAGCTTGACATGGCCGTCTCACATCTAAGTAAATAGGACACTAGGCCAGGTTGCTGTAGATAGTTTACCGCAAAGGAGCGGCTGTTGACATTGTGTGGATAAGATCAACCTGATGAAGGTTACAATACCTGTTTGACCTGGTTTAAGGCCTTTGGTCTTTTAACACCACTCAAAACTACGTTGCTCTTTATGAACCTGTTAAGGATAATCTTTAGCCTTGTTGACTGTGCAGGCTATCAGATTTCATTGTATTTTAAAGCATCAAATGATCCACAGTTTTGAAATCTGAAAGCGTGGTCCCTAAAAACTTTATAGTGCGATAGTAACAAAACACCCAAATGAGAACATCCAAAACAAACCCCATCTGCGAAAATGTTATTAGAGAAAACTCGTGTTACTGGTAGTTTGTAATTCCAGATGATGATACCTTTGAGCTCCATATGCATGAATCTTCATCTAGAAAGTCAGAAAGTAGTCCGGGGCGAACAGCTTAATGAACAGATATAAAGTCTCTTTTTCAGTCTGGTTAGTTTTCATGAGTGGCCTGCTGCAATTCCCCTTCCTTAGGTCCTGATGTGGGGTGTATAGATAGCCAGCATGATAAGAGAAGAAGTTGCCATGAAAATTGTTATGTTTTGGAATTGTGGCAGCTCTTGTTTTCTTAGAAGTGGTGTAGAATGTGAATACAGTGGGTGGAATTGAGATGGCAGAGTGGCAGGTTGTACTTTTGGACTAGACTGTGCCTTGTACTTCTGCAGGGCTTGAGTTTGGAATAAATCCTGAAGATATTGATAGAAGTGTCTTTGTTGCTGCAACGCTGCACAAGATTGGCAACGAGGTGGCCTTCCTAGTACTGAGCACTTAATTGCCTTCTACAAGCTTTTGACGAGGTACACATTTCAATTCCGTGAGTATTTGTAGGTAGTGTACCACTGGGTGTATTTCCAGCTTTATTTATGGTTGTGTAGCAGATCCTTTGCATGCCTGGCTGTGCCCTGTGCTTTGAGAGTGAGCCTTACTGTTAGGCCTTGAACTGTGTGATCTCTTGAGGGATTGTTGACCCGTTCTCCCATTGCTGCCTCATGGCCAAGAGCCTGTGAGGGATTGTTGTTCTGTGCCCCCATTGTTGCCACATGGCCCGGGTACTCGTGCGGGATTATCGTCCGGTGCTCCTGTAAGCGCATGAGAATATTGGGAACTCCTGTAGTAAACATGAAGTTCCCTCACCTACACTCGCTGTGCTCAAATAGGTTGAATCAGAAGCGAGTACGAATTAATTAGAAGCTGCAAAAGTACAGTCTGTCATTATTATAAATAACATTTGCATTTTATGGAACACAATAATGAGATTTTGATGTAAATTCGAAAGCTTTATTAAAATCTTGTAGTATTGCTTTCGTTATTGAAATCATCAATTAGTCAATGGAAAAATCAATACGTTACGGAACAAAGTGTGAAGAGAGTACCTTAAAGGTAAGTCCGTATTCTAGACTAAGGAGAGTCTGAATAAACAGGAGCAGTCTCCTAATGTGTGCGTAGGAGCCCCACCCACTACATTTTCAGTCCAAATTTAGTTTTCTTTTCAACAAGATTTGATGAGCAGTGCGTAGTTTTAAATAATGTAAGCTAAAAATGTATCGCACTGAAACACACATGGTCAGATCACTGACCAGGAGCTGCAGTCACTCTCCCTCACGTCATGCTTGCTCCATTCAGGCCAGGACTTAGAAATTTGATTATTTACGCGCATGTGCAGATGTACCATCATACTGCAAGGACCATTGCTGGGCTGACGCTCAGCGCAATGGTCTGTTTCATCATCAGCTCGGCTAAATTAAAGGCTCCCGGATGATCTCCATCCCCTGAGGGCGTGGAGAGACAATTAGCCCCTGGCGCTTCAATCTCAAGCCCTGCAGTGCTAGGTGTTCAGGTCCATCATGGTGTGGATATCGGGGTTAACCCTCCCTTTGCCAGCTGTCAAAGGTTCGGGGTAGAGGCTGCAGGCGGGAAGCAGAGAAACTGAGTCTGTGTAGTATCTTATCACCAATTTTGATGCTGCAATGCACAACTTCAGTTGTTTGCTTGTCGTGCCTTGCTTTGTTAGCTTGTACAATAGCAGAGTTTGAGACTCTGAGGGGGCGGGGACTGCGGTTGAAGAGGTCAGTCTCTCCGAAGCATTCTAACCTTCACTGCTGTTTGCCCAACCTTCACTGCTGTTTGCCCTCCATTCGGGCACGAGTGGACTTGGTAAGAAAAAAACATGTTTATAATGTATGAATCTGAGCTTGACTCTAATTGTTTGGGAGAATATTCTCGTCAGCCGTGTCATTGTTTTTCTCTGCACATGGTCCGATGCTGATTGCCGGTTTCAACGTTACTAGCAGCTCCTGAAGTGAAATAGTTCGGCATGCAGACTGGGTAACATGAACCTTCAGTTTTTGCAGAGTACTAATGAGACTAGGTTTTAAACACCCTTTCGTAAATACGTTTTGGGTCAGGCCAGGTTGCCAAGTGTCCGTGCAGATTGCCTCCACTGCCTCTTCACCATTGCTCACTTGCATTTATGTAACTGGACAGCCCCGTAAGCTTGCTTCTTATGACTTAGAGACCAGAAGTTCTGAGATTTATCATTTGAAGCAACCCTTTGTGTTACAGATTTCCGACACTCCCAAAAATCCCAGAGCATTCTACATTTCATGACAAACTGCGACACCGCCTCCAGCTTTGCAGTCAAGCGTCTAAAATCACAGTTTGTCACGTGTGCAAGAGCTTGCATCACAAACCGTAAACCTTCTGCTGTCTGTAATTCTGTTACAGCAACTGCAAGCTCCAGTGATTTTTAGGGGACCATTTTAAAGTTTCCCTGTGAATTAGAATATGTAATTTTAACCAGTGCTTTAAATGGGCCGGTACTCTCCGGTACTGAGTACCGGCACTTTTTTATTTTGAGAGGGAGAGTACCGGCACATCTCAAGAAAAACGTAATACTTTTAATTGGAGAGTACCGGCACTTCTCAGAAACAAGCAGGTACTCTGGCACAGGGTACCTGCACTTCTATTTTTCCATTTAAAGCACTGATTTTAACTCGTGTCAATCATTCAGTGCAAACCTCGGTGTACTATTCAGCGAGTAAGACACCACAATGGGGAAGTGGATGGACACTAACACCCAGCCATGCTTGTCATGCAAAGATCAGCAATTAATAAATATGTATAAATTCATAATCAACTAATGAAACAGTGCTTCCTTTTCCAACAGCCCCCACAGTGTCTTGACAAACCCCCACACGCCACTGTGCTAACTTGATTTCCAACAGCCCTGTGGCCTAGTATATTCTGTTTCGACTTCATGGAAAGCAACCCTCGGTGGCACACGTCAGATTGGAGGACTCCTGGTGTATTGTGCATTTGCATGGCCAAAAGCCATGCAACACCAAGCTTGGGTATTTTAAAAGCTGGTATTTGCAGTGCTTAGAAATGGCAATAAACTGTAGCATTAAGTGCAGTATAAGCACACACTATTAATATTCAGCTACAATGTCATGGACAATCAAGCCTGCCCAAACTTTCTGATGGTGAAACTTTCAACCATCAAACACCTTCTGACGATAAAGTGCATTTCAGCACCCTACATTGCCAGCTGGAAGTATTTATCAGCCTACTCTGTGGCATTAAGCACATAGTTATAAAATGACCCTAGGTGGCAAATGACAACCTTAACGAGATGGGGCTTCAGACCAGGAGTATTGTATTCCGTGGTTTGTACTTTAAACTACCCCCTTTGTATGACCTGGAATTAAAGCCTCAGCAGGCAATTTGCATTAGCCGCCAGGACAGGTTGATGATGTGGGCTCCTTTTTGCAAAGACATGTACAATTTTTCTACTTATTTTTATTTCCTTTGCGTGTTATACAGGAAGTAACAGTGCACAGTAATATACACCTTGAGCAATGTAAACGTAGTGGAATAATTTTAAATAAGTGAGTTTTACTCATTTCTTGCGTGATTTTACTTCACTTATTCTCAATTTCACATTTGTTAACTTTTCAAGAGGGTAGATATCCAATGCAAGCCTTCTTGCCATCTGCAAATATACCTATGGAGGAGGTCAGGCATGATGGTAAAGGAGTAATGTTCTCAACTAATGTTAGAGTTTTTCTAAAAAACTATTGCCTTTTAGTAATTTTATTTGAAGAAGACTGCATTTAAAATTTGGAGTGTTATCCCATTTTGAAGAAGAAAAAAAAATCTCTACGGCCCCAACTGTCCCCACCACGAGCCCCACCAATTTAGACTTCACCGGCCGACACTGTAAATAAACAAATCTGTTGGATCCCATAAAGAGTTCTTACTTCAGATTGAAAGTTTTTGTTTCGTTTTAGAGCAAATTATTAGAAAAGCATCCCATAATAAGAGGTTCAGGAAATTCATAGATAACATAACATGTAAGCTAAGGAAATTAAGTATATAAAACTGAAGACTGTCAGCGAAATATTTGGAAAAGGTCTACGCAGGATCTAAGAGTGTCTCGCTCGCCAGCTTTCTTTCTCCCTCTAGGAACACAAACGTTTATGGTTTCTCACATCAAGAAAATGCAACAATTGTTGCAGCAGCGGAGCTTCTTCTCCAGTCAAATGGTAGAGTCTTCATGGGAACAGGACAGCTTCCGTCGATCTAAGCAACTAAACAAAGAGCACCCTAAACATAAGATACAAATGTAGTACAAGTTGTGACTGGACTATCAATTCAGCTCACTTTCCCAGTGCTTCTTTCTATAAGACAAAGTAGTTCAAGCTGAGTGCATTGCTTTGCTCAGTAAGATCAATCCCTTTCCCATATGCTTCTATTGACAAAACTAATTCATAAAGAAACATTCTATGGAGAATAAACTAAACATTTTAATTATAATAATAATAAAATTATAAAATTATTATTTTTTGCATCACTAAAATGGGTGAGGGAACTAAAGCATAACACATCTTCAGGGGTGTGGGATGTATTAAAATATACACTTGTCCATCGGACAGGTCGCTTTATAAATGTACTTGTCCTGTAAAAAAAAACAAAAAAAACATCTATTTGTCCCTTTGGTGCCATGTAGTGCGACGACAACTTATAGCAGCAATCTCATTATCAAAGAGCTCTGATAATAGCTTCTCTGATAACGCCAGGGCTAATACTAAAGCAGGGCTTGAATACCAGCAGCTTCAAGCCCTACTAAAGCAATTTGCTTATTTTGCTTCATTTCTGCAAATCTACATACTGGGGCTAGGGAAGTGGTAAGCAATAGTCCCAGGGCTGGAATGCCTGTGAGTCTATGCAAACCTACTAAAATGCATGTTTTATGGATTTTCACCAGCTTTACCATACTGACAAAGGTTGGAAATTTACTTCAGACAAGGGCAGAAGTGGAAGTTCTGCCAGGATTGGAAAAAAAATTGGTTGGAGGGTAAGTAAACTTGAAAACGCTCAATAGATTTTCACATTAGCAAATCTACACTTGTATATTTGCTCGTGCTAAAATATAGTTCACAAATATTTTTTCGGAGTACGATTTCCTGGTCTACGTATGTAAATTCTTGTGAACTCATGAAATCGACTAATGCAAAGACATCCCGTGAGTGCACATTTGTGACTTTAAGAATTGGGTCCCCAGTTAGGTCTGGTGTTAAGCAAGAAATTTTGTTTTTATTAAAATTCAGTTTCTCTCTATATCCATGTATCAGCTGGCTTTTCTCTGAGTGATGGATTCTGCTGTTCCACAAGGAGCATATTGGCACACAAAGTAGTTTTGGTGGGGCCTAGCAGCTCCCACACCAATAAAGTGTCACAAAAGCCATGTCAAAACAAGACAGGCACTGATAAAACAGAAAAACTGACCACCAATGTCGGAATGGTTGGCTTTGCCGGTGCTTGTTTATTTTCATGTTTGATATAATCTTGTTAAATGGTTAAACTGATTTTCTATTATGAATAATTTTTGGAGTCATGCATCAACACAGTTTACTAAATGATGCTTCAGAGAAATAATACCAAATATTTTACAGTAATTAAGCAAAATGTTTTTCCTACTTGCATTTTTTTCTGAACATTGTATTTTGACAGCAAAGAATCATCAATCTTGCTTACAAGCTTCTGCAAACATTTGCATCTAATCAGAGAGCATTCTGGGAGCATTATACGAAGCCTCATATTGGTAAACGTTTCAAATGTGTGTACACACATTTTTTTACTGGTACCACTGTCAGTAGTGCAGTGTGACTTTACAACATTTCGTTAGAGGGCTCACCCTAATAATAAAGGTTTTGTATCAATGAACCATAAGTACAAGTTGGAACAGCATTACCATATGGACACAAATATGACCTTAACTGCAGACAGTTCCCTTCCCTGTAAACCAACAGCCAAAGGGTTTGTGATGCAGGGGGTTGGGCCTATTTGTCCTAAGGACAAAGTAAACATTTAGACTTGTTGTCCTTCACCCCAACAACATGCCCTGGGCGTCAGGCTATAGGAATTCCACACCCCTTCATCTTTTATTCATTCTGTTGTCTCAAAAATGCATTTGCGAGATTCAAATTTTAACTTTTATGACCATGACACAGGTCAGAACAAAACAAAGAATAAAGAAAAAGGAAAACTGTGTTTGCCAATGAATTAAACTAAATACATGTGACTGTGAAAGATTTCTCAAAAAATCTATGTTTAAATGCTGCTTTTTGTTAAAGCCTTTGCATTCACTACAATTATATTTTAATTTAACTAAACACCCTCAGAACTTCCTCCTCCTGATGGTTTCGAACCATCACAAAACAGATTATTTTAGCGCTTACCCTCATCTTCAGTTGCGACTCACCATTTTCTCTTTCCATTTTCACTTTCTTTTAGCTTCTGATGTGCCCTGTTTATACAGTCTTTTAGTTCTAAGTCTTTCTTCATTTGTTTATTCAACTAACTGCCTTTCCCCTTTTGCAATAATGCCTTTATAGTTTTATAGACTCCTTACGTAGACAGGAAACAAATCACTACAATTAACATAGGATACAAATATAGCTTTGAGGATTCCTCCTCCTGCTGTAGCAATCCAGTTGCCTGTTGTGGAAGCTCCTTTTACGAACCTTTTTTCTGTGCCAGTGGTTTCTAAAGGTTCTAGGCCAAGCTTCAGGTCCAAAATGTTCTTTGCATGCTCTGCAATTGTCTTACTCAAGTCAGGGATATAAGTGTAATAATTTTTTAATTTACGCATCTTGGAGACTTTGCCTTTTTCTGCAAGTAAAATATCTAAAGCATATCTGTTTTGTAAAACCATAGCTCTAATTGCCACTTTCTCTATTTTCTCAACTAGTAAAGCTCTAGATGTACTAGTTGCTAGGTTGTCCGCAACTATTGAAAGCTTTCTAGTCTTTTCATCATTCAGTATTACACATACTGCTGGTATGATAGCTCCAAACATGTCTCCCACCAATTGTGTTCCTTTATTAACACTACACGTGTATTTGTGTGCAGATGTCATTGTCAAATCATCTTTGCTCTGTAGATGATATATTTTTGGAAAAGCCAGCCTAAGTAGCAAATTCCTTCCCAGTCTGTAGGTAATCTGTAAATATGCATCATCACAACACACAAAGTAAACTCCATGTACAGTTGGATCCTCTCTCTGTAAAGTCTGTCATATTCTCCCTGACAGTTCAAACTTGTGATCACAATTCTATGGCAGGACCGGAGGCAAGGAATCTGATTCCTATTTTGAGGAAGAGGGAATTGCCTATCGCCCAATTGATGACCAGTTTTGTCAGGTCATGGATGGCTCCATATTTAAAGTGGTCACTTAACTGGTGGCGCCCCTGGATAAGAAAATTGGACAATTACAGGCACAATACCTAAAACCCCTTGGTCCAAAGGAAGGTGTGAATTGGCCCTCGGCCCCACAACTGCGGGACAGCCAACCTCAGCCAAATCTGATGCTAAACGTAAACTCATAGAAGATTCAGGAGTGGACCTTAACGCCTTTGCATGTCTAAAAAAGGCCTTTATGGACTCTCAAATGCCCTCCTTAAATTCAGATATTCCTAGTCCCTCCTGCCCTGACCCCGGCGATGACCCTCCCCCCCTAATGCTTCGGATGGGGACATGGATTCCAATAGACATTGGTGCCGAACCACAAACCCTCTTGCAATAGCCAGTGACCTGACAGCGTCCACTAGTTCACCAGCCCCCGATTCAGATATGTTGGACCCAGATGAACTGTTGCACCCCTGCTCTGCATAATGGTGCCCGGTGCTGAAGGTGGCCTCTTACATGGCGGACAGGCTGTGAAAACACCTAGACAAGGAGGTACGCAGTTGTTGACATGCAAAATCTCCCAAACCCTCATTGGAGGGTAAAGTGGCCCTTACACCAGAAATTGGCACAAGGTTGTCCTTGACCCCAAAAAAAGGTATAGCCCTACCTGGCGATCTTGCCTGGATAAACTCCTGGATGGCGCCGGTCCCCAGGCAAAAATCCTAGACCTGACAGAGGACGCCAAGGCGTCCAGGACCCTCATCTCCCCAGAGGTGTTATGCAGTTGGGCTCAGAGAGCCATATTTACTTCAGGAACGCCAACTGTGAGATCTCCACCGACAGGAGGAGGCCATTATTAATCAAAATCGATCCCAAACTTGGGGAGTTATCAACCTCGGAGGCCGGCCCAGTGGCCTAGGGCAATTTATTTGGGGACATTTATCCATGATTTGGGGAAATTTGTAAATTACCTCGACAAACTCTAGTCCTCTATTAAAGTATATTATTACTCCCCTTGTTTTTGCCGCAGCCAGTCACGGCAGGGGCACAAACTGGACGAACCTCTCATCCAGCCCCTGCTTGAGGTGCAGACATGAGGCAAGGACAGTGGCAAGAGTCCCCCAGATTCAGAAACTTCTACCCCCCAAGAACAAGAAGTGTTTCCATTTGTCGAGGTACCAGAGGTGGTTCCAAGAACACAGTATCCTACAACAACCCCCCAAAGTAAGAATACAGAATTCAGAGGGGTTAAGGATTGGGCCGTTTGGCTGTCTTTTGGCACAATTAGGAGGTTATCTCATCAGATGTGTGGGTCCTTCAAACCGTCAAAGGTTTCCAGATAGAATTTCACAAGTTCCCATTCAGTCACAGAGGCCAAGACCTATGACCTTTTCTCAAGAGCAAGTGCGACTGATAGATCAGGAAATGGCTCAACTCTTGGAGAAAGGGGCAATTTGTCACATCCATCAGGCTTCCTCAGCAATCAGCAATCAAACGCCCAGTTATCAATCTAAAGGACTTCAAAGAGTGGCTAGTCTTTCGCCACTTCAAGGTGAAGGAAATTCACTCTTCTCAGAGCTCTTCTGCAGACATCTGATTGGATGGTTCGCTTGGACCTAAAGGATGCCTATCTATCAATTCCCAGTTTTTCCGCTCACAGACGGTTCTTACGGTTCCACAGGAGGTCCCAGATTTATGAGTTCACGTCCTTTCCTTTCAGGCTATCTAACGCTCCTTGGTGTTTCACCATATTGCTGAAGCCGGTGATCAAACACCCAAGGATGCGGGGTGTTCGTCTTTGTGTTTATTTGAACAACATCCTTCCCATGAACCAATGCCCGTTACCGTTGACACAACACTTTCAATGGACCATCTCCCTTTTAGAATCTCTGGGGTTTGGTGTGAATGAGAAGAAATCCTCTCTTCTTCCTTGCCAATCACTGGAATTCTTGGGTTTCCTCATAGACTCGGTGACAGCCACCCTCAGTCTTCCTTCACACAAAATGGCCAAGATGCGACACAAGTGGAGGAGAACTCTTTCCAAGGCTCAGATTTTGTTGCGCCAACTTGCACGAATCCTGGGTCCTCTGTCATCATCCATACTGGCCATCTTTCCCAGTCCCTTGCACCACTGGAAGCTGCAGCTTCAGTGCGTTCTCACCTACCATCCGCAAAAGAGGAACTTCAGTGTTGGATCCACTCATATGGAAGCCTGGAATGGCTGGGCTATCTTTGGCGCCCAACCAGATTTGGTAATAGTCGGATGCCAGCAATTCTGGGTGGGGAGCTTGTTGCTGTGAATATTCTACGGGCGGAAATTGGTCTGGAACTATTGGCTGGTGCCTTCGCAATCAAGTGTTGGACCAAGAACAAGGTTCAATGTTGTGTCCTCCTCAAGATGGACAATGTAGCAGCAGTCCATTAAGTTAACCACCGCGGGGGGACGCGGTCAAAGGCACTTTTGAACCTTGCCAAAATGTCCAGGGCTTACTACCTGCAACATCACATTTCGATGTCAGCAGAACACTTGCTTGGAACACACAACCAAGTGGCGGGTTGGCATTCCTGTCATTGGAAGGACATCAGTCTCTGGAAACTTTATCCAGAGGTGTTTCCACAGCTACAGAATCTGTGGGGTCCCTTTTCCATAGACCTCTTTGCCTCTCGCCTGGACTTAGTACCCAGATCCCCATGCCACAGCAGCCAACGCATTTCTTCAGCACTGGAGCACGGAGTCGGGCTACGCATTCCCTCCGTTTGCAATGATCATGAGATTGTCCATGCAGGTCCGTTGGCAGAAGGCAAATGTAGTGGTGTACACTCCAATATGGAGGTCTCAAGTTTGGTTTCCAGCTCTGATGGAATTTTCTTGGGATTTTCAGATCCCTCTATCCCTATTTCCGGATCTACTCCAGGATCCCCAGGGAAGCCTTCACTCCTTAGTCCTCTCAGACTCTCTGGGTCTTATAGCTTGGCGGATTACCAGCATCACGGAAGGTCCCGGGACTTTGGAGCGAAGCTGCCTCCCCAGCATCTCTAAACGATACCGCTCGGCCTGGTCTAGATGGTTGGGTTGGTGTCTCCAACAGCAATTAGATCCCGTAGGGGGCAACGTTGTTCACATCCTGAATTTCTTGGCGTCTCTGGTCACAAACGGTATGGCCTACAGGTCAGTTAACACCTTTCGTCAGCCATTTTGGTGGGTCATGTGCCAATGGATGGCCATCTGGTCGGTGAACACCCACTGGTCTGCAAACTTCTAAAAGGCATGTGGCTGTCCAAATCTCCTGCTCCTAGATATTCCACCCAGTGCGATGTGAATAAAGTCGTGCATCTTTTTAAATCATGGCCCTCTAACAAATTTTTGTAGAGGAAACAGTTGTTAGCTACCTTGCTATGTCTAGGTTCCTGAAGAAGAGTTTTGAATTTGAGAGCGCCTGATTTAACTGGTGGAGTGCTTACTCCTGAAGGGGTTACTTTCCATATTACCCACCGTACTAAAACCATTTCTAGAATGGTTGTGTATCCTACTTTTCCAAAGCTGGGTGTGGTGAAAGCAGTCATAGCCTATGAGGCTATGATGGAGGAGCTTCGCCTTCTGTTAGAGTGGCAGTTTTTGATCACTCTTCCCAAACTGCAGAAAGCGGTATTTTCCCCTACTATTGCCAGATGGGTTAGATGAGTCCTTCAGGAGGCTGGTATTGATATGTCCCATTTTGGGGCTCATTCCGTAAGGGGCACCATGGCGTCAAAAACATTTCTCTCTGAGCTTGTTTAGAAGACATTGTGGTTTGGTCTTCTGATTCTACTTTCAAGAGGTTCTATTTTAAGCCAATCTCAAACTTGGCAACTTTGGTGGTGGACAAGCTTCATACTAGCCTAATCCTCACATTCATCCTGCCATAGAATGAAAAAGTTCCTAGCTACTGTAAGGGAAAGTTTAAATTCTGTTAAGGACACTGAGGCGAGGATTAGCCCACTCTTTAATGGCATGGTTATGATACACACCCACTCGATCTGACGTGATATTTAGTTTAAATGTTCTGTATTTGTGGATATATAATCGGTAAATGGTATATGTTTGAATTGTGGAATCATTGCTATATGTTTATGTAGAGTTGATTCTGAGGACAGGAAGTTCACCCTCTGAAATTTGGCCTACCGTGTTGACTCCAACAAACAAGTGATCTAGTTCGTCAGCTGTGTTTGCATGAAAAAAGAGGAGGCTAGACAGCCTGTAGTGGTGCTTATACGGCGCTGGAGGATTTGATTGGATGAGTTGTTTTTTTTTCCATGGACTCATGGGAAATGTAGTTTAAGTTTACTAAGAAATGTTTAAGGCTGCTATGAACCTAAAGTGAGGAAACAAAAGCTGTGAACCTAAAGTGAGGAAACAAAAGCCTAATCCTTCCCTCTGTGTCCTTACTAGAATTGAAACTTTGTTACAGTAGTTTGGACATTTTTCATTACTATTTCCCTTGGGTCTCTTCTTCCATTGAATTCTTCTTTTGAAAATACACACTTTCCTTCTGTGTCTCTTCTCTAACTTTAGTCTTGGGTAAGACATCTTCTTTCTAAATTCATCTTCTTCCTTTTTCCGCTTTTTAGGACATTTTCATTATCATTAGCTTTACGTGCAAAATGTGTTTTCACTTCTAACATCATGATAAAGGTTTTCTATCATGGATTCATTAAACAGGTTAGGTTATTTGCATATACCTTAACAGTGTCTATAGGTAAGAAAGGTCTAAAATAATTCCAAGCAGTCTCCATATCTTTTGCTTGTGTATGTAAATTCATGCTCTTCAGTAAAGGTACCTTTGAAAGAATCATGTTAACGCTGGAATAATAATAAAGCGGAATGTGATGGTATGTCAACTCCTCATTAGTCGATGCAGGTACGTGTGAAGACACAACAATCCCTAGCAGTTATAGCTCGTGTATACTCATGAACTAATCTAGAATAAACATTTGCTGAGTAATCTTCTTTCATGTAATGAGGCTTTCGACTCATCCTCATCTAAGTCAGGGAAAGATGTTGTGTTAGTGGATACCTGTACATATATTAAGACTACTAATAAGAGTGTAATGTCTATACTAATCTTGCATCTAGCTCTGTTTAGGACATACGTCTGACCCATTATGAATCAATTCTGTTTATTGAAGCCCTCAGAGAAAGTGTTAAGACACTGCTGTTAGCCTACAACCCAACAGGGCCGGCGGCATCAGAGATCTAGGGCCAGATGTAGCATTATTGCAAATTGCGACTTGCAATTTGCGAGTCGGAGCGACTCGCAAATTGCAAGTCGCAATTTGCAATGCAGAACGGTGTCTCAGACACCGTCTGCGAGTCGCTATGGGGTCGCAAAGACCCACCTCATTAATATTAATGAGGTGGGTCGCAAATTGCGGCCCCATAGCGACTGTAGGCACTCGCAAACATGGAGGCCTGCTGTAGTCAGCAGACCTCCATGTTCGTGACTGCTTTTAAATAAAGCAGTTTTTTTTTTTTTTTAAGTGTAGCCCGTTTTCCTTAAAGGAAAACGAGCTGCACTTAAAAAAACGAAATCTTTAGTTTCGGTATTTTTTCAGGGCAGGTAGTGGTCCCTTGGACCACTACCTGCCCTGAAAAAATAGTTTTGGGTCCATTCACAAAGGGGAAGGGGTCCCATGGGGACCCCTTCCCGTTTGCGAGTGGGTTACCATCCACTTCAAGTGGATGGTAACTGCGACTCAATTTGCGACCGAATTGCATTCCACTGCGAATCGAAAATAGGAAGGGAACACCCCTTCCTATTTGCGATTCGGAAATGCATTTTGCGAGTCGGTCCCGACTCGCAAAATGCATTTCTGCATGGGAAACACGCATTTGCGACTCGCAAACGGCAAATTTTGCCATTTGCGAGTCGCAAAGTGTTTCCTGCATCTGGCCCTTAGTTCTTTAGCGTACACTGCTTCATGCCTACAACCCTGAGGCCGGCAGCGTAACTGAGGCAGTATAGAAATATAAGATGTATAAGACCCAAGTAAACAAACCCCCACCCTCCAATCCTTCCTCTGGCAGAGGTTAGCTGTCATAGATGGGATACAGTGATACCGCCAGTCAGAGAAAAGTGGAGCCTGTAGGTTAGTCTCCTTAGAACAAAGCAGTAGCTCTGAGCGCTCAGAGGGAGGCAGCAACTGTAATTACTTTAGGTAAGTCGCACATGTCAGTTCATTGAATTCTGAGGAGAGGATGCTTATGAATGGGGCTCATTCCTCAGCAAAAGAGTCAGCTTTCAGATTGAAGGTAAGTGATAACCTCTCCATGCCAGGGATGCCCCAGAGTTTGTGTAGCGAGATTAGGTATTGAGGGCATTTATCTGTTTCTCAGAGAGCAAGGATGACCTAATGCACCGCTCCCAGGGCTAGCGCCATATGCCTTCCACGGCGCAAGCGGAGCAGAAACATCTGAAGATTGGGCAAGACCGTATATGATGGGAAGTGCGGGATGGAGGTGGTGAAGGCTTGATCGATGTCATTGAGGACTTGGTCCCAGAAACTAGTATGTTTCGGACAGTGTAATAATAGGTGGAGCAGCGTCCCCGTTTCTCTGCAGCCTGTCCAGCACTCTTTAGAGTGTTCGGGGCACCAAGAGCCGAGTCTGGCAGAGGTAAAGTACCAATAGGTTACTATTTTATAGCTGTTTCGGTGCTGGCCATGTTATGGGCAGTATCACGAGCTCTATAGAAAATAGCGTCCCACTCGGCATCTGAGAGTGCCCTACCGAGTTCTGTTTCCCACCGTTTGTGGCCAGGGAACTGAGGGATGTCATTGCTTTGTCCCAGTAGAGCATACAGTTCAGTGATGATACTCTTGTCATTGGTCTTGCATGGTAGCCATTTTCAAAGGGTGGCAAGGCACTGTGATGTAGGGCCTAACTGAGGCCGGCAGTGTAACTGAGGCAATATAGAAATATAAGACTTACAAGACCCAAGTAAACAAACCCCCACCCTCCAATCATTTTTCTAACAGAGGTTAGCTGTCGTAGATGGGACATAGTGATATCTCCAGTCACAGAAAAGTGGAGCCTGTAGGACAGTCTCCTTAGAGGGAAGCGGTGGGTCCGAAGGGATCAGATGGAGGCAGCAACTGTAATGACTTTAGGCAAGTCAAACATGTCAGTTCATTGAATTCTGAGGAGAGGAAGCGTATGGATGGGGCCCATTCCTTGGCAAAATAGTCAGCTTTCAGATTGATCATAATTGATAACCTCTCCATGCCAGGGATGCCCCAGAGTTTGTGCAGCCAGATTAGGTATTGAGGGCATTTATCTATTCCTCAGAGAGCAAGGATGACCTGATGCACTGCTCCCAGGGCTAGCGCCATATGCCTTCCGCGGTGCAAGCGGAGCTGAAACATCTCAAGATTGGGCAGGCCCAGGACTGTATATGCTGGTAAGTTCGGTATCGAGGTGGCGAAGACTTGATCGATTTCATTGAGGACTTGGTCCCAGAAACGTAGTATGTTTCGGACAGCGCAGTAATTGGTGGAGCAGCATCCCCGTTCCTCCGCAGGCTCTCCAGCATGCTTTACAGTGTTTGGGCTACCAAGAGCCAAGTCTGGCTGGGGTAAAGTACTAACAGGTTGCTATTTTATACGCTGTTTCGGTGCTGGCCATGTTATGGGCAGTATCATGAGCTCTATAGAAAATGGCGTCCTACTCGCCATCTGAGTGCCCTGCCGAGGTCAGTGATGATGCTCTTGTCATTGGGCTTGCATGGTAGCCATTTTCAAAGGGTGTCAAGGGCTTGTCGACGTGTGGACTAACTGAGGGTTGTAGTACCCAGTGGCGTGCCTGCAAGTAGAGGAGACTGTCCTCTTTTTCCAGGCCATAGTCGTGTTTCATTTTTTCAAAGGTGATGATCCCCTGGTTATCGAACATGCACCGGCCCATTTACAGCCTCCTTCTTGCCTCCTCCGTAACCTTTCAAGTTGTAATCCAAGAGCGAAGTTTGGTTCTCTAGAATTGGTGTAATTGGGGACAAAGTGAGGTTAGCCTTGACTGCAACCACATCCCACACACGCAAGATTGATACAATGACCGGGGAGGAGTAAAGACCCCAGGCAGTTTGTTGACGAGGAAGCCAGGGTTCCTTCCAAATATTTGAGCCTGCCACAGCCTGCTCCATAAAGAACCAGTGCTTCTCAATAAGTTGTCTGCTCCATTCTACTAAGAAGCTTAGTTGAGTGAGAAGGTTTTAGAGACAGAAGTTGCTAGTTTAATTCCTAGTTCAGGAATGTAGTCAGTTGCCCATTAATGTAGAAATTAGGAACAAAGTAAGGCTTCAGTTTGTGGAGCAACCGCGAGGTTTTAGATTTGTGACTTTTGCGTATTGACCTTAAAGCAAGCGAAGGACCCAAACGTTTGAAGCTCTGCTGCCCAGGCTGGAAAGGTAAGTTGAGGATTCTCAGTAGCTAGAATCACATCATCTGCGTGCAAACCGATAAGATGTCGCTATCCATCCAACTGGATGCCAGAGATGTCTGGGAGTGCTCGTAGGTGTTGGGTGAGGGGCACCATGTACAGGGTGAAAAGGAGTGGAGAGTGGGGGCAAACTTGGTGTGTACTGTAGGGTATGGGGAAGCATTGGGACAGTATACTGTTAACCCGAACCGTAGACCTAGGGGAACTGTAAATACTCCTTCATTCATTTCATAAATGTATCGCCGAAACCAAAGAGCTCCAGAGACTTAAAATGAAGGGTCCAGTTAAATCAGTTGAGCGCCTTCTCCGTGTTGACTGAAAGAGGAATGATTTCCTTTTATGACCTAGAAGGTTTATCCAAGACATGGAGAATGCGCCTTGTGTGGTCCCCACATTGGCATGCCGGGATAAAGCCTGCCTGATCTGGGGCTATCAAACCCAGTATGAAAGGATTAAGGCGGCGGGACAATATGCTCGTGAATAATTTTGCATCAACGTTTAGAAGAGAAATGGGATGGTAAGAGCCTCAAAGAGTGGAGTCCTTACCCGGTTTTGGGATAACCAAAATCGATGCCTCTAACATGGAGTCTGTGAGAAAGCCTGATGAAACAAAAGAGTTGAACAGCCGAGTATTGACCTGGGCCAGTGTGCGACAAAAGGTTTTATAAAATAGTGAAGGGAAGCCATCCGGCCCTAGGGACTTAATGAACTTCAAGTGGGCAGTAGCAGAGATCACCTCTTCAATACTTATAGGTTTGTCTAAGGAGGCGGCCGCATAGGTAGGGAGAGGCGTTGGTGGGCATTCCGCAAAATAGCCTAAAGGATCAGCAGGGGCTGTCTCTGGATCCATATAAAGGGCACTATAAAAGCATTGAAATGCTGTTGCTATCTGCGTGTCCAAGTGGACTTTAGAGGATGGGGTTAGACGGATCATTTGGACAGATCCAGAGTGGATCTTGGCCTGTAAGCGTTGGGCAGCAGCCATCCGCAGTGATTGCTGCAAAGGTAAAATTTATGTTTGAGGCAGATCAAGGTGTATTCTGCCTGATCTAGATCAAGCCGTTGGAGGAGTTTGCACATTCTCTCCAGTTCCCTCGAAACCTGAGGTGCATGTATGATTACTTTCGAGCACCAAGACCTTCTGCTCAAGTGGCTGATGTTTCTCTTTGCTGGTGTTGTTTTCAGCTGCCAGTATAGCAAAAAATTCACTGCACACTACTCATTTCAAAGTTTTCCATAGTGAGTCTAAGGCAACTTGTCCAGTGCCGCTGATTAGAAGATAGTCTAAAATTGTCTTGCGAATTGCCTCGACTGTCTGTTGAAATTGTAGCAGACTCTCCTAATGGCATCATAAGTCAGGTTCTTTAAAATAAGAAGTGTACAAAGAAGCATTTATTCTTTACTCTTAGATACTTAGTTCACAGCCAGTCTTTGTTTTTCTTCTTTTAATTGTTCAGTTAGTTTCTTGCAGCTTTATTTACAGCAACATTCATATAGACTTTCCTAACACTACTTTTTGTTCTTCTAAAATGTTATCCCTACTGTTCTTTTGCTGCCTCAGGCCTACGTAATCTTCCTTACTGTTTATAACAACTTAGTTTTTCTTTCTGTCTATTAGCACTGTTCTTCAATGAATGAATTCAATTCTTTTTTTACAATCGAGTTTTGCTTTTTAGTAGTTTTCAAGGAGGTTCGGGCAGTTCTTTATTCCATTCAAGCAAATCTGATATTGAGATGTTTATCACTTGGCTCACGAAATTGGTCCATTCAGGTGCTCAATACTTTTTTTAAGATAGTCTCACTCTTTTGGATCTTCTGGTTGTTTATTGATCTCCTTATAGTGCTTGACTTGGTCTTCTCTGCAGTTGTCGGCGGTATCAAGCCAGTTGACGCACTTGACTTCAGTTTCTTTTGACTGTAGACTTTTGGCCATTTTGCATTGTGGGTGTCTTTTTTTTGTTCTTGATTCCATGCTTGTTCATCCTCCTGGGTCGTCTTGTTGCTTTGAAGATGTCGCAACCATCCCTTCAGTCTGTGTTCTTGCTTACACACCGTCTGAAGCAAAAACTCTAATTCCACCCTGAGAATTTGATTTTTTCACCTGTCTGCAGTTCTACACCTCTTTCTTTTTGCTGTATTGCTTCTTTCACTTGTGTGACTTGTACTGTTTGAGGTGGCACAGTCACCAGTGTGCTTGGTTTAGGCTCATAGAACACTATTTCTTCATATGGTTCTCTTGTTCTCGGAGCATGTGAGACATGCATCCAGTTCGGCACTCATGCACATTTGACAGCAGTATTTGTGGTTAAAATCACCTGGTAGGGGTCTTTCTACCTTGGCTCCACATAGGACTTTCTCACATATTTCTTCATCAGCCCCCATTCACTGGGGCTGGAGTCGTGGCTCTGATCTTGATGAGGATTTGCAATGACAGCTTCGACCTGCTGTTAGACAGAATGCACCTCATCAGCCAATCCTTTGCAGTAATAGAGTACCATGTTATCTGTTATGTTCACAAGTGCATTTGCAGGTACAACAGACAGTCTCTTGGCTCTCCCTATGAATATCTCGTGGGGTAATAACCCTATCTTTCTCTCAGGTGTACTTTGGAGTCTCATGAACACCAAAGGTAAAGCATCAGGCCATTGAAGTGGAGGCACAGGCCTTTGCCATTTGGGACTTGATAGTGCCATTGGGTTGCTCTTCTATGCCAGAAGCCTCAGGACGATAGCTACAGTGCAACGTCTGCTCCACTTGAAATGCTGCACACACCACATTTATGATCTCACTGTTAAAGTGAGTTTCTCAGTCTCACCCCAGAAAAAAATATTCCATGCCTTGGTACAAGTTCCTAAACAAGCAGCTTAGCTACAGTAAGACTGCCATTTCCACTAGTTGGGTAGGCTTCCACCCATCAATAGAAAATGCATACTATAATCAGGATGCATCTTAGCCCATTACAAACAGACATCCCAATAAAATCCATATGCATCCTGATGAAGGGACCACCTGACCTTCCTACCTGACTCAGTGTAACTAATTTTGGTTTCCCTACATTCATCAGTTGACATGTCACACAGTGATACCGCAATTCTTCTGCATGAGCCTTGTTAGAAATGTGGTCTCTAGTTGGCAGAGGAATACACCCTTGCCCAAGTTTAGACCACAATCCTAGTCAGGGTAAGTCACAACACAATCCAAATTAGTCTGTATTTGCCTTCTGGTAGCTCAGCACAGTGTAGGCAGGCATAACGTGCAATGTGTAAAGTATTTGTGCAATAACTTATACAGTAACACAGTTAAAACACCACAAAATACACCACAGATGCATTGGCCAAAGCGGTGGTATATACTATGGAAGTGGAGGGTTCATCAGTACATAGTGAAGTTTAGTGGATGGGCAAGGATGATGGTAAGGTATCCGTGTCCCCAGTAGTAAGTGAGAGTCGGCGCTCGGCTTGTCTGAATTCCTTGGAGACTAGGTCCACTGCCCTTGTCAAAAAGCTGTCAGTACTAGCCTCTGACTGTTGTTAAAGGGCCAGCAACAGCCTTCCACTTACCCATACTCTCCACAGAAAAACCTGGTTTGTCTGTAATGATTGCGGGCTTCCAAACAACAAAGGGTGGGCATAGATGAAAGAGAGACCAAGAGGGTGAGCCCAGCCTAGTCTATGACGGGCTAAGACTAGTCCGTCTTGGCCTGGTCTTCGCATGGGCAAATGCCGGGTGCGTCCTGTAGCGTGGCAAATGTCAGGCACTTTTCAGTGCAGCCCAGTGTCTAGCCTCTTCCTTCAGCCATGGAGAGGGCTGGGGGACGTAGTCCCACCCCTGCAGGGCCACAGATGACAGCAGGCAAAGTGCGGGCAGGCAAGACGTGGGCAACAAACCTGTTGAATGCATTTTTATTTACTCTGGCAGTTTATTCACATTCACTTTACGATTACCCACATTTAGTTGAACCATAGGGGCTTGTAGAACTGGCATCATTTGAACCTGATTTTGCACAGGCATTTGCATTTGCTGTTTAGGTACATTCTGCATTTGCATCTGGTTTCCTTCCTGCAGTTGATTATTATTTATTCTGCCTGGATTGCGCCTACACCTGTGCTTCCAATGCCCAATCTTGTTACAAAAATGACAAGAATTCAGTCTCTTCAACATTTCAAGATCTACACCTGTACTCTGTTCAATCTGAAACCCCCTACGACTACCCTATGAGGCCTCCCTGAACACCTTAAACTCCATTCTGAAGACAGGCACCTTGCATTGCACCACCAATTCCTTGAAACAACTGATTCTGAAAACCTCTCTGAACCATCTTCGTCTGCGCCAGCATGAACTTTTTCTTAAGTTTTTTGTGCTTCATTTCCTGTTCATCACGTTCAACGACTTTGACTGCCAACAAATCACATTTTGCTGTATGCACTGATTCATCTCAGGTCTCATACCGAGAACAAACTGCGAAATAATAAATCCCATATCATTTGGCTCAAGATGCGTTTGACCTGTATGCTGCGGAAATGCTTTCAACAGCTTCTCATACTATTCATCGATAGATTATTTCACCTCTTGCTGGATCTTGTTCAACCTCACATAATCTAAACCCTTTGGAGGAACTCTGCCTTTCAATAATGTAATCACCTTATTGTATTTCTCCATTACAGTTGGTGATGGTGCACCAGTGCGAGAATCTCTCTGTATCTGGCCAATTAACAGCAATTTTACATTCAGACAACCATTCGTTCAGGACCACAATGGCAAAGAACGTATTCAGGTCAATCCACAAAGCCTGATATCTTCACAAATTTTCCAACCTTTCTATATCACTGCTTTGGGTTCTGTCTCAATAATGGAAAATTGTTTGTAAACCTGCAAGATCTCCCCATCTCCAAGGCACATGAACATACCCTCCACCTGCCATTTCGGTCAGTAGAAAACCTGAAGCCTGTCCATCATCTAGGGTCTCTAAAGGTGGCTTTCTTTTTAATTTAACCACCTCTTCTGGTTTCTTTTTCTTTTCATGATTCTTTGCCCTTTTGCTTTCTCTCCATCTGCAGATACATTTTATTAATTCGGTAATATGCAACAAATTCCTGTGGAACTCATCATCTCAATTTAGTCATCATCAAATTGTACCCTGAAACTTTTCTGTAATGGGATGCTTTTTGAAATATTGACTTCATATTTATTTACTAATTTTGTCAGTTTATCATGTACAGTGGTAGCCCGTCTTGTAATTTCTTTGCACAAATAAGTCAGTTCTTTTTCATGATACTGATTTAAATGATCCAAATCGAAACACTCTCTAATGATTTCTTCTAACTCCATTTTTAATCTCTGGATATAAAATGGTCTCTCGTCTCTGGTATTTTGGCTAGTGCCAGGACTTTCTGGGCCCTCAATCTTAGTAACTTTCTTGGCAGCTCCCTCGTTCCCGATGGATAGTATCCCACCTTCAGTCCAATTTCCTCACCCTGTGTTGTTTGAGTTGTAAAAATAAATCTTCCTTCCTTCCCCTAATGATTGAATAGTCTGCGGTGGTGTCCACACAACAATTAGGTGAAATTTGTACCGTTGGAGTAAACCCTATCACTGTCGTTCCCTCAACTCCTCTTTCAGCAGTTCCATTTGGGACAATTGATGTAGATACTTCTATTGGTTGTGCAGTTACAACCCTAGCAACAGGTGCAGTCACAATTGAAGAAGTCACATCCGCAGACATCACTGCTTGTACGGGTACAACTTGAAAAGGCACATTATTAGGTACGAGTTGAAGTGCATGCTGTGTTACAACAAATGTGCTATCACTGGTTGAGCTTTATCAGACTGAGCTGCAATTGACTGTACTACAGTAGGCTGGGTCACTGTTAATTGTCTTTCAATTTGATATGCATTTAGATCAACAGGGGCTGTAGCCAGTGTCACACTAGCAGTTGTCATTGAACCAGTATTCGTTCCAGTACCCACATAAGGTGGCAGACATGCAGACAATAATTAATTGAAAATATAATCTCCCAATTCAGTATAAACATCTGATTTTATTTAATCTTTTGCTTCTTTTCCCCTTTAATCTTTTTCTTTTTTGTCTTTGTCATGTTTTTATTATTGCTCATTTTTCTAATTTGTGATTGAAGGGTATAATTTAGCTCCCTCTACTGCATTCTTTCTCCATCTTTGTTGTTGATTATCCCATATTGCATTGGTGTAATTTCTCATTGCCCTTTTTGTTTGTCTCTGGTTCTTTTCTCTGTCTCTTTTGCTAGCCATTTTTCCCCATGCACTTAGTCCTTCATATTGTGTTGGTCTAGGAGAATGCTCCATTTCACAATGTTTCCCTTAGTCCGTCTATAATTCTCAAATTAAATGTACCCCGTCTAGGAAAACTCAATGGACCCTCATTGACGAAGTCATACACGTGTGCAACTCTTCCTCAATCATCATATGATAAGCAGTTGTAACTTCAGGAGGTGCCTCTTCACCCTCCAATACAGCAATAGTCACATCACCTCTTAATTAATAATAGCTTTAAAAAATGTAATGATTTCGAGTTCAACTTAACAATGGTAAACAAATGAAATACAAATCTTCAAATGTTTTGTTTCTCTTCTGCATATGTCAGATTCCAGTAAGCCCTTCTTCCAATCTAAGCACAGCTCTATCCGGCAAAAATCAATCACTACATTGCTTTCCTCTCAGCCTGACCAATCTCAGCCTGCTGTTTTACACCAATCGACCAATACCAGCAGGGCACAATTTGATGCAACAAGCTACTCCTTCCAGGGGCTCACCCTCCTTTACAATTTGTTCATAAGTACCTATTCTAAGCTGAAGAGAGTATGAATAGAGTATGAATAAACAAATCTGTTAGAATCAATAAAGAGTTCTCAGTTCAGATCTGAAAGCATTTGTCTTAGTGCAAATTTAGAGAAATCCTTCCCATAGAGAGAGGTTCAAGAAATTCATAGATAGCATAACATGTAAGCTAAAGAAATAAACGATCTCTTAGTGTACAACTGAGACGTGTTCGCAGTAGATTTGGAAAATGATCTTCAAGTGTCTCTCTCTTTCTCTCTCCAGCCTTCTTTCTCTCTCTGGAAACATGTACTTTTATGGTTTCTCACATCGATAAAATGTGACAATTGTTGCAGAAGGCTATCTTCTCCTCCAATCAAACAGTAGACTCTTCATGGGAACAGGTCAGCTTCCGTCGATTAAGCAACTAACCAAAGAATATCCTAAACATAAGATGCAAATGTACTACAATTCTTAATTCAACTATCAAATCAGCACACTTTCTTAGCGCTTCCATCTATAAGACAAAATAGTTCAGGTTTAGTGTAGTGCATTGCTCAGTAAGATCACTCCCTTTTCCACATGCTTGTATTGACAAAACGTATTCCTAAAGAGACATTCTAGAGATTAAACTAAATATTTCAAAACATTATTATATTTGACATAGGTTGAATGAGTAAGAGGACTAAAGCATAGAACTTCTTCTATTCATTCTGTTGTCTCAGAAATTAATTTGCGTCATTAAAACTTTAACTTTTACGACCATGATACAGGTCAGAACAAAACAAAGAAGAAAAGAAAAGGAAAAATGCATTTGTTAACAAATTAAACTAAATACATGTGACTGTGGAAGCCTTATGTAAAAATCTATGTTTAAATGCTGCTTTTCATGTTAAAAAGCCTTTGTATTAACTTTAAGCATTAATTACAATATTTTTTTCATTTAACCTTCCTCACACTCCCACTGCTGCTGCAGGCCATGGCTTGCTCTATTGCCTAAGAAAGGCATGTTGTTTAAACATGCAGCCTTGCTCACTGATGCTTATTATCCATATCATCTTAGCTGGTTGGCTGTGCTATTTGGTTGCTGCTGTTGCGTATTAGATGGTGTGCATCTTTATCTACGCACACGTTTATCTCACTGTCTTGTCTCACTGCTGCAGTTTGGCTCATGATTGGCCTTCTTGCAACATCTCCCTCGGTGATATAAAACTACAGTGGTCCATGCGGAAAATAAATTTCATTTGAATAAACTACAAATCAATAATCAGTATAAATTATATCATCTCCATACAACATACACCACAAAACTGCATCCTATCCCACAAACATAAGCCATAAACTGTTTCATATAAAAATATACAATTCAAATTGTTCCATCCTTATATAATACTACAATTTAAAATATAATTATAATTACCCCTTACCACATAAAGACAAAAAGGACAGAATAAGTGCAAGAAAAAGTGCTTGTGACTAGAGAGAAAGAATGCAGGAAATCAATCCAAGTTATTATACAGAAACAAATAGTCATAAATGAGCCTGTTGGTTGACCATTAAACAATAAACCAAATATATCACATTCTATTTGGGCAATGTGCCCCTAGTCACAATTGCCCTCTGGTGGACTTCATGAACCAATCCAGGCTAAACCATAATCGTCGCCGTTTCGACCTGACATCAACAATAGGGCCAGTTCAGAACTCCACTGCGGGTCTTCATCAGGACTCGAAGGTAAGAGGGAAACAACCTATCATCAAAAAGGACAGAAAATGTCCTACTTAATGTTGTCACTCAAAGATATCATATGTGCTGCATGGTGCTAATAAAATCAGTCACCCATAGTATTACGTATATGATGAGATAAAGGCTCAAACCTCAGGTGTATCTTTTTGATACTCCCAACAAACAAATCGCATAATTTCTTATATCTAGAAAATTAAATAAATAAAACGAATCAGAAAACGAATCAGTCATCTCCATCGGTGGCCATCCTAAGTTGAGCTCCATCTGTGGAATGCTCTATTTTATAGTGACTATATTGTTTTTTGGCAATACTGTGGCACAGTTTACTCCAGTGTTCGTAGTTGTGCTGCCAGTTCTATGTCGTACTGAGTGAGGTAGACAGTTACTCAACTAAGGTACGATTAACTTGCCATCATTTATTATTGCAGGTGAACAATACTGCAAGATGGAGGATTCAATGCAGTGTTGAGTCTTTTTATGGTATACTAGTGACTTATTATCTTCTAAGTGTAGGGACATCCACACAGTTGGCTTTTTACAAGGATAAAGTCTGTTGGATACCTTTAGAATAAAGATTGCTGCACTGAACTTGCCATTTGCAACCATTTATAGGGGGCGGAAAGGGAACCGTATATAAAATGGGAAGAATAGATGGAGTGTTTTATTAACTATGTATCGACATTTGACAATGAACAGTGCACCTGAAAGAAATAAGATTTGAGGTCCTGGGAGGTGGGTTGGGCTTGAGGGGCCTAAAGTTGTACAGTTGCATTGAAAAATAAACCCTGTTAGGCTCATGTCTTTTACTCATACTCTTGAGGATCTTGATGCATATTTTTTCTCTATGTGTCTGAATAGCAATAGATTCTTAGAAATTATTTGACAGGCTACAGGGTCACTGAGAAAAAAGAAGGTTCTGTGGCTGTGTTAAAAAAAAGGTGGCTGTCACATGTAGATGTCATGTGTTGCAGGATGAACTTATCAGAGATCAGGCCATTATGCATTGTAACAGTTCTAGTCTCCAATATAGGCTGTGGATTCATGAGGATTTAACTTTACAAGAAGTTGTGTCTATCATTAGTAAAGCTGAGTTACATTTCGGTGTGTGAAGGCAGTAATGGTTACATGAAAGGATGAAGGTGTAGGCAGGGTAATGAAAGCAGTCACCAAGAAACTAAATTTTAAGGATTACTGGGAAAATTACAAAAAAGCCTACCAAGAAATATAATTTTAACAAAAGGATGGATGACCTAAAGGGTAGGTGTTATTTCTACATTAGGTCTAATCATTTAGTTAAAAATGATAAAAAAATGTCCAGCAACGAACCAAATATGTTCTAAATGGGGATTTAAGGGTCATTTTGCAGGGTTGTGTCGCAAATTTAAATCAGTAAAATGTATTATAGAAAAATTAAGTCAGGAGGACGCTCATCCAGGTTCTGAGAAGGAGTATCCTCTGCTTTTGAGCATTCAAGAAAATGTGTTGGAAATTAGTAGGCATAGTAGGAAGAATCCCATGTGTGCCATCATAGCGGGGGTAGTATGTGTAAAATTGTTAACTGACTCTTGATCACCCTACAGTATTATTAACAAAGAAACTTGGTTTAAGTTACTCGTTTCTAAGTTGAGAATCAAGTTGTGTAAACCAGGTATTAAATCACAACTTTTTTTTGCAGGAGAATCCATCAATTTGCTGGGTTTCTGTAAGTTGAAATTTGATTTCAAGGACAAGTTGGTGGACTGCAGGTTATATGTCGCTGAAAGTGATCCATCAGTTTAACAATGATGGGATAAAAGAGAGCTACAAGTGATGCTTGATGCTAACAGTCGGAACTGTTTGTTGATTGTGGAAGATGAAGTGCATGTTGTGAACATATTTACATATTAATTCCTTCTGGCTTTTCAGGAGAGATTGGGTAGTTGCAAAGGTTTGTACATACAATAATACTCAAGGATAATGCACAGCTTTGCATCCACATTCATAGACATATTCTTTTCGAGTTAAAGATTAAGTTATAATGGAGCTAGGTAAACTGGAGACGTCTGGAGTTATTGAACAGGTGGAGTCATCTGACTGGATTACCCCTCTTGTCAAACAGAAGGTGAACGGGCATGTCATAGTTTGTGTGAACTTGAGGTAGTTAAATGAAACCATTTTTGTTAAACAATTTTTTTTACCCCCACATTAGCGAACCGTTTGCAGTGACAAAGGGAATAAATTGATTCTCCACAATTGATTTAACTACTGGTTAACATCAGGTACCATAACATCATGAAAGCATACACCTGATGGCATTCATTAAACACGTAGGCTGTTATCTATTCAGAAGCTTATCATTTGTCTTGATTTTGCGGAAGCGATGTTCCTCTGTCTTACCTATAGATTGTTTTAGGGTATGAGGAATGTTTCACATAATAGTGATAGGAAACAAACAGGGAGGAACATGACACAAACATGTGAAGGTTGTACTAGGCATTTCAAGTAAACGTGGTTTGATGGCAGAAGCATCCAAGTGTATGTTGGTGATTAATAAGGGACCTGCAGAATTATGTTCCACATTTGTGCACAGTTTTTCAGGGAAAAGTTATTCCATAAAGCAGTTCTCGAAGAAATGCTGCATATTTGTGGTCTGAAGAGTGTCAGACCACGTTTGATAACATCAAAAGAAACATTTGTCAACCTCCTGCTCTACAGGGGTTTAGTGGGAACGGTTTGGGGGCAGATTTGTCTCAGCTAGATAACAGAAGCATGGAACAGGTCATTACTTTCACATTGTGTGCTTTGACACCCACGGAGTATAAATCCTCTGTCACTGAAACAGAGACATTGGGATGTGTTGGGTCTCAAACACTTTAGGCAGTTCATTTGGGAAGCTAAAGTGCTATTGAGGTGTGATCATAAGCTGTTAACCAAAGTACTTACCTTAAAAAGGCATCAGTAATGTTACACGCAGAATAACTAGGCTTTCAATGCATCTTTTAAATTGCAGACTTTCTCAGCAGATTAACATTGTCCCTTAAGGAAGGTACTAGAAGTGAGTGTGATGCTTGTTTAGTAGCAGTGTTGGTTGGTGACAAGGAACAAGGTATAAAGGTGGAGGTATGGAACACTGAGCTAGAACAGGATGATTTTGTTTGTCCAAAGTGAATGATTGTATCACTGATGGATGGCCTAGGAAAAATAACTTGGAAAAAGTATTGAACGTTTTCTCAGAAGGAAGAAATTATTTATCTGTGGAAAACGGTTTATTATTGCGGCGTGGACGTTTAGTTCCACCAGGCAGTTTACATGGCAGGGTTATAACCTTATGTTATGAGGGCCATCTTGGCATTGAAAGACAAAGAGGGGGATTAAACAATCCTGTTGGCGGTCGATAGAAAAATTGAAAGTGTGGTAAGGGAGTGTGTTAAGTCTGAAAAATCAATTGTCACATTTAAACCTCATGGCTACAGATGCCGGGGGAAGGAAGGGATGGTTTGCCCAAGTTTGCTCAAGTTTGTATTAGTTGTCATTGATCACTTTTCCAAATGGTCAGAGGTCAAGGTTGTAAGTAAAGCGGATGCTAAAAGTGAGGTGGAGTTTTAGAAAGAAATCTCTTGCAGGAAAGGGTTCCCTAAAAGTGTTGGTAGTAACAATTAGGCCCAATTTAAGTATGACGGTTTTAAATAATTCATATTTAAGACTGGTGTAGGACATAGAACTTCTTCTCTTTATCATCCTGAAAGAAATGGTTATGTGGAACGTTTTAACCAAGTGATCAAAGGCATCATTAAATTGTCTCCTAGCAATCATTTGGATTGGGAATAAACTTTCCATTATTGAATGACGGTAAGGTTTAGCATGCTAGTAGGTTGTCTTTATTCCAGGGAAGGAGGGAAGTTGAACCAGAGGTAGTGACGTATGATTGGTTGGAAGATTAAACTCAGACAGGGAGGTAAAAGAGACAGCTGATTATTTCTACACAATCTCCAAGTCTCTTAATGAGGTTGTGTGGTGTGATTCTGCAGCTATGGCCAAGGAGAATATACATTCTCCTATGAAAGAAGATTGTTCTAAGGTTCTATTACAAGATTTGGAAGATCTATTGTTAATATAATCTCTTCAATGATTTTGTCTTGATGCAATTCTGACAAAATGTTGTGTCTTATATTGCATATTATTAGTATTATCACTCGTACAGTTAAGGGCAGTTAATGTTCTTTCTGTTTTGTAGTTCTGTTGCCGAGTGGGTTCTTTTCCTTCTGTTTTTGAGGGTGATGATTGGTTACGTTCAGTGCTTGAAATGGAAAAATTGAAGTGCAGTTAATCTGTACCAGAGTCCCTGCTTGTTTCTGAGAAGTGCTGGCACTCTCTTATTAAAAGTTTACGTTTTTCCCTGGAAGTGCAGGTACTCTTCCTGTCAAAATAAAAAAGTTCTGGTACTCAGTACCGGCCCATTTAAAGCTCTGGTTATGCTGTGGAATTTTGATAGTGTGTGTGTTCTTGGTGGTGTATAATGTGAATGTGCTGGGTGTAATTGAGAGGGCAGAGTTGCTGTTGACATTGTTGAGTTAGGCTGTGCGTTGTACTTCTTTCTGTTGGGCTTGAATTTGGAATAAATTCTGAATATATTGAGATAAGTGTCTGTATTGCTGCGATTCTACACAACAAAACCAATCCCCTTCCACTGACTCACGCAGGCAGGAAATTTGACCGTGCACTGCATCACGTGTCCAGCATGCTTGCGCAGTGTTGGGGCAAGCCAGCAATATATCATCTGCCTGGCTTTAAGGAGGACACAAAGTTTCTTCTTTTTCAGTCCAACAGGGATACTCCCTCAACAATACTTAGCAGTATGGTGCGGGTACTATATTTTTTCCTTTTTTTTCTCCTTTATTTTTTTGTTTTGTACCCTTGACATGTTTTTGTTTATGTGACGATATTTGTATGCTTATAATTGTTTCTGGGAAAAATAATAAATAATTAAGATTCATATGTAACGACCGTCACACATCCTTCAAACGATGCCCTCTGGGGTCAAAAGTGCTGCATGCAGCGGTTTATGTTGAACAAGTTATCTTTCCAGTTCATTGCCAGGCTGGCTGACCAAGTTTCAGAATTATGCGACATTGTATTGTATTGTATTAGTATGTATATAGCGCTTACAACCCCTTTTCGGCAAGTAGCACGCTACTCCGGAACCAAAAAGGAATTAGTGGTGGATTAGTATAGGACTTTTGAAACATGTTGCAACTGCAACCTAGCTGTTAGTGGTAGAGTGATACAGGAAGTTGCACTCTGGTTTACTAAAGCATTGGATTCGAGATTGTTTTTGATCTGTAACGTCTCAGAACCCCGACATGAAAGAAAATAACGCATAAAATAACATTACACGTGGCTCCGCAGAACCAATAATGTCTACCTTGACCAGTAAATTTAATCTTGGAGGCAACATGATTGTTTATGTTTGAGACCGGACAACAACGTATTCACAAGCAGCTTCCCCCAAAACGGTGTATTAACCTCAGGGAAATTATGGGGTCATTTGAATGCAACAGAGGTGCAAGAATGTCTCCTGGAGCCCTATAAGGGCCACCTCTCCTTGTTCTACATGTACACAGTTAGATGCTGCTCCGTTTGCTTTATCATATCATATGCAATCAATTGCTCTCGTACAGAACTGGTTCCATGAATTTTCAAAAACAGTGCCAGCGGCAGGTCGCAGAAGTGACATTAGGAGGTGCTGTAATTAAGATGTGTGTCAACAAGAAATGCTTGGCGTCGCTGAAACTTTCCCACTCACTGCACACTGCGTCGCCCCAAATCTCAGTAGTATTGCTCCCTCATTTGCCTCACTGGCTGACCGGTGACACCCCCTAACTGTACGCAAAATGTATTAAGTGGTAAG